>NC_140583.1:1099978899-1100451324 GCF_964204655.1 Triturus cristatus | reverse complement strand
CCCCCGGGGGCCAGAAAGCCCACTAGGGCCCAGGGATTTTTTATATATATACGTAGGAGTGGGCGCTGCCCAGAATGGGCATTCAAATACCCCCACCCAAAAGAAAAAATGCTACAGTCTTTCTGCCCCTCCTGGAAGCAGATGGGGCAGTACCCCTTTATCTGCCCCCCCAGGGGGGCACAAAGCCCACTAGGCACCAGGGATTTTTATTTTTCCAAAGTTCGGGCGGGGGCTGCCCAGAATGGGCATGCCAATGCCCCCACCCCCACAAAAAATGCCAAAGTCTTTCTGCCCCCCCTCAGGAGGCAGATAGGGGCAGTAGCCTCTGATCTGTCCCTGGGGGGGCAGAGACCCCACAAGGCGGCAGCGATAATGCTGGCTTTTTTTTATATGTAGTGGTGAGGGCTGCCCAAAATGGGCATCCCAATGCCCCCACCCACCCAAACAAAATAGCCAGTCTTTCTGCCCCAATTGGGGGCATATCGGGGCAATAGCCCACGATTTCACCCCTCCCCAGGTAGACAGAAACCCAATAGGCACAGACTTTTTCGCGGAATGTGCCTACTTCTGGATTTTGGGTCCTAGCATAGCTAGCACCCAAGGACACCTACCAAACCCACAAATTTCTGATAAATAGACACCCGGGGGATTCCAGGGAGGTATGGCTTGGTTGGATCCACCGACATTTTCTTCCCCAGAATCCCCTGCAAACCTCAAATTTAGCTGAACAAAATCACTTTTTCCACACATTTTTGTGTGGGAAAGTTGTGGCATCACCGGGCTGACACAAATTTCCTACCAACCAGCGTTCCCCCACGTCTCCCGATAAAAATGGTGCCTCACTCATGTGGGAGGCCCAAGTACCCGTGACAGGCAAGGGCCCAAAACGTATTGAGGCGACATCAAAATTGCCTATCACAAAACTACCTGGTTTTGCAAGGGGTGTCACCTGGGTTTTTGGCCCCGTGCTTGGTGGCCAGCTAGGGAAACCTACCTAACCCACACTTTTCTGAAAACTGGACACCCGGGGGATCATAGAGAGGTTTGGCTTGTGTGGCTCCCCCAACTTTTTCTTACCCAGAATCCCGTGCAAACCTCAAATGTAGCTGACAAAATCACTTTTTGCACACATTCCTAATGTATAGGTTTCCCTAGGTGCTGGCAGAGCTAGGCTTCAAAATCTACAGCTAGGCACTTTGCAAAAAAAGGGTCAATTTTCACTGTAATGTGAAAATGTGGTGTGTCCAAGTTGCGTTTTGGGCAATTCCTGTCGCGGGCACTCGACCTACCCACACAAGTGAGGTACCATTTTTCTTGGAAGACTTTGGGTACCGCGGGGTGAGTGGTATTTTGTGGATCCACGCAGATTCCAGAACTTTCCCCCACAGACGTGGGGAAAATTTGTATTGTTTGGCATATTTTTAGGTTTGCAAGGGATTTTGGGTAACAGAACCTGGTAAGAGTCAGTCAAGTTACCCCATCCTGGATTCCCCTGGGTGTCTAGTTTTCAGAAATGTATAGGTTTGCTAGGTTTACCTAGGTGCTGGCAAAGCTAGGGTTCAAAATCTACAGCTAGGCACTTTGCAAAAAAAAGGGTCAGTTTTCACTGTGAAAATGTGGTGTGTCCAGGTTGCGTTTTGGGCCGTTTCCTGTCGCGAACACTAGGCCTACCCACACAAGTGAGGTACCATTTTTCTTGGAATACTTTAGAGAATGCGGGGTCAGAGGAATTTTGTTGATGCACGCAGATTCCAGAACTTTCCACCACAGAAATGTGAGTAAAATGTGTTTTTTTTTCAAATGCTTAGGTTTGCAAGGGATTCTGGCAGGGCCGGACTGGCTACCGGGCGTTTTGGAATGCTGCTGAGCTGGGGGCTGATTTCGTTGATGGGGACCTGCGTGTACTGAACGAAATTCGTTTTGCTTTAATTATTTCGAAGTACACGCAGGTCTCCATGAATGAAATCAGCCCCCACCGCAGTGAAATCAGCCCCCTGCTCGGCGGAATTCCAAAACGCCCGGTAGGCAGTCCGGCCCTGGATTCTGGGTAATAGAACCTGGTGAGAGCCAGTAAAGTCACCCCATCCTGGATTCCCCTTAGTGTCTAGTGTTAAAAAATGTATAGGTTTGGTAGGTTCACCAAGGAGCCGGCAGAGCTATGGTTCAAAATCTACAGCTAGGCCCCCTACAAAAAAAATAATGTTTTCACTGTGAAAATGTGGTGTGTCCATGTTGCGTTTTGGGACGTTTCCTGTCGCGGGCACTAGGCCTACCCACACAAGTGAGGTACCATTTTTCTTGGATGACTTTGGAGAACGCGGGGTCGGGGGAATTTTGTGAATCCACGCAGATTCCAGAACTTTCTGAAGTACTGGGTATTTTAGACCCAGCGGTGCAGGGACACACACCCTATGACTTCTGGGTTCTCCCTGTTCCAGACCTACAGAAACACAGAGTCTTCTGGGTGAAGTCAAAGATTCATTTATTGGCTGCAGACCAATTACAGGTATCCTAGAAGTACAACAGCGTGTATGTTCTCAGGAGACTGCTAAAAATCATAGAAACGGACTTCTTCTTAAATACACTTTTTCCTGCCTCAAGCATACATTCCTAGGTTTACGATACGGCAATATACAAGTGTACAGTTCAAACGAAAGAGCAGAGTCATGATGACCATCCCACATTCCAGTTAAGCCAGCCCACAATTATTTACACAGCAAGGTTCAGATCCCACATTAGATATCGATAGGCCCCAATAAACATGAGCATCTCCTGTTTTAGAAAACAAGCCATGAAGCAGGAACAAGCAGGTGCGAAAGTGATTAGCTGGAGGCTTGTGTGTGATGAAAGGACTTTATGGTGCGTTGAGCCCTGATGCTAATCACAGGTGGCCGGAGGAAGGGGAGCTCGTGAGACCAGTTTGACCCGGGGCAGCGGAGCCAGCTGCCCAGGTCACAGAAGAGTCAAGGAAAGGCACATGCATTGCAAGGCCCGTAGTTGCTTCATCATAGCCTATGTGAGGGCAATCACAAGATGGCCACCGTGTCCAAGATGGAACCCGCGTAGTGGTGCAAAATAACGTGTACACAGTGCATTCATAGCTAGAACGTTATATAAAGCACTCGTACATACCGCATTAACCATTTGCGGTTTGCTAATACCAGGATAGACAGGGGTGGGGCCCTGTCCCCTACGCGGTCCCAGAGATTAAAGTACGACAGACCCTCCTTTTGCCCTTACATAGGCAATCACTATTCTCATCTCAGTCCGAGTCTAGGTCATTGTTCACGAAGTCATGGAGATGTTGCTGTAGCATCATCCTATTACTTAGCTCGTCTCTCGATACAGGTTTCCTTACACATAAGGTAGCACAGAGGCCACATATCGCAGGAGCACACTGTATACATAGACAGAACAGGAAAAGAATCGCTAAGATCATTCCAATGACCATCAGAACTTTCCAACCCCAGGCAGATACCATTTCCCAGAACCACCCCACCAGTGACCACTCTCCCTTATCCACGTGTATGGATTCAGATATTTTATGGAGTTTGGAGATGGCTTGATAGACTGTTGGAGCGTTATCTGGTATGAAAATGCAACAACTAGATTGGATAACCTTACATACCCCACCGCGGTCTGCAAGGATAACGTCTAGAACCATGCGGTTCTGCAAAGTCATGAGGCGATCCGCTTGGAGCTCAGCTGTCAAATTACCGAGGGCACCAGCCGTTACATTGACAGTGGATTCAACCACACGAGTCAGTTGTCTCAGGTTCCTACTATTTACCATAGGTCCCAAAAACGACAGGAAACCCAAGAAGAAGTCTCCCGCTTCCTGACCGGCAGTATCCTCCTTACTAATTACGCCCCTCACAACTCTAGTCTTGTGATAGTCAGAGGCAGCAGTAAATGTTGGCGGTAGCAAGTTCGCAATATAACATGTGCCCGAGAAATCAGGGGGCAACCATGTATATGCTCGGTCATTGCAGATGAAATATGTGCCCTTGGCAGCCAAAAACGCAGGAGAAAACTGTGATGGGAAAGTGTACGTTTCAGTACAGTCACTTCTCCCCAGTTAAGCTCTAGGATTCTGACCATTACCCTGTAAGCAGAACCGACCTATGTGGGGTACGACCCAGATTGGGGATGAGATTTTCCGCTGTCTTTCACCCAGACTAATACTATACCCCGTTGCGTTCCATCCTACATAAGGTCTCAATTCTTCCTTGCGTATGGACGAGTATGCATCGATATCTCTGCTCATATCGGCAACTCCTTTCATCAAAGCCTTATTACTGGTGATAGGTCTGATGGAACGCGGTTGTCGCGGGGAGTACGTATCTAGAGCATAGAGAAACATGGTCTGGAATGCCCATGACGATCCATTGTAACTAAATGGCAGCACCAAATAGGGAATACCCTTATTAATGGTATGTGGCATTAACCCACACACCCAGCAATTGGTTGTATTCATTACTAGTTGGTGTTGGTGAAGGAGCTGAATAAACAAGTTATTTACAAACTCTGATCGTCTGGTTTGTTCATGTTCAGGCAGAGGGTGAAAAGAGTGTGAGGAGGTAGTAGTAGAAAGATGTATAGGCTGTACAGTGGGTGCAATGGGCTTTTGAAAGGAGAAAAATACAAATCCAACGATGAACATTATTATACTACATAGTATAAATAGGCACAAAAATACAAAACATTTACTCTTTATAGTTTTACACATCCTTGCTTTAAAGTTCATTTCTTCAACGGGTCTCTCCATCTTAAAAAACTCCATCCTCTAATCGGGCCGCTCGCGGCGGATGAGTTTCTTCTGCTAAGGAGTACGCCTGTCAGTCCAGGGAAACACCCTAGACCAACCAGAACCGTTGACCTAACGTCTTCGATCTGTACCCCAAAGTCTTGGCACCGCGACCCTGCGGCTGAACCCGGATGGTGGTTCGAAAAACAAAAATCAAGAAAGTCCTTCAGATGGGAGAGCTTATAATGTCAAAAAGAAAAGATAGTAAGGAAATCTTTATTTGTCCATAGGCCTTGGTCTCAAATTATAGCGGAGACGGCCAGGTGCTGTTTGATCCTGGAACAAAAGTTCAGGCTCTGTAGTGTCCAATCGGCTTGATGGTGGCACAGCTTCTTGCAAAATATCGTTACTCTCTTGGTCTGAAGCTGTGCCTTTTATGCGTGCGTCACTGAATGGTACAAAACGAGGTACAGTGTCTGCATCAGAGTCGGCGATACCCTCCTGGACCCACTGGTCATATGGCAGGGGCAAGGGGACTACCTTGCAGTGGGTGCCATGGACCCAATTCTTTCTCCCTTTCACTCGAACCGCTGATCTCGTTGACAGAAGTACAAGGTGGGGGCCGATCCAACGAGGCTCGTCGTTGCTCTTGCGCTGGAAATTTCTAATCGGCACCCATGTGCCAGGGTCGATAGGGTGTCCAGGAGTTTCAGAAGCTTGGGGAAGAGTATCATGCACCTGTTGATGTAAAACACGTAGTTTAACAGTCAAATCATACAAGTAATCGAGTAGTACTGGATGCTCGATCTCACTGAATTTCGTAGGCCTTGGTACACCCCATACGTTGGCCGGGCGGCCGAAAACCACCTCGTAAGGACTAAGTCCCACTCGTGAGTGTACGGTCATTCTGGTGGACAGGAGTGCTAAAGGCAGAGCATCAGGCCATTTAAGACCGGTGCTCGCCTGGATTTTGGCCAGTTTAAGTTTTAGAGCGCCGTTGTAGCGCTCTACTAATCCAGCTGATTGGGGGTGATTTGCAGCGTGGAACTTCTGCCTAATACCTAGCCCCTCACACACATTCTTCATCACTTTACCCACAAACTCACTTCCGTTATCACACCACATCATTCTTGGCATTCCAAACCTAGGGAAGAACTCTTTCACAAGGGCTTTGGCTGTGGATAGGGCAGTGTTATCCTTTAGAGGATAGGCCTCTACCCATTTTGAAAAAGCGCAGACAACCACCAATACATATTTCAGGTTGTTGCACCTTTCCATGTGGATAAAGTCCAGCTGCAAAACTTCAAATGGGTATGATGGGGGTGCAAAATGACCAGCTGGAGTTGGGGTTCCCCTACCAGGGTTATACTTCAGACATACCATACAGTTCTTGACCACATTCTCTGCACACTTGGGAATTCCAGCATTCTGCCATACTGGAGCCAACAACTTACAAATTCCTTTCGTACTGATATGTGCCATTCCATGTGCCATTGTAACTACTGGAAGCACATATGCATCAGGCAACAACCATCGCCTATGTTCTGTCAGATCAATCCAACAACCATTCTCATCCAACTTACCCACACTTTCTCTCCACTTGCTTAATTCTTTCTCTGTAGCTTCAGCTTGAAGCGACTTCACACTCTCTATCGTGTTTTCACACATTCCAACATCATCAACCCATCTTGCGGGGCCTGCAACATACATTCTAGTCTTTACATTTTGTGCTGTTTCTTTTGCGATCTCATCAGCAAACGCATTCCCACGTCCAACATCATCTGTGATTTTCCTGTGCGCACTGCATTTCATAATCGCAACTCGCAACGGTAGGGTCAGTGACTCAAGGAGATCATTCACCAACTTGCCATTCTGAATTTTAGCTCCAAGCGACGTCAGGAACCCACGTTCTTTCCACAATCGCCCAAAACTATGAGCTACGCCAAAGGCGTACTGGCTATCGGTGTATATATTCACTCTCATACCTTCAGACAACACGCATGCCCTTGTGAGGGCGATTAATTCTGCTGCTTGGGCTGAATTATGTGGCACTCGTGCAGTTTCCACAACCGTGTGTAAGGTCGTGATAGCATATGCAGCAGTCGTGTCACCATTAGGGAGCTTGAAACACAAACCATCCACCCATAAAGTACCATCACACTCAGTCAAGGTAGTATCTTTGAGATCTACTCTCCCTTTCGTCTCTTCCTCTGTTCTGAACAGACAATCATGTTGCTCAATCTCATCTAGGTCTGCTGGAATTGGCAATAACGTAGCTGGATTCAGCATATTGCATCTCTTTATGTGTATGTGGTTTGCTAACAGTGTGAGCTCAAAGCCTGATAATCGCGCACTAGTCAAGTGTTGTGTCTTGGTTCTGTTTAATAATGTGTCTACAGCATGTGGAACCATAACGATCAATGTGTTGTCCATTACCAAACCAGCAGATTGTCGGATAGACATAGCTGCAGCAGCTGTCGCTCTCAGACAGCTTGGCAATGCCCTCGCTACAGGGTCCAAGGTTGATGAAAAATATGCGCATGGGCGCGGTCTGTCACCAAAAGGCTGTGTTAACACTGATAATGCACAACCATCTTTCTCGTGAACATACAATGTAAAAGGCTTGCTGTAGTCAGGGGTACCCAACACAGGAGCTGAACATAATGCATTGCGTAATTCCACAAAACCTTTCTGGCACTCTTCAGACCATGGGATAGGATTCGGTGTGTCTTTGCATGTTAACGCTAACAAAGGCTTTGCCAACAGGGAAAAATTAGGGATCCAGTGCCTACAGTATGAGGTAATGCCCAAGAAAGCACGCACTTCTCTCTGTGTTCTTGGCACACTCAACTGTGCAATGGCTTGAATTCTTTCTGGGGTCATTTTCCTTCCCTCCTTCGACAAGAGATGACCTAAGTAGGTCACTTCTTGTCGACAATATTGCAGCTTTGAGAGAGACACTTTATGATGGAAAGCAGATAAATGACGCAACAATGATAATGTGGCTTCTTTGCAGATCTTCTCAGTATCCGCGGCAATTAGTAAATCGTCAACGTACTGAATCAGGATAGCGCCACTAGGTAAAACAAGTGCATCAAGCTGCGCTTTCAAAGCTTGGCTGTATATGGATGGACTTTCACAGTAGCCCTGGGGAGCGCGTTTAAAGCGGAAGCTGCGACCTCCTAAACTAAAGCCAAAAATATCTCTGCTCTCCTCTGCAATTGGGATGCTAAAGAAAGCATTCTTTAAATCGATCACTGAAAACCATGCAGCAGAGGCTGGAATCATCGTTAACAATGCAGTTATATCAGGGACAACTGGAAACTGTGGCACAACAATCTTATTAACCTCTCTAAGATCAATCACAAATCTGTAAACAGGTGGCTGTGAAGGGTCCGTTCGTTTTAAGACAGGTAAAATCGGACTATTGCAAACGTTGCCTCTTGTCTCTTCAATTACACCCTTATTAATCAAGTCACTGACAATGTCTAACAATGCTTTCTGGCCTTCATTAGAGATCTTGTACTGGGGAATACGTGGCAGTCTGACATTAGCCTTTAAAGTTACCACATATGGCGGTATCTCCAAGAGGCCCACATCATTGGGACCAGTAGCCCAAAGGACATCCAGAAGGGATGACAATTCAGGCGGCATTGTATTTTTAGACAAGTACATCGGGGAAATCACTTTCTTACCTAATGTAAGTTGTACTCCTGACGGTGAACAATACAGTGTAGCATGCAATCTTTTTAACAAATCTAACCCTAGCAAATTTTCACCACAACCTGTTGTTAGGATCAGGGGTGCTTTCAGCTCGCAAGGTCCAATAGAAAGTGACATGGGACTAGAAATCGGGTTCCTAACTGGGGCACCAGAAAAACCTACTGAAACATTTATATCGCCAGACAAAGGTGCGCCAGGGAGTTTTGAATGCATGATTGAACTCTTTGCAGCACCAGTGTCTAGCAAAAAGGGCTCCGTTACATTTGCTGTAGTCACCTCAACATACGGTCCGCTCTGATCCACTGGCACTGAAACAACTCCCTCTCTCTGTCTACGGCTGTCCTAGTAATCATTATTTTCTGCATCGCCGTCCTCTGCATAATAATCATTATTGTAATACTGAGCTGTACTACTAATCGCGTTGGCTTGCTGATCAAAGCTATTGATGGTATTTTGAGGCAGAAGAGGACGCGCGTTCTGGGGAACATTCCCACGCCCTCTGCCTCTAGGAGCTTGCTGACCACCCCTCCCTCTTGCGCCATACATATTGCCGTTACGCTGCATCAATTTAGGGCAACTATATTTAAAATGACCTTCCTCTTTACAGTATGAACATTGGTTGGGACCTACAGGGACACGTGGTTGATAATACCCATTCATTTGCTGATTGTTCTGAAATTGTTGGGGTTGGTGATAGACACCTTGGGGTTGCCTATAATTATTCTGACCTCCACGTGGCGGATAGGCCTGCTGTAAAAGGACCTTTGTTTTTAGTTCTTTCGTTTTCTTTTCTGTTCTATCTTTCTCGTCTTTATCTCTGTTTTCATAATACTGTGCAGTAGCCAGTATTTGCGCTGAAGAAGAAACAGCCCAAGAACTTTCTGAATCTTTTAACTTTTTACACAGGTCAGGAAGTAAATTCTGCACAAATTTGTCCACAAATAACCGTTGGCCACCCTCAGTACTCATATCTTGCCCACTGTGGTCAATAAACGTTTCTTCAAACCTGGTAAAGAAGTCTGACACTGTCTCATCTTTCTTCTGCTTACATGCAGATTAGCTTGTCCCAATTTACGCGCATCGCGGGCATTATTGTCTTCATATACGTGATGATTCTACCAGGGAGTTCTGCTATTAAGGGCTCTGGTTTCGCGCCACCAATCTGTCTAGCGTCAGCAGCGATGATGTTAGCCCATGTGTCCCCTAGTTCTGCAGCATGATCCATATTATGAATGGATCCCCACAAAGGCTGTGGAACCACATTCCCAAACAGCATATCTATGTCAGCCAGATTCATTACACAGGATTCTGCAGTTTGTGACAACTCCTTATAATAGCCGGTAGGGTTTTTACGGGGATCAGGCAATGTCTGCTTAAGTGCTAACACCTCAGATCTTTTCCATGGAACATGTACCCAAATACGCTGAAAATGTGCTACGACAGGTGGATTAGCCTTTGGTTCAGCAGGTCTCCAAACTGGGGGAACCTCACGCATCGGATATTGGCGTGCTTTTACCCTCTTTCCCACAGGGACATCAGGTTCAAACAACGACTGTTGACACTCATCATTCCTGAAGGATAATACAACCGCAACTGCTTTATCTACATCGCGATCCACAATGGTACCAGTTCCAAAATCAAATCTCACTCGACACAACTCCTGCGGGCTTGGGTCTTTACCACTATCATCCAATTCCTCACAGAGAATTTCGCACATTTTCTCAAAGACATACCTCTGTTTTGGGGCATCCCATTGATGGAAAACGTTGACAACTGATTCCACATCATATAGTGAAGGGAAAACAATCCATCTACGCGCCATGCGATCTATTACCTTTTTCTCATCGGGGTTAGGCAATTGACTGCGCAATTGCTTACGCTGTAAGCCAGGAGTCGCACCGGATGACTCAAAAAGAGGTGACATTAATGTAGTAACCACATTAGTTAAACGCTGTCGCGCTGAAGGAGAAGTTGAGGCAAAAACAGGGGGATAAACAGAGGGGAGAAAAGAGGATGTAGAAACAGGTACTGGAGTGGTGCAAGGAAGCGTGTCAGGGGAGGCAGCTGCTGAATTAGAAAAAGTCGCAGGAAGCGCGGGGGCAGTTGGAAACACAACTGGCGGCCCTTGTGAGGGCTGCGCTATAGGGATAGGAGCCGGCTGCGAAGCAGCTGGCGGTAGCGGCAAGGCTTGCAGTTTATTAACTGGAGGTAGCATATTCACAAGCTGGGGAGGCGCCGTGGCATTTTGAGCATACGGGGGTGGCGAACTCAACAAATGCGACATCAGGGGATCTTTCTCCTTTTCTTCTAACTCATTCTGTTTAGAGTGCGGTAAAGCTGGGTAACATTTGTCGATCCCTAACTTACGCTGTCTGTGCAATTGCTCATTCATCTGCTCCTCCTCATTGTCTTTGAATTATACAGCTGCTTGCATTACTGTCATACCTTTCTCTTTCCTATTCTTTTTCGCTAGCTTAATTTCCTTCTGTTTGGCTTCCTTCCGCCATAAGCGGAAAGAATCAAACATCGCCGGCCGGGCTTTCTTTTTAAACAATTTAATTTCCAAATTATCTAAAATATCGGTATCGAAACTACCATTTTGGGGCCATTTTAAAACACCGTCTTTTCTGGTGTAGTGAATCCATACTTCGTTATATGCAATGGGGCCTACGCCATGTTTTACATAGAGCTCATAAGTTGGAGTTCCAACCGGAGGAACCGGGCATGATTCCTCCAGCTGGAAATCTCTTCCACAACCCAAACAAAACAATCTACCAAATATTCTAGAACCAGGCATCTTTTGCTCACTAGTCTAGATCCGAACGTCAAAGGATTATCGATTACGATAGTCTCGTGAATACACGAGTCCTTTGGTTTTGGCGTTTGCAAACTCCAAATTTCCAAATCAAAACGATCCCGAGGGATACCAAACAAATGGGAGACGCTCCACTTATACTTAACTGAATATTGATGATCAATGGCGTCACCAGAAGACTCTCTCGATTGTTTCGCTCTATCAAAACTCGTCAAGGGTCCAAAACAGGTCGATTAATCAGGGCAGCAGTCCTTCGTAGCCGTCGGGACGCGGAGAACCTCGCAGAAAAGACTTTCGGACCACGTCGACATGCAGGGGTCGATGAAGTGGCGGCCTTCCTCCGGAATTTCCACACGAAGCTCCTCACGAACCTCTGGCTTGGACTGGTACCGCTGAAATCGCCCCACGTTGGGCACCAAACTGAAGTACTGGGTATTTTAGAACCAGCGGTGCAGGGACACACACCCTAAGACTTCTGGGTTCTCCCTGTTCCAGACCTACAGAAACACAGAGTCTTCTGGGTGAAGTCAAAGATTCATTTATTGGCTGCAGACCAATTACAGGTATCCTAGAAGTACAACAGCGTGTATGTTCTCAGGAGACTGCTAAAAATCATAGAAACGGACTTCTTCTTAAATACACTTTTTCCTGCCTCAAGCATACATTCCTAGGTTTACGATACGGCAATATTCAAGTGTACAGTTCAAACGAAAGAGCAGAGTCATGATGACCATCCCACATTCCAGTTAAGCCAGCCCACAATTATTTACACAGCAAGGTTCAGATCCCACATTAGATATCGATAGGCCCCAATAAACATGAGCATCTCCTGTTTTAGAAAACAAGCCATAAAGCAGGAACAAGCAGGTGCGAAAGTGATTAGCCAGAGGCTTGTGTGTGATGAAAGGACTTTATGGTGCATTGAGCCCTGATGCTAATCACAGGTGGCCGGAGGAAGGGGAGCTCGTGAGACCAGTTTGACCCGGGGCAGCGGAGCCAGCTGCCCAGGTCACAGAAGAGTCAAGGAAAGGCACATGCATTGCAAGGCCCGTAGTTGCTTCATCATAGCCTATGTGAGGGCAATCACAAGATGGCCACCGTGTCCAAGATGGAACCCGCGTAGTGGTGCAAAATAACGTGTACACAGTGCATTCATAGCTAGAACGTTATATAAAGCACTCATACATACCGCATTAACCATTTGCGGTTTGCTAATACCAGGATAGACAGGGGTGGGGCCCTGTCCCCTACGCGGTCCCAGAGATTAAAGTACGACATTTCCACCACAGAAATTTGAGTAAAATGTGTTTTTTTTCAAATGTTTAGGTTTGCAAGGGATTTTAGGTAATAGAACCTGGTGAGAGCCAGTCAAGTCACTCCATGCTGGATTCCCCTGAGTGTCTAGTTTTAAAAATGTATAGGTTTGCTAGGTTTACCTAGGTACTGGCAAAGCTAGGGTTCAAAATCTACAGCTAGGCACTTTGCAAAAAAAAGGGTCAGTTTTCACTGTGAAAATGTCGTGTTTCCAGGTTGCGTTTTGGGCCGTTTCCTATCGCGAACACTAGGCCTACCCACACAAGTGAGGTACCATTTTTCTTGGAATACTTTAGAGAATGCGGGGTCAGAGGAATTTTGTGGATCCACGCAGATTCCAGAACTTTCCACCACAGAAATGTGAGTAAAATGTGTTTTTTTTTCAAATGTTTAGGTTTGCAAGTGATTCTGGCAGGGCCGGACTGGCTACCGGGCGTTTTGGAATGCTGCTGAGATGGGGGCTGATTTCGTTGATGGGGACCTGCGTGTACTGAACGAAATTCATTTTTCTTTAATTATTTCGAAGTACACGCAGGTCTCCATGAATGAAATCAGCCCCCACCGCAGTGAAATCAGCCCCCTGCTCGGCGGAATTCCAAAACGCCCGGTAGGCAGTCCGGCCCTGGATTCTGGGTAATAGAACCTGGTGAGAGACAGTAAAGTTACCCCATCCTGGATTCCCCTTAGTGTCTAGTGTTCAAAAATGTATAGGTTTGCTAGGTTCACCAAGGAGCTGGCAGAGCTATGGTTCAAAATCTACATCTAGGACCCCTACAAAAAAAAAAAAATTTCACTGTGAAAATGTGGTGTGTCCATGTTGCGTTTTGGGACGTTTCCTGTCACGGGCACTAGGCCTACCCACACAAGTGAGGTACCATTTTTCTTGGATGACTTTGGAGAACGCGGGGTCGGGGGAATTTTGTGGATCCACGCAGATTCCAGAACTTTCCACCACAGAAATCTGAGTAAAATGTGTTTTTTTTTCAAATGTTTAGGTTTGCAAGGGATTTTAGGTAATAGAACCTGGTGAGAGCCAGTCAAGTCACCCCATGCTGGATTCCCCTGAGTGTCTAGTTTAAAAAAATGTATAGATTTGCTAGGTTTCTCTGGGTGCCAGCAGAGCTATGGTTCAAAATCTACAGCTAAGCACTTTACAAAAAAAGGGTCAGTTTTCACCGAAAAATAAAGTGTGTCCACATTGCGTTTTGAGCTGTTTCCTGTCGCGGGCACTAGGCCTACCCACACAAGTGAGGTACCAGACTTAGGGTAACACAGAATTGTAGAGCAACTATTATTACCTATTGACTTTCGATGTGTTTCTGCCTTCCAAATGAAAGGCAATGTGTAAAAAGGAAGTCATTTTGAAAAATGACCTATAATTCTGATGCTAGTATGAGTACTCACAATTTGGGAAATGTGCAAATATCTACTGTTTCTAAACTCTATATTTTGTTACAATTTCAGAAATACATAGTTGTCTTTCATACTGATTTTTCCATGTATATATTTTCCCAAATGAATTGCTATATACCTAGTACATAAATAAAACACCATTGCAAGATGGTCAGTTATTTGCTCTTGGTTCGTCGGGTTCTTGATGAACCTACAAGTCCTATATATCCCAACAACCAGAAAGGTCCAGCGGATGTAACAGTATATTGCTCTCAAACAGCTGTCATAATTAGAACAAGTTACAGGTGAAAACATTGATACAAATGACTGTTTTTTTCAACTAATATAAAAATGTTCCCATATTTCAATGGTTAGTTTCTATAAAGAAACCTTGAAGGATCTACAGAAATGACTCCTTGCTGAATTCAGAATTTTGTTTAATTTTCCAAAATGTATAGCTTTCCAGGATCCATTTTTGCTTTCATACCCATTTCTACCATTTACTGGAAAGAGGTTGAAAGCACAAAAAATATCAAAATTAGGCTACGTCCCAGAAAAATGCCAAAACTGTGTAAAGAATGTTGGTTTTCTGACAAAAGTCTGCTTGTCCCTGAAAGCTGGGAAGATGGTGATTTCAGCACCACAACCCCTTTTTTGATACCATTTGCAGGGAAAAAACTGACGCTTTCATCTGTAGCCCTTTTTCCCATTTTTCCAAATAAAAACAACATTTAGCTGTATTTTGGCTAATTTCTGGGTCCCCTCTTGGGGAATCCACAAACCCTGGGTACCTTTAGAATCCCCACGATGTTGGAAAAAAGGACACAAATTTGGTGTGGATACCTTATGTGGTCAAAAAGTTACAGGGGCCTAAGCGCGAACTAACCCAAATAGCCAAAAAAAAGCTTAGCACGGGGGGCGGGGGGGGGAGGCCTAGCAGCGAAGGGGTTAATAAGTATGATTACTATAAGCAAGACGACAGATTGGGGAAGTAGTTCATACCTACAGTGACAGCTTATGCACACCACCATAATCTAACTTGTTTATTAACTGATGTAGAAATTTGTAGCTCAGGTAGAAGATAGACATTGGCAACTAATGGTTAAACCCACCAGTAGAGAAGGAAGATTTGATTGGAACAAGGAGTAGTTAGCTCACAAGACAAAGGGAAGTTACGGGCCAATAGCTTTAGATTTTGAGCAGCGAGGAAAGCCATGCATTCGACATGTCCAGACTTACTATGACAAGATCTATGGAAGACAGAGTGTGTGTGATCACATATTGACAATCGAAGCATTCGCAAAGATGGTTTTGCAAGAATCCGTACAAGTGGTGCCAAATGTGTATTTCGTGTGTGGGAAGAATGCATATGTGTGATTGCCATTGAATTGGTATGGTACATGTTATGTGGCTGTAGTATTCCCTAAGATATATCATGTTGAGGATTTGGAACACTTGGAAGATGGAGACCATCACAGGAAGAAGAGAGGTGCTGGTGCAGGAGAGATTGTTGGAGATGTTTTTGGAGCAATGGAAGTGATTCTAAATGATCTAAAGATTAGAAGATTAGCAATCATCATGGATAAGTTATCAGCGAATACAGCTCAGTCTTTGTTACTTATAGATAGAGAGATGGTGTCGATAAGAGCGATGGTGATGCATTTTATGAGGAAACATATACGTTGGTACTCTCCATCCAGGGTTCTTCGATCAGCCTCAGCAAGACAGGTACAAGTTCAAGGTGTTAAAACAGCCAGTTGGGGGGGCAGTAGTTTCTTCTACTGTGCTGCTAAACTTTGGAACAACCTCCCCCCGCAGCTGAGAGAGGCCTCAGGCCTCCTTGAGTTCAGGAGGGGTCTTAAGACCTGGCTTTTCCCCTAACTGCCCCTTAATCATGACTTCACAACCTCTTACTCACGATTTCACCCTCTGGACCAGTTGGCAAGGCACTTTAGTGCCAGGACACCTAACGGTAACAGTGCGCTTTACAAATTCCATTAACATAACATAACAGAACAGCCTTGCGTTAGATGTGTTGTTGGCAAAGGAGGGCAGAGTCTGTAAAATGCTGAAGGTCTAGGAATGTTGTACTTTCATACCTGACAACAGCAAGGACTTGAAGACGTACATAGGTAACATTACTGCTGTTTATTTCAAGGTACATGAGATGGCAGAAGAAGAAGTTTGGACGAGAGTTCGGAAGGGATTTGGAAAGGTTGGAAGTTGGTTCGCAAACCTTGGTAAGGGTATTCCTGGTTGCATTCTGAAGCCTATCATCATAGTGGTAGTCTGTGAATCTTTTGCTCGGAATGACAAAAGCCTAAAAATGGCACAAGGCAGGACAGGTTGAGAGATCTCTTAGGAAGCAAGAAAGGAGAATGGAGAGACTGCAGGACAGTCCCAGTGAGAATCTCATAAGTCTAGAGAAGTTCGGACAGGTTAGAATGGCTACAACTTCTGTTTAGTTTGGTTCTTTCTCCAGGGATGGTGTTTGATGATGGTGACACGTTGTCATCAGAGGGGGGAACTGATAGAGCGCAGATATGCTCTCTAATTTGTTGGGGTGCATTGTAATCATGAGTAGGTTGCACCTGCATTTATTCTTTTGTCGTATTAAATAATGGTGTTATAAATGTACCGTAATCACATGAAAGTGTTGTGTTATAGTTGTATTTACATGAATGTGAAAGGATGTTTGCACTGTAGAATAGTTGTGCTCAGCTAAAAGCCTAATGTGCAACGAATTGTGTATTTGATGTGCCCATGTAATGTGGTGAATTATAAGTGCTTAAGCAAGCATTCATTTATATGTAATTTCATGAGGCTTGTACACCATTTCCTTATGTTGGCCGGTTTCTGTAGGGCTGAAAATGTAATTTACCCTGGCGTCTCTCTAGAGGGGTTAACATGTAGGTTTGAATTGCATGTTCATGTTTAGTTGTTATTTCTCACTATTTTCCGTTGCAGGTGGTAAATTCATCATTGTTAGTTAGAATAACGCTTTTGTTTTAGGAGTTAGACAGGTTCCCAGGGGTTGAGTTAGGAGAAGAGCGGGAGACACTAGGAGAAGAGGAGCATCTTAGAACAAGCTCCGTAGCTTATGCTACTTGACCCATACAACGTGAGTGTACTTCTTAGGAAGTCTTCATGCGCTGACGCCTTTACCTTTTTCCTAACTTGCCTGGGAGAAAATGCTAAGTAGGGAAGTCACTTTAGTGATAGAGTAGGGATAGAGTAATGCTTTTCACTTATGAACCTGTGATGAAGTCTGACATAAACGTGGGGGCACTTATTGCCTGCTTTCTGTTTCTGGAAGTCGTCATTCTGTTTATGCTTCATTGATAAAACTTTGCCCGTAGGTTTGGTTTTGTATTAGTTCTCATGTATTTCTACAACCTCATTTTGAGGTGTATGTATGTCCAGCTATTTTTGGCTTTGTAATAAACCAACTAACTTGGAAATTGGAGTCTGTGATCCTTGTGAGTCCTGAATTATTGGGCCTACAAATTTTGTTGTAAATAGTGTTTCTGTACATCTCTTCCTCTACACTACCAAGCAGGAACCAACAGTCCATCTGCCAGAGAGCGTTCCTAAGTAATTTATAGGTGGAACCTCAGCCCCATCAGACTAATGAATCTAATATAAATCACTGAAGGATATGAACATTGTATAGACACAATTGCAAAACACTATGGTAGTTGTGATCTTCACAATAAGTAAAGTGAATCCAGTGTAAAGAAACAAACTGGTGACTCTGAAAAAAAATAAGATATCTGTTATGCATTAGCAACTGCATGAAATGTTGATAAGTCAGACCCACTGCTTTGTTTATATGTATAAAGAATGCTTGAACATCACAGTCTTTCTTCAGTGTCTTTGATGCCACGTTTAAAAGAGCAAATGGATGTAAACACTTATGTGATGCATATGACTAAGACTTGCAGGAGTTGAAACACGTTATTCCAAAGAACTTGCCTGAATACCGTATTACCAATGGTGTACAACTGGTAGGGCTTGCTTGCACGAACAGAGGTGTACGTTTTTTCTGGTGGAAATAAATAATATCTATACATATATATATGTGTGTGTATTATATATATATAACTATATATGTGTGTGTGTGTATATATATTATCTACTGGCGGCCGCCAGTAGATAGTTATAGTTAGGACCTATTTTCCATAGGAAATCCGCAACATTCTATTGGGAATATCTTTGGCGCCTCGCGAAATTCTCCAAACTTTTGGCCAGCTCCGCTCCGCTCCTACCCTGAAAGTTTCGTGGTGATTCGTCAAGCGGGGGCAGAGAAAAAAGGGGGGGTCCCAAAACGCGTTTTCCCCATGCAATTTCCCATAGGATCTGTTGTCGCAGCTACAGCCCGAACCGCTGAACGGAATGACACCAAATTTGGCAAAGAGGTAGTCCTCAGTTCGGACTCGTGCCTTTTGCATATTTGGTGTGAATCTGTTCAGCAGTTCCTGAGAAAATTAGGGTAAAAAAGTTAGTGATATCTATGGCCGCGGAGGATCCACGGACCCTACCCGCACTGTACGCGAATCCTCCCCGAACCGAGCGCGCACCCTCCCGATCGCGCGCTGAATGCTAATTGGCTGTCGAGCGTCTCTCTACATTCGAAAACAGGAACTGTTGGCGGCCATTTTCTGCCTGGGTAGAAGCGAGGCTGAAGAAGCAAGGGGAATAAGTGCGTAAAACATATAAAGGGGCAGAGTGGAAATACTCTGACCCTCTAAAGGTGCTTAGGGGCCCCCCTTTTAAAAAAAAAAAGCGGCGAAATGCGCGCACGGTGCGCGCATCCTATCGCGTTGGATGCACGGATCCTCTCGCGGTGGGTGCGCGCATCCACGGCAATGTTTTTTGAAAAAAGACAAGAAATCATTGGTTGCATGACTACTTTCTACACTGAAAGGTAGGGTGTATATTTTTAAAGGTATGATTCATATTGGTTAACAAAAACAGATTGTAAGGAACATTATATATGATAAGCTGATATGTTGAAAAGTCAAGCACACTTCCTGTCTTGATTAGCAACATTGTGTGCTGAACTTGTGACCTGTGAGCTCAGTGCAGTGTTCCATGACCTGTTTCTATGGTAACAGGCAGAAGGCAGATTGGGGGAGGGTTGAAATGTATTTCAGTTGGAAAGGGTTGAAATGTTTAACCAATAGAAATGTGTGTTTGCTTTTGAGTTTATGTGCGAAGGATTGTGATTTGATGTTTACATGTATATGTGTGGAAAATGAAAGGGAAACTTTTTCATTCTTTGCTTTTGCTGAGAGGTGCACAGTGCAGAGATTCTGTAAAAGAAAATATGGTGAGTGATTGATATACTTCTTAATCTACAAAAGAACTTGAAAGATGAGTTATTTAATTGTGAGGGGATGTATGTAGACTATTTTGATTTTAATCAGACTAATGTATTTTTCCTGCTAAAGTGTAGGGAGTACTTTTTTTCTCTACAATGTGTGTGCATGTAGAAACCATTCTGTGATAAGCATTTGTGTTTTTCATGTGTTTGTAAACAGATAACTGTGCAGTTTTTATATTTTGGTAGAGTTAGAAACCAGTCATTGTTTATGAATTTGTGAAATGAGTTATGTTATGTTTCTATACTAAAATGCAGTACTACTTCTAGATGAAGTAATGTGTTTTGGTATAGTACAAGGGATAGTGTTGTTTGTCTAGAATCACACAGTGAGTCTGTGTGCATTTGGGAACCACTGTGAGAGAAGCATTTGGTAACATCGTGTATTTGCTGACAGATAACTGTTTTAACTTGTCATGTTGTGAAGTTTTAGTAGCATTAGAAGACAGTTATGGCTTATGATTTGAGTAAATGAGTCAGGCTTTGACAGAAAAGTGCAGTCCTGAAATATGTAGATTGTGTGCAGTTCCCTTACCAGTTGCACTGTAGTGAATGAGTTTTGGTAAACACCTAGGGATAGTGGTGATTGTCTAGAATCACAGTGTGAGTTAGTTTGTATTTGGGATCAATGTGAGAGAAGCATTTGGTGATATCATGTATTTGCTGACAGATAACTGTTTTAAAACCTGTCATGTTGTGAAGTTTTAGTAGGATTAGAATCCAGTCTTTGCTTATGCGTTGATTAAATGAGTCATGCTTTGACACTGATGTGGTGTACTTAAATATGTAGATTGTGTGCAGTACCATTAACTCATCCAGAGTAGTGAATGAGTTTTGGTAAACTCATAGGGATAGTGGTGCTTGTCTAGAATCACACTGTGAGTTAGTGTGTATTTGGGATCAGTGTGAGAGAATCATTTGGTAACATCATGTATTTGCTGACAGATAACTGTTTTAAAATCTGTCATGTTGTGAAGTTTTAGTAGCATTAGAATCCAGTCTTTGCTTATATGTTGATTAAATGAGTCATGCCTTGACACTGATGTGCTGTACTTAAATATGTAGATTGTGTGCAGTCCCCTTACCCCTTCAACAGTAGTGAATGAGTTTTGGTAAAGTCCTAGGATAGTGTTGATTGTCTAAAATCACACTGTGAGTCTGTGTGCATTTGGGTAAGGATTGTGAGAGAAGCATTTGGTTACATTGTGTATTTGCTGACATATAACTGTTTTAAAACCTGTCATGTTGTCAAGTTTTAGTAGCATTAGAAGCCATTCTTTGCTTATGCGTTGATTAAATTAGTCAGGCATTGACATTAAAGTGTAGTCGTGAAATATGTAGATTGTGTGCAGTTCCCTTACCACTTGCACTGTAGTGAATGAGTTTTGGTAAACTCATAGGGATAGTGGTGCTTGTCTAGAATCACACTGTGAGTCTGTGTGCATTTGAGAACCACTGTGAGAGAAGCATTTGGTAACATCGTGTATTTGCTGACAGATAACTAATTTAAAACCTCTCATGTTGTCAAGTTTTAGTAGCATTAGAAGCTAGTCTTTGCTTATGCATTGATAAAATGAGTCAGGGTTTGACACTAAGGTGCAGTACCATGTACTGTTCTGTTCACTGTGGCAGAACTGAAAATTTAAAAGTTTTACCTAAGCACTGTCCTAGAAGTAGTCTGATTATTTAGTCAGTTTGTAAGTACCAAATAGACTGCTTCAAATGTCTATGCAGTATGCATGAGTGTTCTAACATACTATACACTTGTCTTTTACACCTTCAATTCCGTAGTCAGTATCCATACACTTCCAGGAAATATCCTGTCACTTCCTTTGCAGTCCTCTAGAGACCCATTCAACAGCATTTACTAATCCATTCACTGTGCCAAAACCCAAACACTTATAAATTCACCAAGACACTCTCTTTCCAGTACTCTAATGATGCAGTCACTGCCTAAGTATTCATGCACAGACACTGCCTAAGTATTCATGCACAGAGCCAGGTCTTAGCATATGGACTTCTTCAAACCCCTATCCACTATGCATGCAGTCCTCTAAGCACCTACACACTTGTCTTTCACACCTTCAATTCCCCAGTCAGTATCCGTTCACTTCCAGCAAACAAACTGTCACTCCATTTGCACTCCTCTAGTGACCCATTCAGCATCATGTACTAATCCATTCACTGCGCCAAACCCTAATAAATTCACCCAGGCACTCTCCATGCAGTACTCTAATCATTCAGTCAGTACCCAAGTACTCATCCAGTGACCCAGGCCTTAGTATATGGACTGCTTCAAACCCTTATCCACTATGCATGCAGTCCTCTAACCACCTACACAATTGTCTTTATCACCTTCAATTCCCTAGTCAGTATCCATACACTTCCAGGAAATACCCTGTGTTGGAAACCTGGCAACCGGGTTAGCAGACACCACGTTCCTAGCACAGTGGTAGCTTGGCTCGAGTGGTTGGGGGTCAGGCACCGTGTTAAGCGTACGTCACACCCTCACAATAACCATGCGTTCATCCGTTCCAAAAACGACACTACACTGTAAAAATTATGGAAGTCAAGATGAAAATATATATGTCTTTATCTTATTTTCTCTTAGTTGCAGGCTTCACATCATAAATACAATACAATAGGATTTTCCTTCAAAAGAGCAGGTCAAATAAACAATGCTACTTCGGAATTTCAACAAATAGGTTCAGGTCATCATTTAGCAAAGAATAAATAGAGGTGCAATAAATATAGACGGCAAATAAATACAGTCAGACAATAAATACAGTGAAAGAATAAATTAGTGGAAGACAATAAATAAAGCACCTTCAATAATTAAGGTAAAGCAATCAATGTCAATTACAGATCAGATCACTTTCATGAGGTCACTTGGTCTTACTTTGCCCATACACAGCTTGTGGTCATTTGGATGGCATGGGGGTGTCCCACCTAGATTGGTCAAGGCTGGGGCTTAAGCTGAGGCAGAACAAGGGTAACCTAAAGATCTGGCCCTCCAAACTACACAGCCCTTTACGGAGGTCACTGTACCAGTCTCAGTTCACCCCTGGCATTTCCAGGCTGGTCCTAACACCCCTCTAACCCCTAGGATGGTCTTTAGGGCTCCACGGGGCCTTAGACGCCCCCTCTACCACTTACTGTCCCTTCCACGATGATCGGCACCGCTCGGCGCCGTGTCGACGCCGTGAGGCGGCTCCGGATCGATGTCGCTGGGCGGCCTCGACTCGATGTCGCTGGGCGGTCTCGACTCGATGTCGCCTTCCGGCATCGCAGGGACACGGTCTCCCCGCTTCCGGGTGTCTCCGGAGTGCGATCTCCACTCCCGACCTCCGGCGCGCTTCACCTCAGTTTCCGGCGACTCCGGTGGGCGGACTTCACTCCCCCGTCGACGCCTCACCTCGACCTCAGGTGACTCCCTACTCGACCTCCGGTGCCTCTCTACGACCTCCGTCGGCGCCCTCACTCGACCTCTGACGGCTCCGGGTATGATGTCTGCTTTCTGTCAGCGCCGCTTCTCTACCTCAGGCCCCAGGTCTCCAGGCTTCTCGACGTCAGGACTTCAGGAGGACACCGCTGAACAGGTCAGGAGCTTGCTGTTCTTCCTCTTTAAGGCCTGTTCCAAATGTTCAGATCCTTAAGATGGTTCTTCTGGTCTTGGTCCCACACAGGGCTTTAGGCTGGGCTTGGTCAGTAGGGACTAGCATCAAGGGTGGGTTTCTGGACCCCACTCCAAGCACTGGTTTCCACCTCTGCTGCCTTACTCCGACCTCCTTCTATCTCTGTCCTCTCTCCTCTCCAGTCAGATGCCAACTGCCAGTCTGAGATGGCCTCCCAACATTCTAAAACTGCCTCCCACTATCACAGGATTCTAGAATGTTCCAGAAGGTTCTAGTTATGTCACAGGGGACAATGGGGGGCCATCATTTTGTGTCTCAGGCCCTCAGACAGAAGTTCCAGGGGGTAGGGAAAATGGCTCCATGACCCTGCATCAACACTAACAAGTCTGGTGGTTCCCAAAAAGGAAAAATTATAACAGGGTTTGAGGCAGAAGTGGGACAAAATAAGTAATGATGAGGAGGGACCACCCAAAGGGCTGACAGGTCTAACAAGCGTCCCCCCCAGCTGAAAGTGGGGAGAGCTACCCAACCCCTTGGGAGTTCTCATCACTAAGGCGGAAATACCTTGAGAGACCGTCTGCATTGGCGTGGTCCACTCCAGGCCGATGTTCCACCTGAAAGTCCATTCCCTGTAGGGAGATAGACCACCTTAGCAACTTGGGATTCTCCCCCTTCATCTGCATCAGCCACCGAAGGGGTCTGTGGTGGGTCTGAACTAGGAAGTGCGAGCCAAACAGGTATGGCCGCAACTTCTTCAGAGCCCATACCACTGCAAAGGCTTCACGCTCTATTGCACTCCACTTCTGTTCCCTGGGAAGTAGTCTCCGGGATAGGAAGACCACGGGTTGATCCAGACCCTCTTCATTGAGTTGCGATAACACTGCCCCAATGCCATGTTCCGATGCATCCGTCTGGACAATGAACTCCTTGGAGAAGTCTGGGGATCCTTAAGACCGGGGTCTCGCACATGGCTTGCTTCAGTTTCACAAAGGCCTGCTGACAAGCCTCCGTCCAGACTACCCGTCGAGGTTGCTTCTTGGACGTAAGCTCCGTGAGAGGGGCCACAATGGTACCATACCCCTTCACGAAGCGGCGGTAATATCCGGTGAGGCCCAGAAAAGCTCGGACCTCAGTCTGAGTCTTGGGGGGTTCCCAGGCCATGATGGCCTCGATTTTCGCCTGGAGGGGTTGCACCGCTCCCCTACCCACCAAGTGTCCAAGGTACACTACCGACCCCTGCACGATCTGGCATTTACTGGCCTTAATCGTTAACCCAGCTTGCTTCAGGGCCTGGAGAACAGTTTGCAGGTGACGCAAGTGATCCTCCCAGCTGTTACTGAAGACGGCAATGTCGTCCAGATAAGCAGCAGAGAAACTCTCCATTCCAGCGAGGATCTGGTTCACCAGACGCTGAAACGTGGCAGGTGCGTTCTTGAGCCCAAAGGGCATCACGCAGAACTGGTAGTGGCCCTTGGGCGTGGAGAAGGCTGACCTTTCCTTAGCTCCATCAGTCAGAGAGATCTGCCAGTACCCGGAAGTAAGGTCAAAGGTACTCAGATATTGGGCAGCTCCCAGCCGGTCAATCAGTTCATCCGCCCTCGGAATCGGATGAGCATCAGTCTTGGTTACTGAGTTCAGTCCCCGGTAGTCCACAGAGAACCTCAGTTCCGGTTGGGCACCCGGTGGTACGGCTTTTGGTACTAATACCACCGGACTGGACCAGGGGCTGCTGGAAGGTTCAATCACTCCTAGCTCCAGCATCTTAGTGACTTCACTGTGAATGCTGGCCTTCGCCTTGTTTGTCATCCGGTAGATCTTTGACTTCACAGGTGGGCTGTCTCCTGTGTCCACATCATGGACGCACAGGTGAGTCCTACCCGGAACAAGGGAGAACAACGAAGAATACTGCCCCAGGACCTGGCGGCAGTCCTCCCGCTGTTCAAGAGTTAGGGACGGGGAGAGAATCACTCCCTCCACCAACCCATCCTTCTCTTGAGACGCAAATAAGTCAAGGAGAGGCTCGCTTTCCACGTCCTCTGCTCCGTCAGTCACCATCAGCAATATGACTTCGGGCCTCTCATGGTGGGGTTTGAGCCGGTTGGCATGCAGCACCCGTAGGGGCTGGCGAGGGGTCTTCAGATCCACCAAGTAGGTAGCCTTACCCTTCTTCTCCAACACCTCCAAGGGTCCTGACCAGCGATCCTGGAGGGCGCTAAGCTCTCCTGGTTCGATCACCCACACCTTCTGGCCAGGCTCCAATTCCACCGGATGAGCATTGTGGTCATACCACGCCTTCATCACTGCTTGGCTGGCTTCCAAGTTGTCAGAAGCTTGCTTCCACAACTTAGCCATTTGGCTTCGGAAGGCCAGCATGTAGCTCACCATGTCCTGGGGAAGCTTTCTGGGAGTTCTTTCCCATCCGTCTCTCACCAGGCCGAGAGGTCCACGCACAGGGTGCCCATACAAAAGCTCGAAGGGGCCGAAGCCCACTCCCTTCTGTGGCACTTCCCTGTAAGAAAACAATAGACAGGGTAGGAGGACGTCCCATTTCCTCCGCAGGCTTTCAGGCAGGCTTCTGATCATGCCTTTCAAGGTTTTATTGAACCTCTCCACCAGACCATTGGTCTGGGGATGGTAAGGGGTGGTGAACCGGTAGGTCACTCCACACTCCTTCCACATGGCCCGCATGTATGCTGACATGAAGTTGGTCCCCCTGTCAGACACAACTTCCTTGGGAAAACCCACTCGGGTAAAGATTCCCATCAGGGCCCTAGCCACAACAGGTGCAGTAATGGTCCTCAGAGGTATAGCCTCTGGGTACCGTGTGGCATGATCCACCAGAACCAGAATAAACCTGTGACCAGCTGTAGTAGGCGGATCTAACGGACCCACAATGTCGATGCCCACCCTTTCAAAGGGGGTGCTAATGACAGGAAGTGGTTCCAGGGGAGCTTTCAGCTTCACCCCTGTTTTCCCACTGGCTTGACAAGACACACACGTCCGGCAGTAGGTGTCGGACCACACTTTCATTTGAGGCCAATAAAAGTGTGGGACAAGCCGGGCAAAGGTCTTGTCTTGCCCCAGGTGTCCTGCCAAGGGGATCTCATGAGCCAATTCCAGGAGAAAGGCTCGATAACGTTGAGGGACAACCAAGGCCCGTGACGATCCGTGTATGGGTGCCTTGGGTTCACTGTAGAGGAGGCCATCCTCCCAGTAAATGTTGTAGCTCCCCTCAACGTTCCCTGCTGCCTGTGCTTCGGCCTGTCGCCTCAGTCCCTCAAGGGTAGGACACTCCCTCTGGCCCTTGCAGAATTCCTCCCTGGTCGGCCCTCCCTCCACGTGCCACTCGGCCGGGATGGGTAGGTTCTCCAGTTCGGTAACATCCCCCTCCGCGGACTCCTGGTCCACCACCTCCTGTGGCCTATCTGTCACACGGGGCACGGATGCCGAGGCAGGCTCCTCCTGCCCTCGGTTCTTCCCTTGGTCGGCAGCCGGCTGTGCCTTTGTTCCAGGCTCCCGCCTAAACGAACTCCCCCTCCGGGTAGTCGCAGACCCTGTGCTGACACAGGCCCAGTCAGGTGTACCCAGCATCTCAGCATGAGTCCGGTATTCCACCTCCTTCCAAGCATTATGCTCCATGTCATTCCCCAGCAGACAATCGACTGGCACGGCAGGGCTTACGGCAACTCGAAGCAACCCTGCAACCCCTTCCCATTCAAATGGAACCTCGGCCACCGGATAGTGGCCCATTCTGCCATCAGCCATCGCGGCAGGGTGGAGTACATTGGGAATCACCTGCTCTGGAGACACCAGTTGGCTACGTACCATAGTCATACTGGCTCCTGTGTCTCTCAGAGCCTCCCCTCTTTGGCCGTTGATGGTGACCCACTGCCCATACTTTGTGGTATTTGCGGGCACCTGGATCTTAGGAACCATCTCCCGTTCTCCCAGGGACACTAAAGTGACACCCGCCCACTCCCTTCCCTTATCTAAAGGCATATCCTCCCCGAGCACTACACTAGCTACTCCGGGGGCCTTTCCTCCGATGGGAGGGGGTGGTCTTTTTGGGCACTTCACATCTCCCTTATAGTGTCCGACACCACCGCACTCGAAGCAATGGACAACCCTTGGCTGCTGACTCTGGCCAGGATTAGGGTTTCTGGGTGGGTTAGCCCTAGGGGTGAATCCCGTTCCCTTCCCTTGGAAACTATTTTGGGGGCCTTTAGAGAACTCCGTTTTCTTTTCCCCTCCCTCTTTCTTCTGGGGGGCGCCCTGTCCGGTCTTTTGAGAGTCCCCCTTGTGGACACCCGGGTACTAGCCCAAATGTCCGCCTCCTCAGCAAGCTTCCGGGGATTGGTCAGCTTGCTATCCATCAGGTGTTGACGCAGTTCAGGGAAATGTTTTTCGAGCAGGTGTTCCTTCAACATCAAATCAAACAACCCCTCGTAGTCCCTCACCTCGCTGCCCTGTATCCAACCCTCTAATGCCTTCTTTGCATAGTCCAGGAAATCCACCCAATTCTGTGTGCCCAGTTTGTGGCTACCCCGGAACTTCTGTCTGTACTTCTCGGGTGTTAGTCCAAACTTCCTCACGAGCGCCACTTTCATGGTGGGGTAGTGGGTCTGCTCATCCTGCTCCAGGGCCAATAATGTATCCCTGCCAGCTGGAGGCATGTAATTATACAATCCCCCTCCCCAATATTTCCCTGGAACCCCATGGGCTCTTAAAGAGACCTCATAGGCCGCTAGCCACTTGGCAATGTCATCCCCCGCACTATAGCTGGCTACTATGTCTTTTGGCAGATAGGGTTTGGGTTCCCTAGTGATTTCTCTGCCTTCGCTGCCACCATTAGGAACAGTGTGTGCCCCGACCCGTAGGATCTGGAGATCTATCTCCCTGAGCCTCAACTCGTGAGCCATTCTCCGTTCCTCCTTTTCTTTCTCCAACTTCGCCAACTCCCATGTGAGCTGTCTTTTCTCCCTCCGGTCAGTTAATTCTGCTTCTGATAAGCCGTTGCTAGAGACACTGCTGCCCTTCCTTGAAAGTGTTCTGGGCCCCGCTAATAGGTTCCCCACCTCAGGTTGGTACAAACCAGCCCCCGCGCTGTCAGTCTCTCCATCCCTGTCCTTCTTCTCAACCTTACTTTCTCGTCGTGCCTCCCCCCAAGCCCTCAAGCTGGTCTGGAGCTCACCCTTCTTTGCACCTTGGGGACAAAACACCCCCTCTCGCTGACAAAACTCTCTGAGTTGGGCCACAGTGTAAGTTTCCACATCCTCCAACAAAACTCCATTTTGCCCACTCAGGATAGAAGACAGTTGCTTACAGAAGCTATGCAGGGGGGTACCTTTTGTAATACCTCCTCCCACCACCAGAAGTAAATTTGGAAAAAACAAAACTCAAAATTAGGAAGTCCGCTTTGAGAAAACTCCCGGTGTAGGCCTATGGACTACCCAAAGTTATTGTCGAGTAGACGCAAGCACAGCTCTATCCCACCACTGAACACCAATTTTATGTTGGAAACCGGGCAACCGGGTTAGCGGACACCAGGTTCCCAGCACAGTGGTAGCTTGGCTCGAGCGGTTGGGGGTCAGGCACCGTGTTAACTGTACGTCACACCCTCACAATAACCATGCGTTCATCCGTTCCAAAAACGACACTACACCGTAAAAATTATGGAAGTCAAGATGAAAATATATATGTCTTTATCTTATTTTCTCTTAGTTGCAGGCTTCACATCATAAATACAATACAATAGGATTTTCCTTCAAAAGAGCAGGTCAAATAAACAATGCTACTTCGGAATTTCAACAAATAGGTTCAGGTCATCATTTAGCAAAGAATAAATAGAGGTGCAATAAATATAGACGGCAAATAAATACAGTCAGACAATAAATACAGTGCAAGAATAAATTAGTGGAAGACAATAAATAAAGCACCTACAATAATTAAGGTAAAGCAATCAATGTCAATTACAGATCAGATCACTTTCATGAGGTCACTTGGTCTTACTTTGCCCATACACAGCTTGTGGTCATTTGGATGGCATGGGGGTGTCCCACCTAGATTGGTCAAGGCTGGGGCTTAAGCTGAGGCAGAACAAGGGTAACCTAAAGATCTGGCCCTCCAAACTACACAGCCCTTTACGGAGGTCACTGTACCAGTCTCAGTTCACCCCTGGCATTCCCAGGCTTGTCCTAACACCCCTCTAACCCCTAGGATGGTCTTTAGGGCTCCACGGGGCCTTAGACGCCCCCTCTACCACTTACTGTCCCTTCCACGACGATTGGCTCCGCTCGGCACCGTGTCGACGCCGTGAGGCGGCTCCGGATCGATGTCGCTGGGCGGCCTCGACTCGATGTCGCTGGGCGGCCTCGACTCGATGTCGCTGGGCGGTCTCGACTCGATGTCGCCTTCCGGCGTCGCAGGGACACGGTCTCCCCGCTTCCGGGTGTCTCCGGAGTGCGATCTCCACTCCCGACCTCCGGCGCGCTTCACCTCAGTTTCCGGTGACTCCGGTGGGCGGACTTCACTCCCCCGTCGACGCCCCACCTCGACCTCAGGTGACTCCCTACTCGACCTCTGGTGCCTCTCCACGACCTCCGTCGGCGCCCTCACTCGACCTCTGACGGCTCCGGGTACGACGTCTGCTTTCTGTCAGCGCCGCTTCTCTACCTCAGGCCCCAGGTCTCCAGGCTTCTCGACGTCAGGACTTCAGGAGGACACCACTGAACAGGTCAGGAGCTTGCTGTTCTTCCTCTTTAAGGCCTGTTCCAAATGTTCAGATCCTTAAGATGGTTCTTCTGGTCTTGGTCCCACACAGGGCTTTAGGCTGGGCTTGGTCAGTAGGGACTAGCATCAAGGGTGGGTTTCTGGACCCCACTCCAAGCACTGGTTTCCACCTCTGCTGCCTTTCTACGACCTCCTTCTATCTCTGTCCTCTCTCCTCTGCAGTCAGATGCCAACTGCCACTCTGAGATGGCCTCCCAACATTCTAAAACTGCCTCCCACTATCACAGGATTCTAGAATGTTCCAGAAGGTTCTAGTTATGTCACAGGTGACAATGGGTGGCCACCATTTTGTGTCTCAGGCCCTCAGACAGAAGTTCCAGGGGTAGGGAAAATGGCTCCCTGACCCTGCATCAACACTAACAAGTCTGGTGGTTCCCAAAAAGGAAAAATTATAACAGGGTTTGAGGCAGAAGTGGGACAAAATAAATAATGATGAGGAGGGACCACCCAAAGGGCTGACAGGTCTAACACCCTGTCACTCCCTTTTCAGTCCTCTAGTGACCCATTCAGCACCATGTACTAATCCATTCACTGTGCTAAAACCCAAACACTTATAAATTCACCAAGATACTATCTTTGCAGTACTCTAATCATTCAGTCAGTGCCTAAGTATTCATACACTGAGCCAGGCCTTAGCACATGGACTGCTTTAAACCCCTATGCACTATGCATGCAGTCTTCTAACCACCTAGACACTTGTCTTTCACACTTTCAATTTCCTAGTCAGTATCCATACAGTCCAGCACTTGCGACTGCCTTTGCACTCCTCTAGTGACTCATTCAGTACCAAGTACTAATCTATTCCCTGTGCGAAAAGCCTAGCACTTATAAATTCACCCAGGCACTCTCCTTGCTGTACTCTAATCATTCAGTCAGTACCCAAGTAGTCATGCATTGAGCCAGGCCTTAGCACATGGGCTGCTTTAAATGCCTATGCAGTATTGATGCAGTCCTCTAATCACCTACACAGTTGTGTTTCACACCTTCAATTCCCTAGTTAGTATTTATACTCTTCTAGCAAACACCCTGTCACTCACCCAGTGTGTCTCCTTATAGTACTGTAATCATTTAGTCAGTTAGCATGTAGTCTTTTAGTGAGGTAGGCTTTAGGGCATGAACTGCTTCAAAGTAGTATGCACTATGCATGTAGTGTTTTAACGATCGTCACACTTGTGGTTCAGGGCTATAGTTTCTTAGTCAGTTTTTATATAAAATGTGTTTGTACAGTAATGGAATAGTATAATTTTGAAAGTTATTAATATACATTTATGTGTGATTCTTTTTTACAGATACAGAACAGGAGTGTTTCTCATCTGTTTGCACTCTTCTCGTGCAAGATTGTTTGGATGAAGGGTCCTTAGGTGTTTCATCATACTTGCTGTGCCGCACGAGTATTTTTTGTTAGGATCCCCTCGTAACAGAACTCTTTGGCAAATCTTGCGAATGAAGAAGATGGCATTGGTCTTTGTTTGCCCCTTGGAAAAAGTTAAAAATGTCTTCACCACTGAAGAAAAACGTTGTGGGCGTGGTGCTTTCTGCAAAAAAAATTCCTCAGATTCGGTAAATAGTTTAAAGCGGCAACATTTACAGTTTTTGTAAGTTAAACTTATAAAATTTTGTTAGCTGTATACATTTTATATATCTGTGATGTGTTTCTTGTGGTATTTTGTTGAGAATACCATGTTGTTTTTTTTTAACAATCTTTTTGATTTTCCAGGTCTGTCGTCGACATCCGTGGTTCCCACAGGAGTGTTCCGCTTTGTTGTTTTGTATTATTGTTGTTACATTTTGTTTATTAGTTTATTGTTTATATTTATGTAAATAAAAAAATAAAGTTTGAAAATAGTTTATCGTTTATATATTTATTATTATAAAAAATAAAGTTTGAAAAAAAAATTAATAATGTTTTTGGTTGTTCTCTTAACTGCTGTGTGACTCTTTCTTGTTCTTATTACTGTTATGTTGTAAAGTGGCATGCACCACCTCCAAACGGCACTGTGATGTTGTTGTTGGATTGTAGCAGGACATGCGCAAATAGGCATTACAATGGCGTGCCGTACGAGTGCACGAGATACAACAGCTCACCGTAAAAAGTGTGGGAGCTCGTGGGAGGGAGGAGCAGCCGTTTGGCAACATATCACACAGTGAACTCGACCATGTGCCACATGCTGGGCATCTCATCCATGATGACCACGGTCGCAGACATCCCACAACACCAACGACTGGCCTTTGTACACATCCTGTATGAATGCAGCGTGGTTTTCACTTCTATGCTCGTTCAGTGGTGTGATGTTGGCAGGTTGTGTGACTTGTGCTCCTTGTTGGTGTGTTTCATTTTGGCCATTGTTAGTCTATATGTGTGTTGTACTTAATTGTGCATGTGTGACATTCTGCCCATCTCCCCCCTCCCCCCACTCCCTGCTTCTTCCTCTTCCTAGTGCTGTTGTGTCTATAATTTTGTTGCTGCACACATAAATACATGTAAAGAATAAATTAGAATAGTTCCTTGATTCTTTTAGGTTTCAAAACTTCTCTATTGGTTTCTTTTTAATTTTTCATATGAACCGTTTTTTTTAATATTCAACAACACATAGAAGTTAGAAGTGCAACGTATTCTATCAACACACTTTCTAGAACATTCTACAATACGTGCAGGTTAAAAGTTCATCAATTTTTTAAAACTTTATAATATTTTGTAACATTTTCTTGAACATTTAACGACACATGCAGGTTAAAAGTTGACGATTGTTTTAAGTTCGAACAGTGCCTTCCAACTGCAAGTAGCAGGTGTGGTTGAGCTGAGCAAATTTTATCCTATGATATGTACTCCACGTTGAAACGGCTTTTTCTTAACCAATCACAAAGATGCTTTTTCACAAAACTAATGGGCACCCTACTTTTAAAAAAGAATGCTTTTCATGATATCTTCAGAGATAAGTTATAGATAGGAATTAGCATTTAAAAAACCTTTGAAATTCACTGAAATAACCATAGGTTTCATGCACGTTATAGTTAGGAATTGGCATTTAAAAAACCTTAGAAATTCACTGAAAAAACCATAGGTTTCAGGGGTGTTATAGTTAGCTGGACATTTCCCTCGTACAAAACCCTAGAAATTCCCCTGTTATAGTTAGTTCAGCTAACTATAACTCGCGCCCCCGCAATGCACTGCTGATGACTTCACATATTACATCACTCATGACATGGTCAGTGACATCACTGATGACATCACTGATGACATCTCAAATGACATCACTGCCTAAAATAGACATCTGGTTTTTTTGGTGTTATATTATTCATGCTGTTATCAAGGAACTTAGGAAATGTCAATTATTTTGATGCCATCAGGTGTTATATTCCTGAGTTAGGCCCATGTAGCGAAGCAGCTTATTTCATATATTATCCTATTTTCCAGCAGTAACATTTTGCACATATGTTTGTGTGTGACAATATTGGATTAGTTTCCCTGAAACTAAACTTGTTTGCACATCTAGCTTCGCACAACATTATCACAATGCCCTGAACATCATGTACAAGATCTCATTTCGCACTATGTACAAATGTCATCTCTATCTTCATGCACGGGGCAACAGTGCTCTCTACATATCGATAACATTCCTAATCTATATGCTCATCACAAGGCTGCTTTCTATTTTAAAAGATGAGCATCCCGATAGATTAGCAGAGGAGGCCCTCCAGCTGACACCACAAGTCTGAGCATGCCAAGAATTCACCATGCAGCGGTCTAACATCTCGTGAGGGGTGTCCAGTTTGTGACCAAGACGGGGTCCTTCATTCTCTCCCACAAGGTAATGAGGTTGGATCGTCCCTTGGGAAGATTCTTGGCTCTACACCTACACACACTCTAGGTACAGTTAGAGTAGGGTTTGCATAGTAGGACGATGCGCGATTATTTCCTTGTTTTATATGCCTGCATATATACATTGTTTTACACCATGGTAGAACTATATCTTCTACTCACGCTTTTGGTGCTTGTAATTACTGTCTATTGCAGCGCATGTATTCTATATGAGAATAACTTTTGTTCAATAAATATATTCAAAACGACCCACTGTCTATTTTCTGTATATCTCTCTGAGAATAAAGAACGCCCGAGTGATTGAGCAAAAGTTTCTGTACTGTTTACTTGATCCCTGAGGGGTCAGAGTTGTCATGTTCAGTGGTTGCTAGAAACCATTCGCTCCCTGGTAGGTAAGGGGGCTTACAGTGGCACTGTGATGTGCCCAGAATCAGTCTTGACACTATTCCCCTAGTTTATGTTGTCCAAAGAATGTGCAGATCCTACGGATTAGTAGGAACTACACGACACTGGGTTAAGGTGATGCAACATGACTTCCTGGAAGGGGCGTGGCTTCAGCAGCCACGATGACGGTCGTGTCTGCGTAGAGCTTCGACAGGCAGCACAAATTACCGACATTTACAGGTACTGGTGGTTCCCGTTTGCCAGGACAGGGCCATCCGGAAGACGGCAGGCAGCCTCAGCACTTATACCGGACAAGATTGACGAAGCTGGGATGCAGAATCGGCCAAGGGACAGAGCGTGTGCACAGACGGACAGAGCCAAAATGGCGGCACTCGACTCCTAGGTGTTTGCTCTGGAGGTGACAAGATTCGCGACCCGAGTCGAGGAGCCCACACCGACGTCGGACGCAGGAGCGGATTGGAATCAGTAGCATTACTATACCGCAACGGCAAAGCAGACACAAGGAATACCTGACAAGCAGCTGATCCAGCACAAGACACACCCAGGGGAGAAAAAGAGAAAAGGAGGACAAAATCTTTTCCAACAACATCTTATCCTTCCCTGCGTCGCAGACCCGACTTCACACTAGCTCATTCACACACGCAGTCATTGGTGGGGCCCATAACACCAACACTCACACTAACTCCACTCAACGAGTCTGCACGCAGGAGGGATGATGAATGAAGTGCTGCACATGTGGGGGAGTACATTATAGCTTATAGGAAAGAAAAGTTATTTTACAGAATATACATTAACATCACCCCCTATAGGATCCTAACCTTAAACATTAAGGCACTCCACCACTTGGTCGACGGACCAATTAGTTGCACTGGTTGATGGTGATTTAGAACCAGCTAAAACACATTTAAGACTCAGAATCCTCTACTCTCTTCATTGAAAACCCACAAACTCGTAATTTCTGTTAATCAAATATTGGTTTATCTAAATATTGTTTACAATTGATATTAGCATTTTGGTCAATCAAAGTTTAGAATTTTGTTCAATCAGCACAAATCGCATGACATTTATGTTGACCTATTCTTGCTGTCTGGATTTTTCCTAATTCATTTGGCTCTGCATAACCAAATTTAGCCATTAAATTGTCCAAATAAAGCAGGCCAAAGCTCAAAGTCCGAAAGTTCTTTGCTCAGCACGTTACAGTCCCAAAGATCTCCAAAGGACCAGAAATCGTGCAAGCATCTGTCATCGCCTGTGGGGTCGATAGGGGTGTGCAGTCATCGAAAACCGCAGAATGCCCGAATGCCTCTCTTCTCAATCTAAACCCCTCCCTATTCTACTACCCTTTTTATAATGAAATTCGGGATAACATGAAACATTCTTAGGCTAAGAAGGTAGATGATTGGTTAATTTGAAACGTCCGATCTTTACAATACTTGAGGTTCTCATGGATTTTGCTGGTTCACTTCCTCTGTCCATGTTGCCCTTATGCAACAATGTAAAAGTTTTGCTTGTATGTCCCAATTGTTCATTTAGACCAGATTTTACTGACTGAAGTTTGGCAGTCATCCATGTTCCTATCCTTGACCAGGAACACTGTGCCTTGAGGTCGCCTGGAGGTCTACGGAGCCATCCGAGTCTGCGCAGTAGGCATCGCCCTCACGAGACGGTGGCCACTTCTGAACTCCATTTCGGACCCCATGTTTTGGTAGGCCCAAATGTCAACTTAAGCGAAACAAACACAAAAGAGTAATTAATACATAGAAATGAAGATTCTAATGTTAAACCCTCATTAATCCCTTTATGTATTAGTATTTTCCTAGGTTTTAGCGACATTTAAAGCAATAAAACTCACCCTTACGGTCCAAAACGGGAACGCAAATACCACAAAGGCAAAATAATTCATGCGATATCCTATTACCACACGTACTACTATTAATATGCGTACATAATTTAGTTATTAGAGTTATTTTGCCATGCAAATATCAATACGTCCCACGTGTAATTGATGTTTAATGAAGGTGCAAATTTAACGGTGCAAATAGTTGGTTAATATAACACAGCAAACCGTTAGTCAAATTATAATATAAGTAGGTTATATAATTAGTATTTTCATGCAAAATAGAGGAGGTATACAAAATTTTGCTTTACCTGCTCCATCACAGCCCATCACCATCGGAAGTCCCTCCATTAAGATGGCGACACCCAAGGTAGTTGATGAGGCTCTGTGACCCCTTCAGAGCCCGGGAAGAAGACGATCGAGACTGGTCCAGGTGAGTGCCAGAACCTAGGCCAGCAGCGAGGGGGCCGACATACCGCTAGCACGTGACCGCCAAGGGACTGCCCCCGAGACACGGAGAGCGGTCGAGCTCCCCCCAGGGGAATCGAGGGTCTGTGAGCAATAACGCCCCATCTAATAGCCTGCAAGGATGAAGCGCTGTGGGGAAAGTACCCCCTGGCAGACATCTGCAACAGGCCAGACAGACCCAGGTATATAGTGCGACCACACAGGGAGAGGTCACAAGCCCGTAAAGGGCCAAGAGTCGCATCACGAACGCGGAGCCCACCGTCAGCTATTCTGTGTCCCCCCCCAAACAGGTTCACTGGCGTAGTAATTTGTCCCCAGCAAAGGAGAGGTAGAAGAGGACCCCGCCGACGGCGGGGGAGGGAACAGCAGCACACGTCGCGACAGTGGCATCAGGAGAGCCCAGCGCCGAGGGAAAGTGGAGATTCGGCAGGCGGTCAAACAGCTCTCGGTTATCGTAAGAGAGCCGGAACCCTCAAGCCAGTGGGAAGGCAGAAATATCCCCTAAGATCTGCACAAAACAAGACCACGTCACACTCTAAATAGTGGCGAGGCAAGCGTCCGCTGGTCCCCCAACTGATAGAGAACAGCCAAGAAAGTAGTAACATCCTCCTCCTCACCACTGACAAAGAAGTATCCTCTAAAGGGATCATCAGTAGATCGCAGCAGATCCAACCACCCTCCCACCCGTCAGCACCCGCCATCTTACTGAAGTAGGCACGGCGATAGGTGCCAGGACTCGAGGTGCGGTAAATGAGGAGAACGGCGACGCATAACAGATAAAGAGTGCAGCGGGGAGAGGAGAGAGAATCACAGAGGAGAAGGAGGTCATTGAGCCTCAGCACTGGGGTGACCCGAACAGAAGAGTGTTACACTATAAGCAACACGCCAACACAGGAGAGGGCATAGCTAGCCAAGATACCATCAACCGCAGTGCCCTTGGTGGCTTTAAGAATGGGTCGACAGCAAGTCACCGGGAATCCGCAAACACCGGCCCACACAAGACAGTCCTCCCCATCAACAAAAAGTTCCAGAACTGAAGAGGACTCCGCGACACCAGCGTCAATGCCCGACAAAGTGGACAAAGTACTGGAAGCAATTGAACACTCATGTGTCACGATGGAAGACAGATTTGGAGCGTTGGCCACAGATTTTAACTTGCTTAGAGACAACCATCAGAAATTGGCGGATAGAGTGACACAAGGAGACAAAACCCTCAAGAACATAGAGCCCCAAATCAAAACTCAACAGGAAACACTGACCAAACTTCAACGCAGGGTCAAGATCCTGGAGGAAAAAACAGACGACTTAGAAGGCCGCTCCTGACGATGCAACATTCGGGTGATCAATTTACCGAAGGGGTGGAGGACCCTAATCCTGTCAAGTATGTGGAATCGTGGCTCCAATCGTTCACACCGGCCTCAGAACAAACCCCGTATTCTGGGTAGAGAGAGGGCACAGATTGCCAGCACGGAAGCCACCATCAGGAAACCCACCTAGACCTTTACTACTAAAACTCCTGCATTTTAGGGATAGATACGCAATGCTGAGAGTGGCCCGACAAAGGGGCACATACAGGTTGAAGACAAGATAGTTATGTTATTTCCGGATTACTCCCAAATGGTGCAACGACAACGAGCCTCGTTCCTGGAAGTCAAATGCCTGATTCGGAAAAAAGCGATTCAATATTCCTTGCTCTTTCCAGCACGGCTTAAAATAATGTATGAGGGACGCTCCATCTTTTTTACGACCCCCAAAGAAGCATATGACTGGGTGGAATAGCTTCCGCAAACAGGGAAACCCCGAGCTGCCGTGCATGAAAAGCAAGGCCCCAAAGGCAAACATCAACAATCGAACAGAGCGACCCAGGAAAGGGCCACCGCCCACACAGAGACACCGGCGAGAGGCCCTCCAAACCTTGATCAGATTATCGAGGAACGTCGGAGAGCCCTGCAAGCAGCAGCAGAAATAGGGCCTACGGTGGGGAGCTCAGACGGCGAGAGGGGCCCTCATATCGTCACCTCTGAAGATGAAGTAGATGATACCAATACATCCTGAGACAGCTCGGTTACCCCGCCGGAGGTGACCCCACAGACTGCGGACACTTTTATTTAACAAGCACACTATGAGGTGGTAAGACATACAATACACCATATACACCCTATTGTGGACCAGGTGGGAATTAAGAACACACGCATACACACCCCCAGCCGCTTAGGGTTGCCTAAGATTGGCGATGGAAATTGCCGGCACCGTGCACACCCACACCCCATTGATCAAATAAGGCTTTCCCGTAAGTTTAACACTAGTACCTGAAACCACGATGATGAATACAAGCCCCAGCTAGGCCCGCAAGAGACAAGGGTTCGCTCTTCTGTAACGAAATCTATAAGGAAGTTGGCACGGAAACTGCAAAGTACAAAAACAACGTTTATTAACCCTTAAGGGTGGTCCTACAATCCACACAACACTCTTCAGTATTGCAAGGAGTAGCACAAAGAACTTGCATACACAGTCCCCTTTTATACACAGCGAAGGGGCTCATGAGTGGGTGGATACCACTAAGTTGAAGAACATTACCATTTAGGGTCATTCTCGATACCGAATCAATACATGGGCGGAGCTAACACACTCCTTGGGCCCGCGAAAACACATGGTCAAGCAAAGCTAATTATAACAGATGTGGTCAAGTCTGGGCATGCGCCAGACGGACAAGGGAGAGCTATTTATAACCTGTTGCTAGGCAGATTACAAGAGCAACTAACACAGAAGTCGGACTCTCCTCGTGGTGAACACATGGCAGCATGTCAATACAAAATGGAGTCTGGACTTCGGCCAACATAATGGGGAAAACACGATTAGAGGGAAACACTAATGTTTTCAGTAAATGCTTAATCACATTCTGCCTTAATTTACAACAGACGACCCTTTCAGCATTTACTGAAGACATCTGGCTTCCAAGAATAATCATCGTATATGTCAATTATCATCATTCCTTTAACCTCTTTAGCTAGACCCTTCTGGCGGGCAACATCGGCAATAGCTTTCTTATCTGGAATGCAGAATGAAATGCATACAGAACAGCACAATGGTCCACATTGAATACACATACAGAGAAAGAACAGAATTGCTATAATAATGCAGAGACCAGTTAAGACCTTCCATCCCCAGGCAGTAACCAATGCCCAAAACCATCCAGAAAAGGACCAAGTGCCGTTTTCCGTGTGGATTTCAGCTGCTATTTTATGCAGCTTATTAATGGCGTTATAAACGGATGGCGTATGATCAGGAATGAACACACAGCAGCTACTTCCAATAATTTTACAGGCTCCTCCTCGATCAGCTAGCATTACATCCAATACCATACGGTTCTGCAATGCAACAATTCTAGTAATCTGTAATTCTTCCGTAAGATTCCCAAGAGCAGCAGCAGTCTGATTTGTCACAGCTTCTACCACTCTTGTTAATCTTCGGATCTTCCTACTATTCAAAGCGGCTCCGACAAAGAAAAACAGTCCTAAATTAAAATCAATATACTGTTGCAAACTGGTATCAGTTTGATCCACATCATCGATCGATAAAGTACGTTTATACCTATTTACAGTCACATTATTCAACAATTTCAAGTCTTTATGATACGATGCAGGTGCTAGGAATACAGGAGGTAATAGGAATGATACATAGCATACCTCAGACCACCCAGCCGGCAGACGGTAATAACCTTTATTTCCGCACACAAAATAGGTATTATGGGACGCTAGGAAGGTGCTGTTGTTCAACCCATCAATGTTTAACACAGTTATACAATCACTGACACCGACAGGGATAAAACCCACACTCTGGACGCACAGGTCCGCTTGGGCTTGTGCTACTTGGATTACAAATTTCTCTCTTCCCATAGTGTCTCTGGTGTTCGTGAAGATATAGGGAATGGATTCATTGTCCGGTCGGTATTCTTCCCATTCCCAAATTGTCCCATTCGCTTGTGGATATCCATTCTTGTCCTGATGGTATTCTTTATTAAGTCTGAAAAGCAATCGTCCCACTGTCGGTTTTCGAGTGGCAAACAACAGAGTGTACCATGCTCTACAGGAGCCATTGTGAGAGAAAGGAAGTGGTATGAATGGCGTACCTCCTTTCTTCTGATGGGCTGGCATCATCCCACATATCCAACAGTTCGTAGCGTTTGTAGCAACGTGGGTGTGATGCAGCATCTGAATGAAAGTGTTATTCAAATAGGATTGTCGATGCTTCAACTCTTGATATGGCAATGTGTAAAAGTAGTGCTCCGCAGGCACTGGAGTCGTCAACACAAGTGTCTCTCGGGCTGGAGTTGCCTCCTCCACAAACCATGTGGTTATACCAACGATAGCTACTGTTAGCATGAACCCCAACGCACAAAAAATTTTCTTCTTCTCCATGTCAAAGGAAACAATACCCTAATATCTTCCTGAAACTAAAAGTCTGTCAGAACTCTTCCCCTTGGGCAGCGGTTGGTTTCTTCACCAGCGGGCCAAGACGGGTGTCGCTACACTAATGCAGGGCTGATCCCCCCCCCTTGCCTCATCGGCTCTCCGTTTCACTAACCCAAGGGCCGTTCTGACAGTATGTCCCGGTACTGGAAACCTCACTTCCTTGGTCGCAGATGATATCGCCTTCCTCCAGAAGTCGTATGGTCCGGAAAAAACTCCTCAGTGTCGTTTGGCTCTGCAGCACGGCCTGTCTCTGCTGCTAGGATGTCTCGTTGATCGGTCAGCACGGCAGACTCCACCAATCCGGGCGGTACCTTTCGACAGTGCAAGGAATGGATCCAATTCTTCCTGTTCGAGACTCGCACTGCCGTCCTCGTTGCAAGAAGGACTTGCTCAGGTCCGACCCATCTCGGCTCCAAACTGTTCGTCCTGTCGAAGACCTTCAGCATGACATGATCCCCAGGGCGGAGACCATGTCCTTCACCGGTAGACCGATCAGGGAGCGCCTCTCGGACCTGTTGATGAATAGAAACCAAGTTATCCGTTAACTGTGCCAGATAATCACCCATCATCACACAAGGTACATCATACACAGCCTTAGGCCTTGGTGGACCCCAAATATTCATTGGGCGTCCAAATACAATCTCATAGGGTGTAAGGCCGGTTCGAGAGTGTGGCACCGACCTAATTGACAATAACGCCAGTGGCAAGGCGTCTGGCCAAGTCAAAGATGTTGAAGCTTGAATTTTGGCGATCTTAAGCTTCAGTGTACCATTATACTTCTCGACTAGTCCTGCAGACTGAGGGTGGAACACGGCGTGGAACTTCTGGGTGATGCCTAGGCCCTTCAAGACATACTTTATAACATCTGCTACAAAGTGAGGGCCATTATCACTCCACAGAAGTCTACAGACGCCGTATCGGGGGAAAAACTCTTTCAGCAATAGCTTCGCTGTAGTCATTGCAGTATTGTCTTTCGCAGGGTACGCCTCAACCCATTTACTGAAGGCGCAAACCACTACTAGAACATACTTCAAATTGTTACAGCGCTCAAGCTGGATGTAATCCATCTGCAGAACCTCAAAGGGTGCAGTGGGTGTCGCAAATCCTCCTGCTGGAGTTCGCGTGCCTTTCCCTGGGTTGTACTTCAGACAAATCATACAGGTCTGCACCACCCTCTTTGCTGTGCTAGCAATCTCTGGATGCTCCCAAACTTGGGTAAGCAATTTCACAATTGCAGAAGCTCCAACATGTGCTAGCCCATGTGCCATCTGGACCATAGGTTGTACAAAAGCCGTGGGTAACTTCCATCTATCCATCTGCTTATTTCTCCAGAAACCCTCGTCATCCAGTTCTCCTTCGCTAACCCATTGTTCCCGCTCTTTGTCAGAAGCGGTCTTTTGTATTTCTCGCACTTGCTCCTTCGCATCATGCCATCTCTCCACCTGTGACTTCACTACATACATGGCAGTAGTGCCGGGCTGCATCGCAGTCTCCCGTGCTACTCGATCCGCTAACGCATTCCCTTCTCCAACCTTATCAACCACTTTCCTATGGGCGCTACACTTAACAATGGCGATTTTCTTTGGGTATGTCAATGCAGTTAAAAGGTTGTGAACTAACTCCCCATGCATTATCTGTACCCCATGTGACGTTAGAAACCCTCTCTCCTTCCAGAGTAGGCCGAAATCGTGCGCTACTCCGAAGGCATAGCGGCTGTCTGTGTAAACATTCACACACAATCCTGTACTGAGCTCACACGCTCGTGTTAACGCTATCAGCTCCGCTGCTTGAGCTGATTTCTGTGGTATGCGTGCTGTCTCCACTATCGTCTGTAACGTAGTAATTGCATACGCTGCTGAAGTCGTACCATCTGGTAGCTTCAGGCATGATCCATCTACCCACAACTCTCCATCTACATCTGAAAAGGGCGTATCCTGGAGATCAATACGACCCTTTGTTTGTTCCTCAGTCACAAGAATACAATCATGCGCTTTCTGTGCCTCAGGCTGGGTCTCGGGGTATGGCAACAATGTGGCCGGGTTTAATGTCACGCACCTTTTTAACGTAATGTGAGGAGCTAAAAGCGTCAACTCATATCCCGTTAAACGGGCACTGGTCAAATGCTGCGTCTTTGTTTGATTAAGCAGGGCATCAACAGCGTGGGGAACTAACACCAACAGTTTATGGGACAATACAATTCCTTCACTCTGCCGTATTGACACAGCTGTCGCCGCAACTGAGCGAAAACACCCTGGCAATGCTCGGGCGACAGGATCAAGTACAGCCGAAAAGTATGCACAAGGGCGCTGCTTATCGCCGTGCATCTGCACCAAGACTGATAATGCACATCCATCTTTCTCATGCACATACAACGAAAAGGGTTTTGCATAATCAGGGGTCCCTAACACTGGTGCTGAACAAAGGGCCTGTCGCAGTTGCTGAAAAGCAGCGTCACACTCATCTGACCAGGGGATCGGGATGGGCGTGTCTTTTGTCAAGAGAGCTAGTAATGGCTTAGCTATGTGTGAAAATCCCAATATCCACTGTCTACAAAAAGAAACAAGACCCAAAAATGCACGCACATCCTTCTGCGTGGATGGCCTTGGTGTGTCCAAAATTACTTGGACACGATCTGGTGTGAGTGCACGCCCCTCCTTAGACAAAAGGTGACCCAAATAAGTCACCTTTGGTCTACAGAATTGCAATTTCTTCCTAGAGACCTTATGATTGTGGGACGCTAAAAAGGAAAGTAAGGCTATCGTACTTTTCTCACACAACTCCAGGGTGTCAGCCGCCAACAGGATGTCATCAACATATTGAATGAGGGCGACCCCCTCGAGTAAAACAAAGGAATCCAACTGTCGCTTCAAAGCCTGACTGTAAATACTAGGGCTTTCTGTATAGCCTTGGGGAATTCTACAAAAACGATAAGATCTATTGTTTAATGTGAACCCAAAAAGAAATCGGCTATCAGGGTGAATGGGAATAGAGAAGAAGGCATTTTTCAAATCAATCACTGAGAACACGGTCGCCGTAGGCGGGACCAAGGTAAGCAACGTCGTGATATCGGAAACCACTGGGTACTGAGGTATCACGATCTTGTTCACCTCCCTCAAATCAATTATGAACCGATAAACCTTTGCATCCGTGTCCTTTTTCAGAATAGGGAGAATCGGACTGTTACAGATATTATAGGGAACTTCTTCCACTACCCCCACTGCGATCAAGTCTTGCACAATCTGAATGAGAGCCTCCTCGCCCTCCTGGGAAATACGATACTGTGGGAGGCGCGGTAGTACCGCCCCCTCCTGGACACTAATGTGGACCGGAGGAATCACCATTTGTCCGACATCTGTGTCCGATGTTGCCCATAAAGTTTGGGGGAGGGTAGCCAACAACGCATCCTCTGAGATCGTACACATCCGCCCAGATCGGGGGTAGTTGTCATTTAATATCACCCTCACACCCTCAGGGGAACAGCGAATTGTAGCCCTAAAATGCTTTAACATATCAAGGCCCATAATGTTATCCGGTGTGTACGGAGCAAGCAGAAACGGACAAGGCGCAGAAAAACAATCAACTTTAAATGCAAGGGGCTGTGAAAGAGGGCTTCGGGAAAGTGTACCGTCAAACCCTACCGATGTAACTATTGAGCCGGATGGGGGAGCCCCCGGAACCAAGTACCTAGACAATGCACTACGTGTCGCTCCTGTATCCACTAGGAACTGATCAGTAGAACCTAAAACCTCAGCCGATACATAAGGACCCGTCTGATCGACCGGCACCTCAACTGATTCGGACCCCCATCCTACGCATTCCTATGCATGCTGAGAATCGTGATATCCCAATCGATCGCTGTCCGATACATGATACTGGTGCTGGCGATCGAAAACATTTGAGCTATCTCGGTGCTGTCCGGCAGTATCGAAACGGACATTATCGTTGGAATTCCCTCTAAAGTTCGAGAAGCCCCCTCTACCTCTCGGCCCACCCGGAGTGTGCCCCTGACGCGAAGCACGCAATGCTGGGCAATCCCTGGCCCAATGGCCCAACTGCTTGCAATACGCACACTGGTTCCTATTCAAATCAGATCGGCCCGAAGGGGGACCATAAGATCCGCCCCTTCCTCTATTATTATTACCCCGGCGGGGCGGGCCATATACTTGTGCTAACATCACTTTGGTTTTAAGATCTTTCGATTTCTTCTCCTCCTGGCCCTTCGCCTCGTGCTCCTGACGCTCATAATACTGGGCGATGGTCAGAAGGGCCGTCGGTGTCGCGGAGGACCAAGAACTCTCACTCGCTTTTAACCGGGCCGCAACTGCTGGCAGCAGATTAGCCACATATTTGTCCGCGAAAAGGTGGCGGCCCGTGTCGTCAGTAAGCGACTGGCCACTAAAATCATGGAACGTTTCCTCAAAACGCGTAAAGAAGTCCGCGACTGACTCGTCAACTTTCTGTTTACATGCTGCTAACATATTCCAGTCAATCTTTTTAGGGGGGATAATCGTCTTCAACTTAGCCACAATAGCCGCAGGGAGATCTAAAATATTCTGGGGTGGTTTCTATGCGGGCTTCCGTTCCCTATCCTCATCCTCAAGGTCAGACCACCGGGCCTTGAAGGCAACCGCATCATCTACCTTCCGGACAGAGCGCCACGTATCCGGCGGTAGGATAAGGCCAAAGAACAGGTCTATATCCGCCAAGGTCATAATGCAAGAATTCAAGGCCCCCTCGACTTCTTCATAGAAGGCCGCTGGATTCTTGCGGGGGTCAGGCAGCGCATTCTTTAATGCCATAACATCGGCCCTATGCCATGGAGTATAAACCCAGTTATATACAAAATATCCCCTTGCATCGGCGGAGTTAACATCCGAGCTAGTCCCCGCTCCTTTAGGAGGAACATACAAAGGCGCCGCCTCTCGCATTGGTTTAGCATGCACTATGTCATCCTTATCTGACTGGGAGGCGGATGGGTGGCCCCCTGCTGCAGACGAATCCGACTGCTTCTCCTCCTCCGTTTGTTGACGTGCTTTCTCTCTAAGGGCCAGTACCTCGTCCCGCAAAGCGAACAGCCGCCGAGCCGCCTCAGAAGCCTTAGGGGGAGAAAAAACACCATTACGTAATGCTCCGGCATCCAAAGACACGTCGTCAGGCTCAAAGACACTAGAATATTTTCGGAAAGCTGCGATCACTTCTTCTGAAAAATGAGACAGAAAATACACCCTCTCTCTATCTTGCCACGACCCCCAAGCATGGAACAACTCATCCATAGACATCTTGCCCTTAAGTGCACGAAGGGAAAGTTTCCGGAGCTCAGCCATATGCTCGGCCGATAACATGGACCGTGTGTCGACCTTACCCGGAGCCGGGCCAGAATCTTGCGGCCGTGGAGCAGATGCGCCAACATAAGGGGGCGGAGAGCGATCTAGTAAATAAAAATCGTCATCAGGATTATTAAGGACAGGATAAAGCGGCTGACGAACAACATATTGACCCGAAACTTGTAGCCTACGCTCTTTCTCTTGTCTGTCCGTTTGCTCTTTATCCTCCCGACGCTTTGCTTCCTGCGCTCGCACATGATCATTCTTTCGCTGCTCCTTATCAAACAGCGCTTTCTCACGTTTCTCTCGCTCACGCACTTCCTTCACCCATAATCGCACACACTCAAACATATCCTGACGAGCACGTCGCTTACACATACACTGTTCCACATACTCAATCTTACGTATATCAAACGATCCATACAAAGGCCATCGCAACTCAGGATCCTTCCTAGTATATTTCCTCCATAACGTGCTGTACATTATGGAAGAAAGACCATGCTTCACGTACATATCCCTATTAGGAGTCCCCTCTGGGGGAGCTGGAGCAGATTCCTCGAGGTTCAACCGGTTCCTAAGACAGCAGCACCACTTACGAAGTGCGCTAAAAGCAGGCATGCTAGGAATAATGCAAAATATGCAGTATTATCAAGAAAAATGGCACTTAATCGTTGCGCCGTTCAAAGTTTACACAGCTCCGGAGAAATTTCTCCACATTACCTGCCTATATGTGTTGCAACGCATATATTTTCACAAAGACAAATTCAAAATATGACTAGTCACCATCAATCAAACTCAAATAGCCAGACCAGGCTTCAAAACTCGGAGCAAGTACCGTACAACGGTTCTTACCAATCAAGAGTCCAGGTTCCAACTGCCAAGCTCCACAATCGCCCAAACGGCTCTCACGGCAGGACCGACAGAAGAGGTCTCAGTCGATGACCGGCGCCACCCAGATGGTCAGCTCGGAAGGGAAGGAAGAAAAACCTCGGGATGCCAAGGCTAAGACGCCGCTGGCAGTGATCACGTCCCTGGCCAAACTCCTCACCTTCGTCGCGACCAGTCCTTCGAGCATCCGAGTCGCCGATGAGCCCCACGTGACGGGCGCCAATTGATGAATACAAGCCCCAGCTAGGCCCGCAAGAGACAAGGGTTCGCTCTTCTGTAACGAAATCTATAAGGAAGTTGGCACGGAAACTGCAAAGTACAAAAACAACGTTTATTAACCCTTAAGGGTGGTCCTACAATCCACACAACACTCTTCAGTATTGCAAGGAGTAGCACAAAGAACTTGCATACACAGTCCCCTTTTATACACAGCGAAGGGGCTCATGAGTGGGTGGATACCACTAAGTTGAAGAACATTACCATTTAGGGTCATTCTCGATACCGAATCAATACATGGGCGGAGCTAACACACTCCTTGGGCCCGCGAAAACACATGGTCAAGCAAAGCTAATTATAACAGATGTGGTCAAGTCTGGGCATGCGCCAGACGGACAAGGGAGAGCTATTTATAACCTGTTGCTAGGCAGATTACAAGAGCAACTAACACAGAAGTCGGACTCTCCTCGTGGTGAACACATGGCAGCATGTCAATACAAAATGGAGTCTGGACTTCGGCCAACATAATGGGGAAAACACGATTAGAGGGAAACACTAATGTTTTCAGTAAATGCTTAATCACATTCTGCCTTAATTTACAACAACGACCCCCCCTTTTCTGGTTAAAACGAAATAACGCTAACACAGTATTTCTAGTTTGGATGTACCGCCGCGTGCGGTAGGTCCCCAAAGTTGGGACGTGTTCCCCCTGTTGAGTTTACTCCCTTCCCCTCAAAGATTCTTACACAACTGGTTAACAACACCACGCAGATGGGCAATATCGAGTTTTATATAGGGTCACTACCCTAATGGGAAATTATTAGACCTGGCACCATTGGCGTGGGTCTCCCTTCCATTTTTTGCTGTTGCCGCCTATGTTTTTACTATGTGTTTTGCTGGTCTAGATGCTTTGGACACTGTGCCACTTCTATTCAGTGCCATCGTGCAAGAGCTTACTATTGTAAAGTGTTGTATTGAATTAGTGACTCCATGATTGGTTTATCTGATTTTCCTGTCAGACCCTAGTACAGTGCACCCTGTGTGCCCATGGTATGTAAATCAAATGGTGCCGGTGGGATTGCAGCACTGGTTGTGCCACTCTCAGAAGCAGCTTGTAAAGTGTGTCTCAGGCCTGCGATTGCAGAGCCTGTGTGCAGTCTGTGACTGCCATGTCGACTTGGTGAGTGCACCCACTTGCCAGTCCCTAAACCTTCCCTTTTCTTCATATCAGACACCCCTAAGGTAGGCCCAAGGGAAGGGTGCATTGTAAGTATAATTTAGGACATGCCCTGGTGTGTGTGGCATGTCCTAATAGTGGATGTATGACGTTACAACGCACACTATTACAACGCATGCACTTACAACGCATTTTTTACAACGCATAATCCATTACAACGCATGACATTACAACGCATGACACTACAACGCATTTTAAAAAAATACCTTTACAACGCACTACCATTACAACGCATACTACCTTTACAACGCATACCATTACAACGCATAATATTAAATTACATTTAAGGTAAGTATTAGATAGTATAGGGGTAAAAATTACTATTCTAACTCCAGGGGGTGCAACAGTAGGGTAAGTGTTGGATAGTGTAGGGGTAAAAATTACTATTCTAACTCCAGGGGGTGCAACAGTAGGGTAAGTGTTGGATAGTGTAGGGGTAAAAATTACTATTCTAACTCCAGGGGGTGCAACAGTAGGGTAAGTGTTGGATAGTGTAGGGGTAAAAATTACTATTCTAACTCCAGGGGGTGCAACAGTAGGGAAAGTGTTGGATAGTATAGGGGTAAAAATTACTATTCTAACTCCAGGGGGTGCATCAGTAGGGTAAGTGTTGGATAGTATAGGGGTAAAAATTACTATTCTAACTCCAGGGGGTGCATCAGTAGGGTAAGTGTTGGATAGTGTAGGGGTAAAAATTACTATTCTAACTCCAGGGGGTGCATCAGTAGGGTAAGTGTTGGATAGTATAGGGGTAAAAATTACTATTCTAACTCCAGGGGGTGCATCAGTAGGGTAAGTGTTGGATAGTATAGGGGTAAAAATTACTATTCTAACTCCAGGGGGTGCATCAGTAGGGTAAGTGTTGGATAGTATAGGGGTAAAAATTACTATTCTAACTCCAGGGGGTGCATCAGTAGGATAAGTGTTGGATAGTATAGGGGTAAAAATTACTATTCTAACTCCAGGGGGTGCATCAGTAGGGTAAGTGTTGGATAGTATAGGGGTAAAAATTACTATTCTAACTCCAGGGGGTGCATCAGTAGGGTAAGTGTTGGATAGTATAGGGGTAAAAATTACTATTCTAACTCCAGGGGGTGCATCAGTAGTGTAAGTGTTGGATAGTGTAGGGGTAAAAATTACTATTCTAACTCCAGGGGGTGCATCAGTAGGGTAAGTGTTGGATAGTATAGTGTAATATTATGCGTTGTAATGGTATGCGTTGTAATGGTAGTATGCGTTGTAATGGAATGCGTTGTAAAGGTAGTTTTTAAAAATGCGTTGTAGTGTCCTGCGTTGTAATATCATGCGTTGTAATGGGTTATGCGTTGTAAAAAATGCGTTGTAATGGTAGTGCGTTGTAAAAGTTGCGTTGTAAAGGTTGTTCCCCCCTAATAGTGAATTACAGCCATTTTTGTTTTTCACTATTGCAAGGCTACCAGTCCCCAAAGGCCAGAATTGACAGCTTGATTATAACATCTTATAATCCTAACTGACCCAGTGAACATGGTAGAAATTCGAATTTAGTATGCCTGAACTCAGAGTGATAAAATACATCTTTTAGTGAAGTTGGTTTTAACATTCTGTGTTTGAAAATATCACTTTTAGAAAGTAGGTATTTTCTTGCCTAACTGTCCCAGCCTGACTCTGCTAGGTTGTGTATTCCATGTCTGGTTTGTGAGTGACAGGGGCTAGGGGATTCCAGGAGACAGGGTGAGTCAGCACAGGGCTGAATAGACCTATCTGAATGTAGAGAGGTGGGAGGAGCTGCACCTGGGTCTGAATAGGACTGTGCCTGCCTTCCACAATGCTGGCTCCACCTCCTGTGGTGCGTCTGATGTCCCTGGCCCACACTGTCAAAGGAAAGAAGGAGTCCTGTAAACAAAGTGCTTCAGGACTGCACAGAACTGGTTTGGACTAGGTATAGACACTCTCTGCCTTCAGAAACAAAGGATTTTGGTGTATAAATACTGGGGCCCAAACCCCAAGACTTTAGATCACTTCTGGTAATCAAGACGACCCTTTGCCAAGGAGAAGAACCAAGGAAGCTGAAGGAGGAGACTGCCCCTGTGCTGTGCTGTTGGGGTTGGCCTGCAGTGGTTACTTTATTTGCCAAGGAAAGGAGAAAAGGAACTTTGTGTGTACTTTTGCAATCTTGAAGAAGACTCTCCAAGGCCTTGAACTGAGCTTGCCTCCTGCCTGAAGTCTCACGGATACAAGACTTCACCACCAGCTCCCTTTAATTCCCTTGCTGTGGAATTCTGCCTGCAGAGAGGTGTCTACTGTTGTTTGGGCCCTCTGAGAAGACTGTGAGTTGCTGGGAACTGGAAGCGCGACGCAACTAGGAGCAGCGTGTCGCCGCCGCAGCAGTTGCTGTTGCATCACCGAAGAAGCGTGCCGCCGCTGCAGCTGTTCGCCGTCGCATCATCGACGAAGCTCTTCGCATCACCGGAGAAGCGTGTCGCCGCCGCAGAGGTCGCATCACCGGAGAAGCGTGTTGCAGGACCTGTTGCAGCTCATAAGTTACCGAGTTCGCCGCACGGCCGTCGGGCATGCAAGCATCGCATCCAACGTTGTCGCATCACATCAAGACACCGTTTTCTCGCATCACACCGGATCGTCACATCGCATCGAGGCGCCATCTTGTCGCATCGCCCCGGATCACAGTAAGAAATTGACGCATCACCTCATCTCCGGTAAGGAATCGACGCATCACCTCCCTACGCTGCAGTGAGGAACCGACGCATCACCTTCTCTGCGACCCTTTTGTTTGTATTGCGTAACGCATCCAAGGTACTTTGAGAGTAAAGTGTCGCATTTACCATCTAAATTAAACTAAGCTATTTCTACCATTTTAGAGTCTATTTTTGAGTACAGTATTGTGGAGTTTTGTCGTTTGGTCTAGTGTTAAGTCTAGTAAAGGTTATTTATTTTTCTAAACTGGTGTGGTGTCCATTTGTAGTGTTTTCACTGTATTACTGTATGTGTTCACAAATGCTTTACACACTGCCTCTGAGATAAGCCTGTCTGCTCGAGCCAAGCTAGCAAGAGGGTGAGCAGGGGTTATTTTAGGATTGTAACCCCTTAACCTGACTAGAAGCAAGGGTCCCTATTTGGTCAAAGGTACCTAACTCTGCCACCTAGAGACCCCCACTTCTAACAGAAATCATCGGGCACCTTTGTCCAGCCGATACATGCTACACCAGCCCTCACAGACAACACGAAACGGAAGTAGAACCCGCAGGGAGAACGCACAAGAATCTTGAATTTTGCAGACAGCCCTGAAGAAGTCAAGTGGGTAATTTCCCCATGCCGAAACACGTGTTGGCTGGGCAAAATCCTTGAAATTAAAGAATATGAGAACATCCAAAAACGACTATATTTATTTAAAGAGCTCAAGATACTATGTCATTTGATTATGTGTTTTGACAAATTAATGTATACTAATTATAAATAGAGATATGAATAGAGTGTGCGTAGATCAGTGTGTAGATTAAAAGTGTGGTCCTTTTGGGTCCACCTAGAGGGCTCAGGGTGCTTTCTCTCATCTACTGCACCGCTCAAAGAAGACTAGTGCCCAATTACGCTTACTCAAGAGGTGCCAATATCCCACAGTAAAGAAGCATCCCACTAATAGATCAAATAAGGCTGCCCAGAAGGTCTATCACTAGTACCTGAAACCACGACCCCCCCATAACTGGTTAAAACGGATTAACGCTAACAGTTTGGATGTACCGTCACGTGCGGTAGGTCCCCAAAGTTGGGACGTGTTCCCTCCGTTGAGTTTACACCCTTCCCCTCAAAGATTCTTACACAACTTGTTAACAACACCACGCAGACGGGCAATATCGAGCTTAATATATGATCACTACCCTAATGGGAAATCATCGGGCACCTTTGACCAGCCGGTACATGCTACACCAGTCCTCACAGACAACATGAAATGGCTACCAGAACACAGACCACAGATGTCAGCAACTTAACACTAAATGTTAGAGGCCTCCATACCCCGAGTAAACGTTACTCTATATACTCCTACACCAAATGTCAGAACGCACAGATCGCTCACTTACAAGAGATGCCCTTAACTACACCAGAAATAGACAAACTACGGGCCAGATGGCGGGGGACCATATGTGCCATGTCATATTCTGCCTATGCACGAGGTGCGCTGATTTGGGTCAGACCGGGAACCCCATTTCAAGAACCCCGAAGAGTGGTGGACAAAGAGGGTAGGTATGCTTGCTTAGATAGACTCCTAGACGGGCAACCAATACTTTTGGGTAGTATATACGCCCCAAGCACTGAGCAAGACAGGTTCTGGGACTGCCTGACAGGCGTTCTGGCCCAATTCACATCTAGACCGTGGATATTGGGGGGCGACTATAACTGCGCACTGAATCTCGCCCTGAACCGATCCCACCCTCCACCTGCACATTCTCCTGCCCACAAGCAAACAGAGCGTTTTCAAACCTGGGTCAAACATTGGGCACTCATAGATGCATGAAGGGCTCACCATCCGCAAACCAGACTGTACTTGTTCCACTCCATCCCACACAATCTACGGGTAAGACTGGATAGGTTTCTATGCACAGCGTCGCTAAACCCAAAATTCAGCACGCGGATTACCTAGGCTGGGTCTTCTCCAACCATGACTCCCATATACTAAGACTACACTGGAGACCCCCCACCCCCCACACCCACCTGGAGACTTCCAAGGGATTGCTTGATGGATCAGATTTTCTAACAGGAACAGGGGCAAAGCATACAGGAATACTTCTCTAACAACGCGGGAACAGCGACATCCAAATTAGTAGAGTGGGATGCATTCAATGTAGTAGCTCGGGGAGAGTGTATAAAACAAATAGTGGGGGTAAAAAGGACACTGTAACGAGCATAAACACAAGCTGAAATGAAGCAAGCTACCCTAACAAAACAGGAAGACGCAAGCATGGCGACTATAACTCAGGTGACAGAGCCGAAGACAGCACATTTAGCCGCTATATCAGACCTGCGCAGATATAACTTCAAGGCATACGCAACTAGGGTACACAAGGAGAGGGATAAAACGGGAACACTACTAGCCGGGCTAGCTAGACAGGATACGGAAGTAAAACCAATTACTGAAGTGCTTGAGCCTTCTGGTGATCTAGTGTGCTCCCAAACAGAAATACTACAGGCGTTCCATCAGTACTACACTAAGGTATACCGAAATCCAGCACAGACCGGGAAGGGAACAGTAGACCAATTCCTTGACCCATTGACGATACCACAAATTGAAGAGGCAGAGAAAACCGCACTAGACACAGAGATACAATCTAAGGACTTTAACCAAGCAATCCACGCCCTGGTAAGTACCAAAGCACTAGGGTTGGATGGCTTTCCCCTGGAATATTAAGCAACTTTTCCCCCCTGTTGGTCCCCCGCCGCAAGGAGATGTTCATGGCCGCACTAGAAAAGGGAGAGCTCCTGGGATCCCTTCGGGAATCAGTATTAGTAACCTTCCTGAAACCAAACCGTGACCCACGACAGCTCGCCTCATATTGTCCCATCACGCTGTTATCAGCTGATTGTAAGATATTAGGGAAGATATTGGCAGACCGCTACACGCAAATTCTGCGACCCTTGGCACACCCAGACCAATGTGGATTTTTCCCAGCGAAAAACAAGTCCCAAAACGTACGCCGACTATTCCATGTACAAGATCAGGCGAGCACCACATTCCCCAGAGCAGCCTGTCTCATCTTAGACCTTGAGAAGGCCTTTGATACTCTTACATGGCCATACCTGTTCTCAGTCCTACAACGTATAGGGATAGGTCCCACCCTCCTAGCATACACACAACTCCTGTACACCAAAGTTACCTTGCGCATCTGCATGGGATGTTAAATATCATCCTCATTTGCAGTGGAGAGGTACGAGACAGGCTTGTCCACTCTTGCCCCTGTTCTTTGCCCTAGCCGTAGAGCCCCTAGCTATACGATTATGCTAGGAGGGGGAAGATTGGGGCATCCCCATACTTGGTATCACAAATAGTGTCTCCATGTACACTTATGACCTTTTAATATACGTATGGGACATCACCGCGGATCTGACGTCCATATGGACAACACTTGAAGAACTTGCAGAGGCATACGGGCTCAGAGTGAATTGGGACAAATCCATGGTTTATCCACAACACCCAAACCTCACCCCCCAGGACGTTAGAATAGGTTTGCAGAGCTTAGCGTGGAGTGCAGGCACCCCCCGTGATCTCGGGGTTCACTTATATCACTTCCCATCCGATATATTCAAGCGTAATCACCGCAGAGCTCTGGCTGGGATTAGAGAGGCGGTGGGTTTCTGGAAGAACCTCCCGCTGGCCCCGATAGGACCTGTGGCCTTAGCCAAGATGATAACAGTCCCACGGCTATTGTATCACTTTACGAATTTACCGGTAACCCCACCCGAGCATTTTTCCAGGATTTAGATTCGCTCCTTAGCTCGCTAATTTGGGGAGCGGGCAGACATAGAATAGCATTAGCTAAGTTACGATTGCCCACCACCCAGGGAAGGTTGGGCACACCTTCCTTTGAATCATACTTTCTGGCAGCGAAACTACAGTGGCAGTCCTACTGGACAGCGGGTAGACACATGGGGGAAACACATGCAACGACGGGCCCTATTCCCATTCCGGAAATCCGCCGCTTGCTACTGCCAGGCACTAAGCCGCAACGCACATACCCAATACATGTGACGGTGGCTCGTAAATGCATGCAGAGGATACACCGTATGTCTGCAGGGGCACCTTTGGATTCTCCTCTACTGCCACTGGTAGGCTGGCCCAGACGAGAAGAATACTATACAACTGGCATGCTCAGCATATGGACAGAACACTCCCTCACCGAGATAGAGTCCCTATTTGAGGACGGATAGTTAAGGCCATATCATCAGATAATGGAAGACTTTGACCTTCCCCCTGGCCAATTTTTACTCCACAGGCAAATCATAGAAAGCTATCGTCCACATCATGATCAGTCGGCAGGAGAACCAGCTACCCATCCGGTCCTTCACACAATCATGCACATAGGGATGGGTGGGCACCTGATCACTTGGCATTATAAAGCCATAGGGAGCTCATAAACAAACCCCTAGATGCACTGCAGGTAACATGGGAGGAAGAGCTGGGGCACCAATTACACGAATGGGAGACAGCACTTGAATACCCCAAGAAGGTGTCCCGAAATACATACAATTTTATATATTGCATAGAGCGTATCAAACACCACCGCGTCTCCAGCGGTTTTATCCAGCCACCCAATTCCTATGCCCCAAATGTCAATCACCGGACGCGGACTTTCATCACATGTTTTGGAACTCCTCTACAATACAATCATACTGGAACACTGTCCACGAGACACTCAGGGACCTCACGGGTCTATCTAACATGAACACATGGGAGGCCTGCGCACTCAGAATCTTCCGGAGGCGGAAACAGCACAAAGTGCTAATCCGCTTTGCATCGCTAGCAATACTACTAGCTAAAAGGGGAATAGCAATGCATGGGACCCCGGATAGCAGCATGGGTGGGAGCAGTGCACAAAAGAGCAGCAGCGGAGGAGGAAAGACTCAGGGAGGAGGAAGTAAAAGGGATAAGCAAACCACCCATATCCATGGAGTGGGCCCTATTGTTACACCAATTCAAACAACAAACAACTCGTGACGATTCAGACATCTCATCGCAAGCCCCAGCAGATTTACACCCACAGGCCCAGATCGAAAGCACACACACTATTTCTCACACTACTGCAAATGTGCAATGGCGCACGACAACGCAACCACTTACTATCTAGGACAGCCAAACAGACGGTAATCTGCAGAAATTAGCCACACCCACAAGCAGACTGCACAGTAGCCCCGGTACCCTGTCTGACTCACATATCCAGGATCTCACAAACACCATCTCAGTTTCACTCCCCAGTTATAAGCTAAGCACCGAAACCGGTAGTTAATACATCAGTACGCAACAGGAAGGAGATGCATCTTCATATGAAAAGACATGCAAACTAATGTGAGGTTGTTTATTGAAGCGATTGCACTATGTAATAGATAGATGACAACCCAGAGAAATGATTGTAATTCCCAATGTTTAATAACATACGGAATGAAGTCAATTTAAATGTACTACCATGCAATGTGTTTCTCTTACGAAAATGTTAATAAAAATATTTGACCAAAAAAAACGTGACTTCCTGGAAAGAATTAGGGTCAAGAGTCAAATGACATAACTTCTGTGATGTCATTAAGGTCAAAAGTTATGTGATGTCACTTCCGCTACCCTGGTGTTATGTCCTGCGAGACACGCTCTAGTGTCTCGACAGGCATAGAGTTTAGAGCCACTCCCCTATGGGAGTGGGCACACTGGCACCCCACCCGCATCCCTCACAGGCGTCAGGAGTGACGTAAGCCTACAAATAAAAGGCCCCAGTGCACGTGCTCGTGACCAGTGAAGTAACCGTAACCATAACCTCTGTGTCTGTGTAACTCCTTCGGCAGCACGTGGGCCGCCAGCCCACAACACAACTTCCTTGTATTTTGGTGAATCGACGACCATGACGAAACAGAAAAAAAACGAAAATCGAATGGATATCAGTGTGTTCTCTTAGAACCAAATAAATAAAGGCTAACATACCAGTGTCTTCATGTCAAATTCGTGCGGGACAATTCATGGATTATACCTACGTCAGTGGTGTTTTAATTTTACAAAATAGTAAATCAATAACCCAGGGTGTGAGCAAAGAATGTGTTTCTTTATTGTACTTAAGCACATCAATGACACAAATCTCTCTGTTTCACCGTGTTAAAAGGGCGTCTGCTCACCAATCACAGGTTTTATTTTCAGTAAACTTTCTATATAAAACAATAAATAATAATCAAACACAGTTTTGTTTACCCAGAGAAATTTAGGTTAGAATAGGACAACTGTCTTTGTTTTACAGCAGGTATATGATGGTGCATACCAAGTATTCGTTGATGCTAGGAGAACGGAATTAACCCTGGTCACCTGTTACCTCATTCTAGACGGGTGCCGTAAAGAATTCTAAGAAGTATTTTTCCTCTGGAAAAGTTAGAGCAAAAAGCCGGATTTGGCATTTTTTCACTATGTTAATGCCTCGATAACAATCTGGCACATAATGTTGCCATAGCAATGGTAGCGTTGGGTACTGCAATGTGGGAATGTATTTGTGGTTTGATTTGTAGGAACACTGCTCTTCATAGTACAATCAGACTGAGTCACTGAGTCCTGTAATGGCAGCTACTACATTTTTTTCGGAGTTGCGGTTGACCAATCGGATCGCTCAGTACTGCACTACCAGCAGCATGGTACCAAAAAGGCTGACAGGAGAAGAAAAGCTTTTGGCAAAAAAGAAACCCTTATGTTTTTTTCTTTTCAGTGCAATGGGACTCCTGTGGGACCAACAGTCTATATAGTCCTCATATTTTAATCCCTTCATGCTCAACACAAACCCCAATTTAAAAGTTAATTTCTCAAAAATGGCTGAACGGATTTACACCAAGTTACAACAAGCATTTGCAATGCATTAGGTCTCGCATTTGCAAGAGTTTAAGCTATTGTCATTGTAAATGACAATGCCTTTTATTTATCGGTTTTGATAATCAACACATAAATAAAAGGCATTGTAATTGTCATTTACAATGCCAATACCTCTGTTACATGAAATGTCTTTTGTCTGGGTGTCATTGGGATATCGGCTCTGTGTGTTTAAAGTCTACTGTGGGTATTGGTGTGTAGTAGTCTGTTAGTCATAGGATCGAATCATAGCAGGGGAGACTCAACCTTTCATTCTTCTAAGGTCAACAAAACGAGTAACATTCAGTAACATAATTAGATCTACGACTTGGGTCCTAAGGGTTTACAAATTAATAACATGTGGGCTCAAGGACGTGGATGGGTCAGAGGGGGGTTAGGGTGGGAGAGGAGCGCGCATGCGGGACGGCATCGCCCCCAGCTCGAGGTTAGGGTGGTGGAGCAAGGTGTGGGAGATGGTGTGGGTTATGGCACAGAGAGAGACAGGATCGCAGGAGATATGTGTGGGGAGGTGTGCATCCTGCGGTTGGAGGACGGGTGTTGTGGTGCTTGCCACGGGCTGGGAGCGTGGTGGGGCATGCAAGGGGATCGATATTGGCACGGTGGGGTTGGTTCCATATGGTAGGTGTGGGTGGGTTGCGGTGAAGTGTGGGATGTTTGGCGGTGGCGAGGCGAAGGGCTAGAGGGCGGGGGTGGAGCTTGAGAGGGAGGGCAATGCCGGGGACGCTGGATGATTTTGTGAGTTGCTGAGTGGTCAATGGGGCCCGCTAGGCAACGGTAACATTAATGTGTATGTTCCAAAGGTGATGGAGCAACCACAGGACGGCACTGCAGCAGTGAAAGAGCGACATTTCATTAAATGGCGTATATAACAATAGCTTTCAAGCTAGCAGCCAAAGACACTGTAATCACCCGAAGGCCAACACCACAGCCAGATGAAAGGAAAGCTCCACTGAACAAAGGGGGGATCAGGAAGACAATATGGCGGATCTGTTAGAGGACGTAGCGGATCATGTATGAGGCCAGTGCCCATTGAGCTGCAGTCTGGCATGAAGTCAATTACAGACTGTACGCAATGCATGCCATGTCCACAGAGGCGGGAAAGATCCAGGGAGATGGTTCTTTTGATGCCAACCAGGACTGCTAACACAAAGGGACTTTATAGGGGACAATGATGATGCGAAATACCGCTGCAGGCGAAAGCAGAAACCCCACAAGAAGTGCCATTGTTAAACTGAAACAGAAAAGTAAGGTAGTAACGTGAATACCATCAGTACATTATGTCAGATGATATAAAAAGAGGGGTTCCCTTTCCACAGTGCCTCATGCACCAACTTGAGGCTTCGAGCAGGAGTCTGTTGTCGCCATCTATTTGCTGTGATTATAATAAGACTAACTACTGACAGAGCTCACACCTCAGACTGATTTACCTCTCGGTGCTTTATCATCAGGTATTTTATTAGGCAACTCAATAATAATCTTTTTACCACTCCGAAGCAATAAAGGCTCAGCCAGCCCTACAACCTGCAGATTATGCCAAGATCCCTGCAGCGGCCCCGAACACACCGAGCAGATGTGATGGGCAGGCCCTGGTTGAAGCCGAGTGCGGGGGCCACAGAAGTGCTGCATGTGTGAACCCTGACGCTGAGGGATGAGCGGGGGCCCCCAGTCCAGAGAGCACCGTCGAGGCTTGTTCAGCTCCACCAGAGACGGACGTGCGTCATTAACTGAGCGCTACGTTCAGGCCGCCAATTAAGAACAAGCAGCATGCACTGCCCACCCCTCGCGCACACCGGCTCCTTGCGCATGCGCCGCTGCCATGTTTAGGTCAGGCAGCGATGTGCAAGACAAACAAAAAGTCAGAACAGTGCGGACTAAAACTGTAGTTGGTGGCCGCTGCTTCCGGACTACACGGAAGTCAGTTGGGCTATTGAAAACAAAAGTAAGAAATGCGAGAACAACACTAAGCCAATGGCAAGCAGCAGGAGAAACTACCAGCTGCTTGCCAACATATAGAGATTACTTTAGGTCTCGCTGAGACAGCGCATGCAGCGCATGCGCTGCCAAGGCGAGAGCTAAAAAGGAAGCTTTCTGAGTAAACGTCTACATTTCTGGCAAATTTGGTATAATTCTGTTCTCATTTTTCTGTATCAGAGAGCATAGTTCCAATGGGAATTAATATGGGAAATCAATGTTTTGAGCCTCCATTTTTCTTGGCCTGCTTGATGTTGATGGATCAGCCATAATTTAATTTGCTAGATACTCTACAATAAATATATACAATGCACAGTGTTCTCACAAATTATCTAATTTGACATCTTATTAGTGTTCTTATGAAAGCTGTGATTTCACATAGAATAAGTAATGTAATATGAAAGGGTATACGCAGTGCATCGTAAAATTGCAAGTTATAGTAATTGTATTGAGTTGACAATTGTGTTTGGAGGTGCGCGAGTTATAGTAATTTGAAGCTGGTGCGCAAATTATCAATTTATGATATAGCTTTAGAATGTTTAATGTTTGTGTAGTTTAAGTTTGGTTTGTATAATTACTTACTACTATCCACTACACCTCCTGGGCTATAGGCCATCAACCAAGTCTCTCCAGACATCTCTATCTTGGGTTTTTCTTTCAATCTAACTCCAGGTGTAAGTCATCTCCTTGTAGTCAACCTTGACATCTTGACGCCAGGTGTTTCTTGGCCTTCCTCTTTTCCTTTTTTATTGAGGGTTCCAGGTGAGGGCTTGCCTGTTGGTGTTTGATGCAGGCTTGTGGAACGTGGGACCTATCAGTGCATAGCGTCTTTTAATGATTTTTACATGAGCAGGGAATTGGAAAGTTTGCTGCCATAGGTCATTGTTGCAGATTGTGTTTGGCCAGCAGATTTGATGTATTTTCCTCATACAGGCGTTGATGAAGGTCTGGACTTTGTTAGTGGCTGTCACTGTTGTCCTCCAAGGTTCTGTTTTCTACAGAAGGTCTGGTTTTATGATGGTGTAAAAAAGCCAGCTCTTGGTTTGCAGTGTTAAGTTCTTCGAGCTCCAGATCTTCTTTAGGTAAATGAAGGCAGTCCTTACTTTGCCAATTCTTGCCTTGACATTGGCAGCTGTGCTGCCCTGCTTGTCTATGACACTGCCCAGGTAGGTGAAGCCCTCAACCAATGCATTGCCTGCAAGAGTGACTGCAGTTGGTAGCCTTTAGGATCTTGTTTTTCCCTTGTGAATGTTGAGGCCAAGTTGTGCTGATGTGGCTACCACTTTGTCAGTTCCACTTGCATCTGCAGATGGGTATGGGAAAGTAGGGCCTGGTCGTCTGCAAAGTTCAGGTCATCGAGCTGCGTCCAAGGTGGGCACTGGATCTAATTTATTTTTCTTGCTATGGATGTCTTCATGATCCTGTCTATGATCAGCAGGAAGAGAAATGGCAAGAGAAAACATACCTGGTGGGCTCCGGTCCTTACGTTGAAGGCTTCAGTCAGTTGTCCTCCATTGACTATATTGCAGGTCATTCCCTCATAAGAGTTCCTCATGATTCTTTCGAGTTTATCTAGCATACTGTAGTGACAGAGGAGTTTCTATAGGGTCTCTCGTCCACTCTGTTGTTTGCCTTCCATAGTCGATAAAGTTGACATAGAGAGGGGAGTTCACTTCTTCAACTGCTCGATGATGATGTGTAGTGTTGCAATCTGATCTGCACAGTATCTATCTTTGCAGAAGCCAGCTTCCTAATCTCGTAACTGAGTGTCTACTTGTTCTTTTATTCTGTGCAGGATGACTGATGAACACTTTGCCTGGGGTTGATAGAAGAGTTCTTCCTCTGTAGTTTGTGCAGTTACTCTAGTCAACTTTCTTGGGGACCTTGATCAGATATCCCTCCTTCCAGTCATGTTTGATATCTTGCCATATTTCTTCCTTGATTGGTCTGCTGCAGTCGATAAGCAAGTCCTAGTCAGCTGGCTGCATGTCTGGTAGAGACTGAAGCACAAGCTGGCTCAGCAATTCATCAAAGTGGTCCACCCATCTTCATTGTTGGCCTTCGTTACCCATGACTGTCTCCCTAGCTTTGTCTTTAAAAGGTCTTTCTGCTATTTCTGCAGGAGAGTTTCCTTCTTATGTCTTAGAGTTCTTTCAAGTTTGCCTGGTTTGCTGCTTCATGGGTTTCGGTGGCATGACCATTGATGAAGCTTCTCTTGTCTGCACTTAAGCTTCTCTTTGCTTCCGTGTTGGTTTTGGTGTATTCACCTGGAGCTTTCGCTTTTTCTGCTCTTGTTTGTCTAGTATTGACTGCAGCTTTCCTTTCCTTTCTTGCTTGGATTTTGCAGAGAGCCTCGGTGGAGATCCATTCTTTATGCTGGTGCTTCTTGGGAACCAGATGTGCTCCATCTCTGTGCATTTTTTAGGAGGGTGGTGTTATATTGCTGGCATTGGTTTTTCGGTTCTATCCATGCTTTTTTCAGCTTTTGCTTTAAACTGGCATAACAAGGTGATGTCAGACTCCACTGTTGCTCCTCTCATCCATCTCACATCCTGCAGGGACCTCCGGAACGTTTTGGCAATGCAGATATGGTCGATCTGATTCCCTGTTGAATGGTCTGGTGACATGCAATCTGCAAGTCTTTCACCATTCTCGTTCATATCGCCAAGGCCATGGTTGCCCATGACTTCTTCATATCCAGTGTTGTCACTTCCAATCTTGGCATTGAGGTCCCTCATCAGTATGGAGATGTCTCTCACAAGGCATTTCTCTAGGATGGTCTGGAGTCTGTTGTAAAACTGGTTTGTTTAGGAACAATAAATGAATATTTCCTAACTAAAAATAGTTTAAAACTTTTTTTCCATTGAATTTCAATCGTTTCAAATTGTACAGTGCAGGGGTGTTGAGTGGAGTGTTGTTAAGTGGTGTACAGTGGAGGACAGTGTTGCACAGTGTAATGTCATACAATGCAGTGTTGTAGAGTGGAGTAGAGTAGAGTGGAATGGCATAGAGTGGAGTGGAGTCACATAGAGTGGAGTGGCATGGGGTGGCGTGGGATAGAGTGCAGTGGCATAGAGTGGAATATAATAGACTTGAGTGGTGTACATGGTTGTGGCATAGAGTCAATTGGCATAGATGGGATAGCATAGAGTGAAGTGGCGTAGAGTGGGGTTGTATACAGTTGAGTGGTGTACAGTGGAGTGGCATAGAGTGGTGTTCAGTCGAGTGGTGCAGAGTGGAATAGCATAGAGTGGAGTGATGTTGAGTGGAGTGGCATACAGTTTAATGGCAAACAGTGGAGTTGCATACAGCAAAGTGGCATACAGTGCAGCAGTGTAAAGGAGAATAGAGTGGAGTGACGTAGAGTGGAGTTGTGTAGATTGGAATAGCATAGAATGTAGTAGCCTACAGTGGTGATAAGTCAAGTTGCATGCAGTGGAAAGGTGTACACTGGAGTGGCATGCAGTGGAGTTGCATAGAGTGCAGGGGTGTACAGTGGAGCGGCCTACAGTCAAGGCATGTAAAGTTTAATAACGTAGAGTGGAGTGGCATAGAGTGTGGAGTGGCATGGAGGGGAGTGGGCTAGAGGGTAATGGCATAGCATATATTGGAATAGAGTAAAATTGCACAGAGTGGAATAGCGTGGAGTGAAATAGTGTATTGCGGAGTGGCGTAGATTGCAGTGGTGTTTAGTAGAGTGGAGTAAAACATGCAATGGAGTGGCCTAGAGTTCAGTGGCATAGAGTGGAATAGTGTAGATTGGAATACTGTAGTGTGGAATGGCGCAGAGTGGAGTGGCATAGAGTGTAGTATTGTACAGGGTAAGGGACATACAGTGAAGTGGAATAGAGTGGAGTAGTGTACAGTGTATTGGCGTAGAGTGGAATGGCATCCAATAGTGTGGCGTAGAGTGGAAAAGTGTTGAGTGGAGTTAGGCACATTAGAGTGGCGAAGAGTCGATTAGCAGAGGGTAGGGTGGTGTACACTAAAGTGACATACACAACAGTGGTGTAGAGTGGGTTGACATAGAGTAGAATAGCTCATGGTATGGTATTGTATAATGGAGTGGCATACAGTGGAGTGCCATAGACTGTAGTATTGTGACATAGAGTGCCAAAGAATGTAGTAGCGTGGCATGGAGTGGTATAGAGTGGAATAGTGCAGAGTGGAATAGAGTAAAGTGGTTTGGCCTAGAGTGGTGTGGAGTCAAGTGGCGTATATTGAAATATCGTAGAGTGTAGTGGCGCAGGGTGGACAGACAAAGAGTAAAGGCAAAGAGTCAAGATGTGTAGTGTGGAGTGGCGTAGAGTCTATCTTAGAGTGGATTGGCGCAGAAAAGAGTTGTGTAGAGTGTAGTGGCATAGAGTGGAAGGCCATGTGGTGTAGTAGAGTAGCGTGAAAGTGTCTAAATGGATGTAAATGAAATTAGACAGGAATATTAACTATGGGGTGGAAAGGGTAATTTTTGGTACTAGCTGAAAATTGGAAGTACTGTTAAAGGTATAAGTGTCAAAACATTTAGTTGAATATTGTACCACTGTATAACTTGGTCATTTTGCAGTATACTGCAGTACATGCCGATCAAAAGGCAGTATATGATTGGCTAACAGCTACTTTTACAATAGTAAAAGGCTGCCAGGTAGTTTTCACCACATTTTGGCTATGTTCTGCATTATGCCATTAGATCTAGGTAAGGAGCAGGTTTTATAGTTCTTCCCTACCTACGTCCACATTGTTAAAGTTGTAATAGTTTGGGAAATGTATTAATAGTTTTATATATTTATTTTTTAAATGTTTACTGAGTACAGTGCTAGTACCTACAAAGTACCACAGTAGTTACAGGTAAAATAAAAAATATGTAAAACACTGAAAAATTACATTATAATATACTATGGGGCATATCAGCAAGGGCCGACGATAACTATCGCTCAGCGCTCTTAGCGTGAGGATAATTATCGCCAGCTAACCCTGAATTTTAACGCGGAGATAGCGTGCTATCAGCAACGCTTATCTCCAAAGCAATAAAATTCAGAGTGCAAGCTGCCAATTGTGAGATTATCGCTGGAAATACAGCGATGATCCCACAAGGTTTGGCGATAGCTTGCTGATAGGGATAGACATACTTAGCCATGATATCCACCTTACATAGGATATCATGGCTAAGTCAGAAAAATACCAGACGTAAAAAAGCAGCGCTAACCGCGGTTAGCGCTGCTTTTTTTAATCTCTAACAGGGTTAGCGATATCCTTGATAATAGGAGAAATGTCGCTTAGCGACATTTCTCCTATTATTTTACTCTGGAACGCCCCCTTTGCATCTCATTAGAGATACAAGGGGAAGTGTAGAGTAGAAGGGTGCTAACATGCAAATTCACGTGTTAGCACCCTGTTGCTGATAAAGGCGCTAGTTTTATCTCTGCTTTTTTGGCTTTTAAAGCCAAACAAGCAGAGATAAAGCCCTTGTTGATATGCCCCTATGTTTGTAAAATATAGTGTAGTAAAGTTCCACAGTACTTAATTGGTGGTATCATATTTCTCTGCGACCTTTCTTAAAATATGTAGAAACTTATAAATCATTTCCCCTGAAGTGGAGTAGAATGGGGTAGAGTGGTGGGGAATAAAGTCGAGGAGAGTTGAGTTGCATACAGTAGAGTGGTGTGTCATCGAGTGGAGTGGGTGTTAAACAGTGCTTTGTGTGGACTAGCCTGCTGTAGAGTGGAGGGCATAGAGTGAAGTAGATTGTTGTAGATTAGGGTGGTGTGTCGTGCAGTGTAGTGGTATGCCGTGGAGTGGAGTGCCTTTTGTCATGCATATGTTTTGGTTTTGTTTAAAATAGATACCCCAGTACTTTCTAGATAATTTTGCAAAAGTACAGTGGTACATCAAATACGATTTTTATAAATATATGAAACAATAAAATTAATTTCCCCTAACTCAATATACTTTCCTAAACTGCCTCATTTCTTCCTATGCATTACAGAAAGAATAGGAAGGTATATTTCACATAAAAACACAGAACAACTGGATAGTGTGTTCTAAACAACTGTCTTGTGAATTTGTAGGCAGTCTGTGCTTAAATGTATGAGTGGTAGCTGTGTTGTTATTTAAGTACATTGTGTAGTCAAGTCTCTATGGTTGTAGGTGGTATTTAGTAGTATGGGACTGTGTTTCCAGCCCACTTTGTGTTAATAACCCATCACATAATGCTTTACTTTTTCATTTTATTCCTTATCTATTTTTATGTTTATTGTCATGTGGCCACAAATGTGTGTTTTAAATGGCTTTCTAATACTTGTTAAACTTCCTCACTAGTTTGGTTTCTTACCGCAGTTTGTTTATTGGTATGATTGTGCTACTTTAGGGGAAAAAATTCTATTCAAGCCAATAATTATCCATGTTTCAAAACTAAGGTTTTGATATGATGTACTTTTCTAATGGCCAATCATCCAACTCTTTATATAATGTGTTTGACTGCCTCTGTGTTTCTTATCTTTGTATATGTGTCTGTGTGTGCGGTGGTTAGAGCTTGGCTTGTTGGTCACTGTTTCATTTTTTGGGCCAGACGGCATTCCAAGAAAGTAGGTGCTGGGAGTGATTTAGGTTTACTAATTTAAATTATGCAATAGCTTATTATCTATCTTTAACTCTCATAACCATGTTTTAGCGGCCCTCATCCTCCTAGACCTCTCCGCGGCATTCGACACGGTCTGCCACCGCACCCTAGTACAGCGCCTCAGTAACATCGGAATCCAGGACAAGGCGCTGGAATGGATCATCTCCTTCCTCGACGGAAGGACACAGAGAGTCCGCCTACCACCATACAAATCAGAAGCCTCCGAAGTCATCTGCGGCGTCCCTCAAGGATCATCTCTGAGCCCCACCCTCTTCAACGTCTACATGAGCCCCCTCGCGGCCATCGTACGCAAACACAACCTCAGCATTATCTCCTACGCCGACGACACCCAGCTGATCCTCTCCCTGACCAACGACCCCGCCTCCGCCAGAGCCAACCTGCACGAAGGGATGAAAGAGGTAGCCGAGTGGATGACGACCAGCCGCCTGAAACTGAACTCTGACAAGACGGAGGTCCTCATCCTGGGCTCTTCCCCCTCCGCCTGGGACGACTCCTGGTGGCCTCCAGCCCTGGGCACCGCACCCAAACCAACAGACCATGCACGCAACCTGGGCTTCATCCTGGACTCCTCCCTCTCCATGACCAGGCAAGTCAACAACGTCTCCTCGGCGTGCTTCAACATCCTACGCATGCTACGGAAGATCTTCCGGTGGATCCCCACCGAGACCAGGAAGACCGTCACCCAGGCCCTCGTCACCAGCCGACTGGACTACGGCAACGCCCTCTACGCCGGTACCACCGCCAAGCTCCAGAAGAGACTCCAGCGGATCCAGAACGCCTCGGCCAGACTCATCCTCGACATCCCACGAACCAGCCACATCACCGGACACCTGAGAGACCTTCACTGGCTCCCAGTCAACAAAAGAATCACCTTCCGCCTCCTCACCCACGCACACAAAGCCCTACACGACCAAGGCCCGAGCTACCTCAACAGCCGGATCAACTTCTACGCTCCCAAACGCCACCTCCGATCAGCCAACCACGCCCTCGCCGCCGTCCCCCGCATCCGAAGAGCGACTACAGGAGGAAGGTCCTTCTCCCACCTGGCCGCCAAGACCTGGAACTCCCTCCCGACCGACCTGCGCCTGACCCAAGACCACCTCTCCTTCAGGAAGAAGCTGAAGACCTGGCTGTTCGAGCAGTAGCGGCACCCCCCCCCCCAGCGCCTTGAGACCCTACGGGTATGTAGCGCGCTCTATAAGTGTCACTGATTGATTGATTGATTGATGTTTTACACACGTACACTGATGGGATGATGTCATCAGTGATATCATCAGTGGTGTCATTTGAGATGTTATCAGTGATGTCAATGACTATGTCATCAGTGATGTAATATTTGAGGTCATAAGCAGTACATTGCAGGGATGTAAGATATAGTTAGCTCAGGTAACTATAACTGCTGAATTTCACTGGTTTTGTACGAGTGGAAACTGCACCTTACTATAACGTACCTGTAACCTTTGTGTTTTTTTAGTAAATTTCTAAGGTTTTCCAAATGCTATTTGCTAACTATAACATCCCTGTAACCATTGTTTTTTTTGTGCAAATTTCTATGGTTTCTTATGTTATTTCCTAGCTATAATGTCCCTGTCACCTTTCCTTTTTTCACTGAATTTGTAAGATTTTCTTAATGTTATTTGCTAACTATAACGTCCCTGTAACCTTTATTTTATTAGCAAATGTCAATTTTTTTAATGTTATTTCCTAACTATAACATCTCTGTAACCTTTGTTTTTTTTAGTGAATACAAATATATTTGTGTGTGTGTGTATCTATATCTATACTTTCTCCAAACATACCGAAGAAATCTGCACTCGAGGCGTAAGTATAAAACAAATTCAAATGCAGTATCTTAAATTCAGGACGAGTTACGGCTTTCCTCTACAGCCTTTCTCAACTGATGCGAACGCTGTTGTGTTGCCTTTATTTAAGTATTTTCACATGAGTCAATCAGACTGCAGTAGTAAAAATACCGCTCTGCTCAGCACCAATTCAAATTTAAAAGATCATTGACCATTGTCAATATATACATCTCAGATCATTGTCATTGTGGTGCAAGCAAAAATAAAATCCCACTATGCAAGAAATCAATCAATTTAGGGCCAACATTCTTTAACGTTTGTTGTTGCCTTCATTCTTTGAACACAGTTTATGTCTCGGTGATACAATGTTACTGTTTACCTTGCACCTCACTACTCGGGCAACTGCCTGACTTGGCATCCAGCTCCGGGAATGTTTCTGTTGTCGGAGAAGGATAAATAGCCTTCCTTCCTTCAAGGCATGCTCCAGGGCACTCATGTTTCACCAGTTGTGACCTTGTTGAAGGTACGGTTTTTACTGAGTGCTCCAGACCGCTGCGGGTGCAGAAAATGATGTCATTGCTGGCGTCTTTCAAACATTCAAGAAACTTTCTCCAAACATACTGAGTACATATATTGTAGTAATAATACTTTATTCTGTGTTCATGCACCATCAAAGTATACAAACAGAGAATGATACAACAAATAACATTAAAATACAATTTAAAATAACACAAAGCTCAGTCTTAGAATTAAAATCAATACTACTTCAAATGTATTCCGACATTCATTCCTGTATACAGAATAGTGCAAAGATGAACTAGGGCTGTGTGCAAACAAGCAATAAGAAACATCCAAAAAGTTTTTCATCAATTTCATAAAAAAAATGTAAAAGTATATATAAGTTAAAATTCAGTAATATTCATAATGCATTTTGTACCCCAGCATTCTCAGACAGCAATCTACCACGTTTGAACCAAACCACCTGTAAAAATTTACTAACAGTGATAACAATTACAGGGGAGGTATCGCTCTTTAAAATTCTGTAAGCCACAAAATATCTGGTCACATCCAGAGCATAACAAATTGGGGCAATCCATTTTTGGCGTGGCCCAAGATACCCGGCGCAAAAAACAATATATTCATCTCTTCTTCATTTTCCAAACCATAAGCTAGGCAAATGCTAGAAGCTAGGGGCAGATGTACGTCTATTTTTTGGGGTCGCAAACGGGAATTATGTCCGTTTGCAACCGCAAAATTGGTCTACCCCATGCACAAACCATATCTTGCGAGTAGGTAATTATAGACTTGCAAAATATGGTTTGTGACTTACTATTAGGAAGGGGTGCACCAAGGGCGTCCCTTCCTAATAGCGAGTCTCAATGCAATGTACTATTGTTTTGCAACTGCATTTGCGACTGCAAAACACTCGCAGTTTACCACCTATTTCAAGTACTGATGATACCCAGCTTCTCTTCACGTGGAAGAAAAACTATTTATCCCCTGATTTAGCTCAAAACGGTCTTGCTGAAGTTTTTAAATGGCTAGCCCAGGCCCAACTCAAATGCAATGAGGACAAGTCGGAGGAGCTCCTCTATGGGTCCTTCCCGGCGTATTTCAGGGATGACCTTTGGCCCGAGGGCTACCCCATGCCTAAGTCAATGGGGAGCCCAGTAAAGACTTTGGGGGTCTGGTTCATTGAGGACCTCGGATTCTTACCGTTGATAAAAAATTGGCCGGAGTATGCTTCGCCACCCTGAAACTACTTAAGAAATTCCTGCCATTGCTGCCTAAAGCTGCAAAGGAAATGGTGACTCGCACTCTCATTCTCTTGCGCTTAAATTACGCCAATGCCCTATACATTGGCCTCCCTGGCTACCAGCTGAAAAAGCTACAGACCCGCATTCATCAGCCAGCCCCAGCAGCTGCAGGACGTCTCTGGCTGCTCGGCTTCAGGCTCCCATTCACTTCCCTGTCGCCCCTAAAAAGAAAATTATATTCTCCAGGCGGATCTATGTACTGCCAAGCTGCTCTACCCAACAATTGCTTGTTTTCAAATCATTAACCTTTGAAGCCCCTGCCTCCCACTTCGGAGCCTCTAGGATCTACACCGTAACTTTACGGGCAGTTTAACTTCATAAATACATGCTCACCACTGTCCTGAAGATGAACACCAATAATTGGGTTTGAAACGCCGTCGACCACCCCACAACATGAATTCCTTATAGCTTGTAAAGATCAATTATGGAATTCAACTACTATATTGTTGTCAATGCGATGTCTTTTTAAAACTACTATCACTATTTCACACCACACTTTCTTATTATGTGAGCACTCTAAAATTGACTTGGTTTAAATAAATACCTGTCATCTTTTGACCTACATGACCCTTTACGTACTTTGTCTCCTGCTCCCTACGGAATTGATTTCACTTCTCTTAAAAAACAAGTGACCCTGCTTGGGTCAGCTTTTCTATTGGACCCTTTTGGGCCATACTTGAACCACTGTTCTTAACTATTCATTATCACCCCAGGTTCACATATTGGGGTACCCTTGTCTCCTAAAACCCCATTAGGAATGTCTAGCACTCAGAGGGATGGTGGCCTATTGGGGTCAGCAGACCACCACGTCATTTTCAATAAAGCAGGTTTTTTTTTTTAAATGCAGGTCGTTTTTCTTAAAGGAGAATGGGCTGCATTTAACAAAGAAAAGTGAAACGTTTCTACAGGACTACTGCCTGCTCTTACAAAACTTTTTCGCATTCATTCAGAAGGGGTCCGCTGGGGACCCCTTACAGTTTGTGAGTGGCTTACCACCTATTTGATACGGTCGCAAAACAATGGTACATACCATTCTAACTCACTATTTGGAAGGGACTTCCTAATAGTGACTCGCAAACACTATTTTGCGAGTCACCGACTCGCAAAATAGTGTTTGTAAATACCACCACCCTTTTTTGCGGTCACAAACAGGCAGATTTCCTGTTTGCTACAGCAAAAAACGGTCGTACATCTGGCCCCTAGGCCTCGCAATTGGATGATCCCAGTTCAATTCATTCAAATTCGCTTTATTCAGTTTTCATTTTGAATTACAAAACCGTAAAAGCATGATACACAGTATATATTACACAGTTTAAAACATTCTATTTAAATTCATTATTAGAAAGGTACCGAACACCACATAGTATTAATACTTCCTTGATTACATTTACCAGATAAAAACATTTCTCCATATAAAACTTGGCTCTTAAAAGAAAAATGAGTTATACAGATAAAACAGCATATTACAATTCAGAATTGTTTCCTAGATTTAATTGCTGCTTTTAAAAATAGAGCAATGTTTCTTGCATAGCTTTCATTTTCCAGTAGTTGCAGTGCAAGAAAGGCAGGGCGACATTGCCTCAAGCTCCAGATTTTTTAAATTGGAACAAGCCACCTTTTTCTTTGTTCCCAATAATATTTACAAAATAAAACAATGTGAATTGTCGATTGGGCAGAGGAACCATCACAGGGGCAGAGTCCTACGTTTTTAGACCAATCATTTATTGTAGGAAACGATACTAATCGATAGAAGGAATCTAGTCTAAAACATATAAGTACAAATCTATCATACCTAGTTCCATAGTAAGTCAGATACGGTTGCATTTCAGTTGAAAAAAGGATCATCTGATTTAGTCGGACTGTTGGTTTATGAGCCTCACTACCATATCTGAGTTCTTCCAGGTGTGACATACATTGTTTTTTAAAATCTTTCCTGGAAATAGTACTCATCTTTGATGGATTGTAAAGAAATTCAGGCTGTCCTAGGTCCATCATGAAGTCTTTAATATACTTCAGCCATCTGATAGCTAGGGCTTGCTCCAGTTTGAGAGAGTTTGTTGAGGTCCAGATTCGATGCCACAATAAAACTGGCTGGACCCTTATTTTGTCTGTAATGTATGTAGCCCCAGCTCTGTGTGACAAACAAAGGTTGAAGTTGAACGAGGGACAGCCAATAGATAGCGAATAAAATAATTGTCCACTTTCTGTATGTCCGATACATTACAGTATCCCCAGATCCCAGCCCCATATAAAACTGTACTGACGCACTTGGCTTGGTAGATCTTAATCAGTTCCATTGGGGGCCTTTTACCTAGTTTCTGTGCAAAATTTACAAGTGCTTTTGTGGTTCTCATAAATAGCAATTTTTTTGCCCTTATGGCCTGTTGCCAAGTGCCCTTATTGTCCATGAGGATACCTAGATATGGGTATGTTTTTGTACTTTCGAGTTTATTATTTACAATAAAAATAATCCTTTGTTTCCTACTAGCCTTCCCACAACTCATTATGTAGGTTTTAGTAAAATTAATCTTTAGATCGAGGCTTTCCATATGCTCATTATATTTATTTAGGGCCCGCTGTAGCTCTAATGGTGTTTGGGCCATTATCACCACATCGCCTGCATAGAGTAGGGCGGGTATAGATCGGTTCTGTACTTGTGGTAGGTCCTGACACCCCTCAAGCATCACCTGTTCAAGGCCATTGGTATACAGGGTAAACAAGAAGGGTGCCAGGACACATTCCTGTCTAACCCCCCTCTGTACTGCGAATGGAGCTGTATATTCCCCGTTTGGACCATACCGTACCCTGGCATCAGAATATAGTTCTCTTACGATTTGAATTAAGGGTAGTTCGACTCCCATCGCTTCAAGGGTCTTCCACAATTTATTGAGGCATACACAATCGAATACGGTGAAGAGATCTACAAATGCTAGGTACAATTTACCTTTTTTCGCTTTGGTGTATTTTTCCATCAAGATTGTTAAATTGAGGCCCTGTTCTATTGTTCCAAAGCCTTCCCTACATCCAAATTGTAGGTCCGATAGTACGTCATTATCTTCAGAGTCTCTGTCTTTCATTCTGCAGTCTATGATGATCCCAGTTAAACTGCAGATTGAAAGACAGAGACTACGCCTCTGAATATTTTTGATGAAAGAGAAAAAAGCTTACAATGGGATAGCACTAGCACTCTCTGAAGGATAAAACATATTCTCAAGGACCTATCGCCGAGTTAGCGGCACTTTATCACCGCTAAAGTGGCGATAAATACATCGCACTATTCACAAGCTGGTGCTAACAGCAGACATCACTGGTTTTCCGGAGATAGCTGCCGCAATAAACATCGCCACAGATGACACTGCCAACTAACGCTAATGAGATGCATAGTAGGCGTTCAAGTGCAAAGAGCCATGACAACACCACTTCGCAACATTCTCAACAACCAGCCAGATCGGCGATAAGATCACAAAACATGCGATAAGGCACGTTAGCAGCAGGGATTTAACTCCTGCTCCGACCTGGTTTTAAGTCGGACGACACCCTGCACCATAAAGGGAGCCCAGCCCAGAGCCACACCTGAAGAACAACAGATGCCTTGGAGCAACTCATCATGCAACTCGGAGCCACAAGAGGGCCAAAACACGCACTGCCACCACACCCATGCCTGCCACCCCCCCGGAACCCCCCCCCACCCCCGCCCGGACCACCACAGAGGCAGCGCAGACAAAGACAGCGGACCTTCAGAAAACGCACCAGCCTCACAGACTTAACACCAGAGGATGTCATTGCCCACTAAAGCCCCCAAGGACAACCATTCTACGCATCCTGACCATCATTGCCCACAGGCTGACCGTACCAACACAGCGGACAGCCAACATCCCTCCGCAGACAAACCTGCTGGCTGTGCTGCACATGTTGGCCTCTGGGACCTTCCAATCAACAACTGCCAGAGTTGGAGGAGTCTCACAGCCAGCCCTATCCAAGTTCCTCACACCTGTCGTGGATGCCATCATCAGCTTGGTACCCCAGTACCTTCATTTCCCACACACTGCACAGGAACAGCTGGAAACCAAGCAAGGCTTTTACGCTATAGCTGCCTTCCCACACATGTTGGGGGCAATCAACTACACACATGTACTCCTCGTGACCCCTGCCGCAACTGCACACAATTACCACAACAGGAAGCAGACGCATTCCATCAATGTGCAGGCAATAGTGAACCACCGTGGACTCTTCACCAATGTCGTCGCCAACTACCCAGGCAGTGTGCATGATTCCTTCGTCTTCTGAAAGTCCATCATCAACCAGCGCTTTGAGGCTGGTGCCTATGGGAATGCAGTGCTCATGGGCAAGTGCCAAATGAACATACCACACACCTCAACTCCACAATCATACAACTCGGGGAATGCATATGTTACAAACTCACACACAACATGCCAAACAACATGCCCACCTATCAGACACGACAGCACAACTTACTGTGGTGACCTAGGCAAGCCATGTACACGAGCCATCAATGGCATGGCACCTCAGCTACACAATACCATAATGTGAGGAGACGTGGGAACCATGCATGTGCGAAGGAGGCAGGTGACCCATGAATGAGAATGTACAAAAGTATCTCATTATGTCCCCCCCTGTAAGCGTGAGAGGAGTGGGCTGGCCCGGCTTATGCCGGGCCAGCATAGGGGTGTGAATAAAAAGCCCTTAGCTCTGGGCATGGTTCTCATCCGGAATGGCCAACGTGTCTGCCAGGGCGGCACCTCCCAGCATGCCACAAGGCCGCGCCATGAGCGGTGGTGCCTACGACCATGTGCGCCTGCTGCACCCCAGGCCGCAGGTCCCCAGATCCGTCTTGGCCGCCCCAGTGCAACCAGGCCACACCGCTCACCTTCCGACACCGGCGGGTGTCAAAGAGGGCCCACCACGTGCCTATGCAAGCTCTAAGCATGAGGCCCGCGACCTTGGCAGCCTCCTCAGACCATCGCTGCTCTCCCCGAGACAGGCCTGCAGCACTCCTTTCTCGTTGACATACTCCACCGGCCTACACTGTGGTCAAGTAGGTCAAACATTTGGATCTGAGCTTTGATTTATTCATGGCAGAGTTTATACTGTTGCATTGGCCTCATTGCAGACTGCATTCCCTTTCAGACCTGGTGCCACTGACTCTGTGCCCACGAAAATCATGGAAACTCTCTGCTTGAACTTTGGTGGCGTCTGAGTCCATGGCCTGGGGGTCGTCTCCATCATCATGTAGCTGATATTGACTTGGTGGTAAAAAGGAGTCTGTAGCATTACCCCCCTCCATTTGCCTGTTTCGGCTTGCTTCTGCCCTCTACATCATGCCCTGGAAGGACACCTTCCACTGTCCCCCGAAACACTCCAAAACATTCACCTTCGACATCAACGAGGACCCGCTCAGCTCGCGTGGCCCTTCCTCAGTGCACCGCAAGTCATCGTCCCATGGTAGTGTGCCTGTGCCGGCCACAGTGCATCCGCGGCCACTAACTCTGTGCAGCTCAAGTCATGGCCCCTTTCTAAAGGAATATTGGATGGCCTCTGTGTCGATGGCCTGGGGCTCATCAACGCCAAGTGTCTGTGGTCCTGCGCTGTCCGCTGCCTCAACTGCGGACCACCAGGGTGCACACATCAAATCGAGTCCTGACCTGCCCAGACGACGCATCACTTCAGGACGCACACGCCACCACCACCACCAGAACCACCTACAACCAATAACTGCCAGAGTCAAAAGAGTCTTTCAGCCAGACTATCCGAGTTGCTCAGACATGTCTTGGATGCCATCATCGGCTTGGTACCCTGCTCAGCTCTTCAGGTGCCACCAACTCAGTGCACCACAACTCATAGACACTTTCCAATAGATCTTTTTTTGATGTGAACAGCTCACGCAAAAAAGTCACCTCAGGCAGTGGGGAATACCTGGGACGATGATGGGGAAGATGTGGCCGGTGTGCAGAGTTGTGAAGACGCGGACAATGGGAGGGCTGTAGGCAACAACGAGAAGGCAGCAATGCAGACTGGAGGTGGTAGTCCAGCTACACACCAGGAACTATGAATGAGGTACGTGCTGTGGACTACAGACACAACTATGTCACCTCAGGCACTGTGGAAGAGCTGGGACAATGATGGGGAAGATGTGGCAGGTGTAACACACTCTATTACAGTTGCAGCAGGAATATCCCGAAGGGGCACAATCTCGGAAAATCTCTTCACATGAGCACGATCAGCTTTGGTGCCCCTACCTCAGTGCACTGCGACTCACCGACCGTTCTGATTGAGTTTTGGATGACCTCTGTACTTGCTCCAGCTACCAACATGATGCTTCGCAGTTGTTTGTGGTATGTTGGTGTTTTCTGTTTCCGCTTTAATGGTAAACACTGTTCAAGTTGTTGCCAGCACTAATCCCTCCCTGAGGACTGGCTCACACTCACCCCACACCCATCCAGCAAAAGCGTCACTGGTCAGGTGACCCTGGTAATAAAGAGTGGCCGGGCACACGTGACCATAGCCAGTTCAACTGACTATCAAAGTGTGTCCGTGTGCTCATTACGTTTGCATGATGGCCCCAAGCCCTACCACATTACATTGTGCGTTGTACAGCGGACGCATACATGTCACCCCAGGGAGTGGGTAAGGCCTTGTACAAGTAGCTCTGTCGTCCCCCCCTTCATACGTAAGAGGAGTAAACTGGGCCGGCGTATGCAAGTCAGAGCGTCGGGGTGTGATTGATTGTCCCAGGGCTCTGGGTGTGGTTCTGTACTGGAAATTTGCAAATGCGTGTGGCTATGTCACAGTGTGTGAGTCTGTTGGTGAGTGTTAGTGGTCCCTGATGGGAATTGAACACCCACGTATGTAATCGATTTCGGCTGCCATGAGTTCAAACCCCACCCGCACCTGTTTAGCCACCTCCTTCTGGCAGTCTAACACCTGGCCGTGGAATGCGATATGCGCTTCTGTGAGGTGCTGGGAGCCATCTGTGGTGGTGTGGGCTTCCTGCTGTGTGGTCTGTGCAGGGGGTGGGGTCTCCTGGATGCAGCTGGGCTGCGCTGCTCCTGGGGGTGGGGTGCGGAGGCTGTCCACGAGCCATTGGAGGGTGTTGGGGCAAATGTCCAAGGTGTCCTCTTCATCATCACTGAAGAGATGTCTGCTCTGCTCTGCAGGAGGTGTTGATTGTCCCCCTGCAATGTAAAGGGGAGATGCTGGTTGACAGTGTGTTCCATGTATGTTGATGCATTGTACAATGTTTACATACAGACTGCATGACAATGTGCATTGTGAATATTTGGGAGTAGCTGACTATTTCATGCTGGACAGTTGACATTGGAACTACATCACAGATGTGAGGTTGTACGCGTACACTCACATCTCACAGTTTCCTGCTATGCCAGTTGTGATTGACCAGTTTCTACGCACAAGCGGAACCAGTTGTGTCCTCTGTTCTGCAGTGAAAGTGTTGCACTTCGTACCAGATTGTCGTCTGTGTTGATGTGCTGTTACTGCTATGTGTGTGCTGCATTGTGGGTGAGTCGCCCCTGCAGCTGTGATTTTGCTGCCCCTTATCCCTTTGGGGTGGTGTGCCTCTGACTTCTGTGCTTCTACACTGCTGAGATGTTGCAGACTTGGCTGATTTGGGCTCTTGGGCATGGTTTAGCCGCAGATGTGTTGTTGCCGTCAGGGGTTGTGTGTGCACGTGGATGTGTCAGGGTGTGACCTGCTCCTTTCTGGATGTGTTCCACACTCAGCCAACTCAGTGTTGTGGCGTGCAGCATGTCATGGTAATTGGACTGCAGCCATGCTATTCGTCATGCAGTGTCACTTGCATTGTCCGTGTGGCTCACAGACACGCAGATTTGCTGGTTTTCACATGTGTGCATGGGTTGGTTGTGGGATTCGTGGTGTGGGGGGGACACCTTTATGCCTGTAGTGGACGTGGGCCTACTTGCTGTTTGTATGTGTGCTGCAGTGTGCCAAGGGGATCAGGGACATGCTCAGGACTCATTGTGGGTGTGCAGTGTGCTCTACTTAAGTGTGCATGTGTGCCATTGTGCCCATCTCCCCCTGTCCCCCAGTCAGTGTTCGGTACTCCCCCTGGTGCTGTTGTGTCAGGTCATGTCGAGCAGAGTCCGGACACCCAACTCCTGCCACCGTCTCCCCACTGATGACTGTGGACACCATTTCCTCCATCTCATCCAGCTCCTCGTTTTCCGCTGGACTGCCACCTCCAGTCTGCATTGCTGCCTGATGGTTGTCAGCGAGTTTCTTCTTGGTTTTGCGCTTCGCATCATTCCAGCGCCTCTTGACCTCTCCAATTGTCCTCTTCCTCACTCCGACTGCATTCACCTTGTCCAGGATGTCCTGCCATGTTGCATTTTTATTTGCCAATGGCACGTTGGGGTCGACGAACAGTTGTTTTTGGTCTTCTGTCACCTCCGTGATGATGATCCTGTTTTCCTGCGGACTGAACCTTGTCTTCCGCGTCTTCTTCTCCTTGCCCTTCCGTGATCCCGAGGTCCCAGGCGGGTCCTCCTGGGGGCTTGTGGGGTTCTGGTCGTCCTCTGTACTATCTCCGGCTTCCTCCATGGTGCAAGCAGTTTGTATTATTTTTTTTGTGTTTTTCGGAGTTTTTATAGTGCATTTTCCCGCATGACACGTGGGAGTTGCAGGCCTGTCGCTGTTTTTCGCTGATTTTTGTAACGCGATTGGCCACATTGCACCTTTTTTCGCGTTCGTGTTTTGCATTTTTCCTGTGTCGCGTTTGTTTTAACGCAGTCATTTGGTGCGCTATCGTGAGACTATCGCATGGTGCTGCCGGGTTGAGAATACAACATTAAGACGGTGTTATTTTCCCACGATAGACTGTGATGGAGCAGGTAAAATATTTCCTTTTTATATACCCAATCCATTTATATATGTTTATATTAAAATGATTAATAATTAATTATGATAGTTAATAGCTTGATTTTAAGGTACTAAACCAACCTTATTAACAGAAAGAACACACGTGGGAATGCATTTGCATGGCTAAAATTAATAAGTGAACTAAGTTTGTATGCATATTAAAACGATAAATGTTGCTTGAGTAATGTTATTGTAATTTGCGCTTAAATAAACCAGCATTAACGGCTTTGGATGTTGCATATGGCTAGATAAATGCATACACATAAGGGTATTAGCAAGGGTTTAACACTGTTTTAATCATTTCTATGTATCAATTACGATTTTGTGTTTCTTTGCTTAAAGTTGACTATTCTGGCCTACCAAAAGATGACCGCCGACTGAAACCTAACTAAAGTACATTACTTCATCATTTGAACAATGGAGGAAGGCGCCTGCACTGACTTCGCTCGTGTTCCTTGTGTGACTTGTCAGACCATGCCCATGAAGACTACCCTGGGCGAGGTGCCAATGCCCCTGAACGTGAAGCAAATGTTGCTATTGGAAATATGAACTGTCGAACCCAACCTGTTTCCAACGAACTGATACATTTAGGACATCGGATTAGTCTTTCCCATACATTTGCTTTGAGACTTCTTCCACATAGGAAAATTTGAAAATGTTTCCTAATGTATTGAGATGTATTTGAATTCAGCCAATCGTTGGCCTGGGAAATGAGAAAATGTAACTTTAATATGTAAATTTTTGTATAAATATTAGTAGACTAGAGAGGGAAATGGCTAACGCTAGACACCACTTCATCCAGAAGCTATTGACGGAGAATCGATGATCAGAGATCTTTATGCTGACGGAGAGGACGGAGACTTTATAACTCTGATGAATTTACTGAGGACCAGTTCTGACTTAGAAAACGACAATTAGCCAGAATAGGTAAATATGACAAAAGATGATATTACATTATTAGGATTTAACCTGCATATAAATTAGATAAAGAAAATCATTATTTGAATTACTGTGTCGGGTGATTATTTCCATTGAAATGTTTATTGATTAATTGAGAGTAAAAGTATCATTGAACTAAATAACAACTAAATGATCTGATCGACCTCTTGATGGAGGAATTGTTAGGGTGATTCAGGAGAAGTGGTTTCCTCTATCAAAAGAACAGTTGTGGTTGGGATTCGATATCCCTTTGTAGGCACGGATAGTTTGAGAGAATGAATGTTGGTGTTATGGGCCCCACCAGCGTATGATGTGTGTATGTGCGTGTGACTGAGAAATCATTCTGCCCGTGGAAGCAGGGGGAAATTTAGTAATCCGAACTGCACCAACTGCGATATGCAAAGTTGCGTTAAGCAAATTTTGCGATAATTAACACACGTTCTTGAGAATATCCCCCCTTGAATGTAAACTAAAGTATCGGATTTGGGCAGGTTTGGAGTGGCTTTAACTTCTCACCTCTGTTCCACCTGTGATTATAGCATGTCAGAAATGTTAGAGGATGAATTGGCCTGCCATTATTCGATCTGTCAGATGCAAAGCATTTGGTAGGCGTCTGCCCATCTCCCTCTGCACTTCAGCTCTTCTTAGACACTTCAGACACTTTGACAATCACCTCATTCAGGATTATTATCACAAGAGATTTCAGTCTTTGCTGTGATGCTCTTCTGACTGGAGAAGCTTTAGTCATTGTAAACACTTTCTGCTCGCTTAACTTGGTCCTAGAGACAAAGGAACACAGCCGCCTTGCTGGCCATAACAAGAACCTTGTTGTTGTTCTTCCAGACTCAGTGATGGTAACTTAATTTCTTCCAATGGCCTAGACATTCCTTTTGGATGGATCCGGTTTGAGGCTCTTCAGTAGGTCAGGGCTCTCCTCACCCAGGTCTGGACAACCATGCCAATGGAGCACATTTAAGGTGAAAGGGGACCCAAATTCTTGGTCATACACCTAAACTGAGTGTCTCAGGGCTACCCTGGAGTTTGCAGTGTTAAATGCAAGAATAATGAGAACTGTAAGGCATGCAATAACTAATTTACGCCTTCCTTTTCGCTAAAGGACTCTCGATTCAGTAGGCTGAGAGAAAGTAGGGCCATTCTGCATTCAGAAGCATATTAGGAAAAGAGAGCCTCTTGTAATAACACTGAATTTACAGAAAGTGCTTGCAAATTGCTCTCTGACTTTTTGCAAATCCAATTAGATTTTGTGAACCAATCTATGTACTATTAGGTCAGTTTGCAAAATTATCATTCAAAGTTGGTCGCAAACTGGTAGGTCATAAATTGTGACTTAAACTCTGATAGGATGCCCCAATAAACTTTTATTTAACTTTCTCAAAGGGGAAGTTGTCCTAATGAGACCTCTTCCCCTTTACCAATGTTACCATCCTCTTGAGGAGTATGTAACTTTTTAATGATTTGCGAAAGATTGATACATTGCATTGCAAATCGCAATTTGGAAGGGACGTCCAAAACACGCCCCTCCCAAATTGCGATTTGCTATGCATTTCATGACACATTTTGCGAATCGGTAACCATTTACTGAATCACAAAATGGGCATAGTACATAGCAAAAGCGGTTTAGCAGTTGCAAACCTTGTGACTTGGTAAAAGCGCTGTGTGTGCAAATTGCAACCACTAAATGGCTCGGTACATCAGGCCTTGGTCTGGGGCCTACAAGATCAACTGAGGTCCCAGCCGCTCGCTCATTTAAAATATGGATTCAGACTTTAGTATTGGTGTTACCCTACAAACTGCCGTTCCTGTGTCAAAAAGTTCTTCACCGTTATGCAGAGTAGGCATTTTTTTCATAAAATGTGTTTGGACCAGAGATACGTTCATGAAGATTTTTTTTTTAAACTTTAAGAAATGATTTTGGAAATAATCACTTCGAGAGCAAAAACATGAGTGAAAAGAGTGAGGGAAATCCTAAAGTCAGAGAATTTAGAATTTAGGATGGGCCTGCCAGCTGCCATCCCCCACTAGTCTTTATTTATATTTTAGATGAAACAGTATCAGCACAAAGAAAACGATCCGATTTCTGTTTAAATCGAAGAAAAAAACGCCATGTGTCATTTGTGATGGGAAATTCGTAAGTTGCTGGAAACAGTTAATCATTCCTGTTTTCGTGCACCAAGAAAACAAAGGTGACCCATTCCCAGACTGTGTGACTTCATTTTTATTGGAATTTCAACATTCTCTTAGGGCTATGGCATCCCGTAACATCTATATAACCTCTGCACATGCTCCTTTGATGTTCATTATTTTCCACGGATGCTGTGGGTGCTACTGGAATTCTACTGGAAAGATGTGGAAAGAGTTGGCACTCAGTTATTTTAGTGTGGCCTTGGCACTGCGCTGGAAACTACATCCCCCTCTTTCAGCCACAATACGAGGCGATTGCCCTCCTTTTAAACGTAGGGGATTGATATTGCTATCTATGAATATATGGGGCTTATTTTTGAAAAATAAAGGCAAGTTTTTTAACTAATCGGAGAATCACTTTTAAGGAACTGGTTGTCATCTTTACAGAACGTCATAATCTGCATTCTGAATACAGTCAATTTGGAGCTAGCAAAATGCATTGCCTGCAAGATTGGAGGTGCTTTTTGCAGGTGGAAAATGTATGAATGGACTGCAAGGACGGCACTTATTACACAACTCTTCCAAGGAGTGGACATGAGATGCGTAGGCTGGTAAAGAGCTCTTTGGCTTGTGGGCTGCAGGTTGTAAGAAGATACAATACAAGGTCATCCCGAATAACGGCTAGCATTGGTCAGTCAATCAATCAATCAATCAATCAATCAATCAATCAACATTTGTAAAGTTCAATACTGTCACCCCTAGGGGTATCTGAAAGCTGTGTCTCCATCAAAGAGCCAGGTCTTGAGTCTCTTTCTGAAGGCTTGCAGTGATCGGGCTGTACGGACCTGGAGGGGAAGGTTGTTCCAGGTTTTTGCAGTGATGTAGGAGATGGAGCTGTCCCCGCTGCATCTGCAACATATGCGGGTTGTGTGTGCGAGAGTCAGTGAAGAGAAGCAGAGGCATCTGGAGAGTTGGTGGAAGTTCAGTTGATTCTTTACAATATCCCTTTCAGACAGCCTTTTTTATGGTGGGAAGACCGCCATGAAAAGGCAGTTAGACATTGAATTTTAGTGCCCCTAACAGGGCTCTCATCAGTCGTGTGTCACTATAAAGTGGCCCTGGGGGCACATGTAGTGCCTCCACACACCTCCATGAACCATGTGCCATGCACCGCGTTGTGATTGTCACCCGGTCCAAGGATGTGCAGTAAGTGCTCCTTTTCACAGCGGCTTGTGCTGCGGTCCTTTTCTCTGGTCGCAGCACAAGCTGCAGAGTAAAGGAGCACTTTGCGACCACCAGCCAGGTGGTTGCACTCTAATGTGGTAGTTGGACCACCGACCTGCCTGTTGGGCGGTCTCTTGAACGCCACGATAATGGGCGGAGGTCCGACCACCCACTATCTTAATTAGGCCCATAGATAGATGCCGGGTCTGGAGTCTCACTGTCCTAAATCATCCGTGAAGGGAATCTGTGCTTGACCCCACAACCACTTGATTGTATTCTGTCTATCATCCTGTCAAGGTTGATTAAACGAGTAGCACTGGATTGAGTAATAAGACACTTCTGTCATTCCTATGTTAAGAGGCTCTCAGGTGAACAATAGGGGTGGGCGGAACTCGCAGAGTGAATTCAGTGGAGTTGCATAAAATCTTTGTGAGATCGTGCTGCTCGTGCTGATTATTAGCACCAGGAGCTTGTTCCGTGCTGTAAAATCAGTGTGAATGGCACCATGTGCCGCAGAAGAGGGCGTTGCTTCTTTCTGCCGCTCAAGTAGATCTTCTACTGGAGTGGCAGCTTTCTCAACATTAACAGTAGCGACCTGCCCTGACCGCCCGTGTTAAGACATTTCTCCGGGAGGTGTTCATGCACTGGAAAATCACACTGGGGGAACCAAAGTCTTGTTCGCACTCACCAACTTAACATTGGTGAGCCGCGCTTGAGAAAAAACTCCAAAGACATTTTGGAAAACTAGACAACCAGGAGAATCCAAGGTGGTGTGCTTTGCGTGGAAGCCAGTAGGCTTTCTTACCCACAATACTCTGCAAACCTTTTCCTGAAACGTGCATTTTCCTTACATTTCTTTGCTGGAAACTTCTGCTTGTCTAGTTTTTTTTAAATGTCTGTGATTTGTAGGTTTGCATGGGTGGCACCACAGCACAGCCCCAAATACCGCAGCTGCCCCTATTGCTTATCTCTCAACTTAGAAAAGTAGGGCATTTTTTGTCATTGTCTCTTGGTTCACCCACACAACTGGGGTACCGTCCTTATCAGGAGCGGGTGGGAACTCGTGGTGATAGGAAACCTATGGCTCCTCAAAGATTCCAGATCTTTCCGTCACAGAAATGTGAGGATAATGTTTGTTTCTTACTAAAGTTTGATGTTTGCAAGTGCTTCTAGAAAAACTTACCTGATGAGAGCCACGCAAGTCACACACCACTGGACGCCCCTTGTTGTATAGTTTTAAAAAATGTGCAGGTTTGCCTAGATGCCGGTTGACCTATGGCCCAAAATCCAAAGCCACCCACATTGCAGAAAAATACAAAAGATGTGTTTTCACTGCATAAATATGATGTGTCTAAGTGGTTCACTGACAAAATATCGATGTCAAAAATATGGATGAAAAAATATAGAATACAAAAATATCGACTCCATATACTTGAACAGGTAAGTACAAAAATATCACACACAAAATATCGACGTTTAAAATATTGGGCCTGATTCTGATGAGGGCCTGATTGAGAAGGCTCTGAGTGCAGGGAGGCCCACTACGGGCCCCCAAAGTCTGATTCCGACTGCCGATCCGAGTTGGACGGCATGATTCGGAATGGCTGTCCAACTTCAGCATCATACTCGGTTGTTTTGGAAACCTGGCCCATAGAGACATATGATTCTGCTCCATATGGCTCGGTCATTCTAAATGCCGTCTGGTTCAGATTGGGATATTCCTAATGCCTAACTCACATCACACTCTGTTGGTCGGAAACCTTTCCGAGTAGGTCGGAAAGACAGGTTCCAGATCCAATCCGATTAGGGCGGAGCAAATGCCTTCCTAACCGCATCAGAATCAGGCCCTAAGTTATGTTTTTATCATTTTCCAATCGTGGGCGTTAGGACCACCAACAAAAATTGGGTTTAGCTTTTATGTGGAGACACATACCGTCAACTCCTCAAGTGAAGTGGGAGTACACCTGCACATCTTAGAATGAGGCCCTTGAGTGCCTCCATGCTCCCTTAAAAATTGTCAGCGTCACTAGTGAATGGGGCATTTGGGGCTGAACTTAATTGTGAGGGTTGCCAAGAGAGCGCTTCGTCTGTGCTTGCCGCCACACATGCCTGCTCTCTGGGTTGATCTACCCTGCACAGAGTGTGCTTGCGAAGGGATGGCACAACTACTATAATCATGTCCCTCAGAATCGCTGGATGATGACTCGTCAGATGGAACTCCACCAACTGAAAAATCGCTTCCAAATTCTGCTCCATTTTTTCTCCTTCAGATGTTGTCTCAGTATCTGCCGTCCAGTCTTTGATCCTGCCTCAGAGTTGTCCTCTATAACCTGAGTTAAGACCTGGGTAGCAGTCATCCACCGAGGCACCATCTCTGCTGACTGGCTAAAACCTTCCTTCTAAAACACTGTACTAAGTAGAAGGCAGACTTATTGTTCTAAATCAGTCTGCGGGTGTGTGGGTCTGTGAGATGTGTGCAACAGTAAATAAACATAAACGTACTTTTTAGGTGAATCTGCAGGTTCTACAAAGACACCAAAAAAGACAACAAAGACACATTATTACTTTAATTTTCAATACCAAATTCCACAGCATACGTTTGTCATGTCATATGCAAAACTTTTTTTGGGGGGGATATGCTAAGTCGTTGTCAGTATAAAAGTCATATCCTGTAGCTACAAATCTACCTTTGATCTCAAGTACCACACATACGCATAGTGGCCACTACAAGTTGGTGTGCTGGCATCCTGTCGGAAATGGGATAGCTGAACAAGGAGTCGGTGGTCCCGCTTCCCAAATCAGGATGCGACCACCTTCAGGGCCGTCAGAAAGTGTATCTTTCTTATTACTGCTTGTCCTGCAGGCTGCAGCACTAGCCACAATACGAAATATACACTTTTTAAACATCCATGCACCCTCTGGCAGGCACCCTGCATTGCCTGACACACAATGCATGGATGTTTGAGGGGTCAGACCCCATAGTGAAGGACATGGGGAGACAGAGGCCCTGCTAGGGGCCCAGACAGCCCATTTCTGACAGCCTTTCTATGGCAGTCCGACCCCCATAGAGAGGCTGTCGCAAACATGCACTGTGATCTCCATGGTGGTGCCTGAGCAGGCACCGACTCCATTTTGGGGATTACGATCCGCCCTCTCCCCCAACGGTTTAAAGTGGGTTTCTCCCAAATACATCGTTTGGACGGCCTATATCTTAATACGGTGGTCGGACCGATACCTCAGATATTGGGCAGAATGCCACTATGAGTTGACAGATGGCCTTCTGTATGACATTGAAATGGGGCCCAAAGTGCTGATGGCTCATATTAAGCACAGAAAACGTCAAAAAAGCAGTATCAGTCCACATGAAAAATTACCACATTTCTATCATTGTTACTTTATGAACTGCAGTATTTAGTTTGAAATAACTGAAAATACAACTGTGCCTCAGATACCTTTATACGAATGAGACAAAAACACCTCCACTTTTTTAAGGTCACAGTTTTATTTATTCAAAAAGATTTACAGCAAGGACAAACTATGTTTAATGTGTCTCAATAGATCCATATGTGCCACATTGCTCCCACTATTCAGAATCACTTCACCTATAATTTAAACAGAAACATTTATTGGCCAGCCATGGGCATGACCAACCGCATCAATATGCACGAACAAGAACAAGCAAACCCTACTTTCACTGTGTCCGGAAATATAGGGCTAGTCTTTTGTTCAAAAGTGCTCCAGGTGGGAAATAATGGTGCCTCTGAAAAATTAAACTCTTAATCTCCATCTCTCTCAAACCTCTTGTCCTTGTGACTACTAATTGGCCAAAACAAAACTCACAAATCAGCTGGTTATTATAATTTGCAAAAAAATCTGTCCAAGTTTATTCAGTAGACACTATTTCATATTCCAAAGAAATGCACTGACTTGGTTTGATTCAATTCACTGATTAAATGCTTTGGGTGCACATGGCCATTTTTTATATGTGCTGACAAAGCATGTGTATCTGATTTTTTTAATATACAATTTTTCGAATAAGCAGAAGTATGTGTTGTGCCAAGTTTTGTAAAGCTGTGTATGTGGAGCATAAATAATGAGCTAAAAGTTTTCAGAGTAAGGGTCTGGGGAGGAATACAATGGGGGTATTTACTTAGTTTTATCCTCCTGAGCTGGTGTGGTAGAACATCTAACTAGACTACCTCCTCTTCCCAGAAGGGCTGCTGTACTTCCAGTGAAACAGTTATTACTGTCCTCAGCGAGGCTGTCATACGTTGAATGGGGCAGAGTCATTAAATTTGACAGTATCAATAAGTGACGGCTGGTAGGGAACAGTGGCGGGTGGGGGTGGGAAGGTTGAGGATGTGGGTGGTTAGAAGAGAAAAAAACGTACCTGGTGTTGTGCAGCTCCTATAATAGTCATACAGGATCTGCCCGTTTTGACAACATACACTGTAGGATTGTTGACAGACTGACTCTGAACAGCCCCACTGGGTATGTTGGCCTTTTGTACCAACCAGCTCACAGTGCCACTAGAATCTCCTCTTACCAAGGAGAGAATAGTTCTTGGCAACCATCGAACATGACAACCCAGATCACTCAGGACCGTGGAAACAATATACTGCTTTTCACTCAGTCACTGGTGCCTTATTAGTTTCTTCTCAGAGAGAAGCACAGAATAAACAGGTTGGGCATTCTCAATAAGTATTTATTGAACAGTTGTTATTCTGGTGTAGAATAGATGAGCTGCAACAACCGTTAGACAGTATAAGATATAAATGATTAACAGTACTTTAAAGGTAAAGGGATGGTATAGCTCTACCATCTTACAATAATCATGAATAGATACAAATATATAAAACACATGATAGAAAGATGCATACTCCTACAATGCCTTCCTAATTAGATGTACCTAGCATGTGTATGAGTGTTAAGCCAAGAATTCCTCTAGGATTTAGTAAACCCCTTTACCTGAAGTGAGAAACTTTGGGACCCCGTCTTGGTCTCGAGTTGGACACCCCGCGAGGGTTATTAGACCACAGTGAGCTGGAGTGTCTGCATGCAGGAACCTCAGCGTCTCTGGGAGGTCTTGGTCTCCTCTAGCCATCTTAGCAAGATGTGATGTATATATACCCATAGGTCTCCCCAAGGGTCCTATCTTGCTGTATTACTGTATCGGCCTAAGGATGACATCTGGCATGAATTTTATACATAGGTTTATACAGGAGATGACAGTCCTGCTGTGCTTCCAAGAATCCTCATGCATAATGTATGAGATTTCAAACTAGGGAAAACCTGCGTTCTGAATGCAGTGTCGTATCTAGGTAAAAGGTCAGTCCCTGTAAATGTTACAAGTGTAAGGTAGGGAAGAATATAGGTGAAGGATGCTGAAATTACCGGGGCCTATGTTATGGTACCTATATGAAATATAACACCCACTCCTCTTACGAATGGACAACATAGTTACATTCTAAACGTACTACTAGGCTGACAAGATACTGGTACGCAAATAGTTAAAAACATTAGTTTCTTGTTGTGCTCAAACAATGTTTAAAAAGTTCTAAAAAAAAATCTTTCAAAAATCTAAAAAGGAAATTGTGGTCACTCAAGCTATAGTCCTAATGTGTCTGAAGATGTAGTTCGAATTACTATAAGCATTTGAAAGCCATGCATGCACAAAAAAATGTCAATTTTGTTATGGAGTTCCAATTTTTCAGTTTGTTTCTCAAAATAAAAATGCAGCGTTTCTCCCAGCACACGACTGGACGAATAAGTCAAATATTTATGTGTCCTGACTGGTAGATGCAACATTCTCGTTTCCTGCATCCACTGACGACGGTCCCTGTAACGCCTTGCAGATTATGTCAATTGAGCACAGATGATCTTTTGTACTGTCCACAAACGATGCTGGGGCAGTCTGTGCTCCATCCAAGTCTTGGGTGTCAGAGGAGGAGCCAATGTCCATACCAACAGGATTCAATACTGCCTGTGGTGGCTCTAGGAATGCCGCCATCAACATCGGAATACGCTGGGGACCATGCAGAACATGGGCCGTGATCGGGTCCAGTAAAGCATCAACGTCCGGTTGCACACATGATGGGAGTGTCAGACATAGATCTAACATGCATCCTTCTCCGCAAAACAGGCATCGGAGGACAGGTAAGATGCAGTCATTCAGACTGGTCTAAATGACAAGAACCAAGATGCACTTAGTTTCCTTGAGCGAGGTGTGCCTAGATGTTGTACCATGCGATCACGGTATTTTTGCTCCAGGAGTACTGTTTCCATCTCCTTGGTGACTGAGACGTCCATTGTGTAGCAGAAACATAACAATCAGGATTCCTGCTATTAGAAACAGGATCAGCGCCAGCCCTCCAAATATGCTTCCAAATACGGAGTGTATAACGTTTGGTATAACACCGAGGAATGTCTGAAAGGGGGTTAATAGTCCAGAACCTATAGTCTTAAATAGGTGGACAATGCCTGTCGTATCAGACATGTTAAAGATACAAGTTATCATTTCTGCAAAAATGGAAGGGGCAGTTTGTACGTATGAGTGCCTGAATCACTGCCAAAGACCTTGCGATCTGGGGATCAAAAATCTCTCGAGCGGAGGTTAAGGGCACAGATTTCTGTAAAAGCATGGCTTTCATTATGCTCAATGCATCAAACCGTATTAATGAAACAATTAGCAAAGGCCATAACGGCGCCTCCCTTACTGTATGTGTTGGTGGAAACAATACTTGCATATAGCAAGTAACCCTGGAGCTCACAGTTACCAGATTGCAATGCCCGGAAGCATCCCACAGCAACCTTGATCGTTCAGCATCAAGTAACTCCAATTTGAAAGTAGTCTGAACACTGGAGTAATCATGGCAGCTGGGGCACCCCTTAAGTGACAGGATAAGTTTGCTACTGAACCATTACAGGCCCAATGAAGCATTAAATCCTGGCATATAAGTGATCCACTTAAAGTATTCTTGCAGTTTGTACCGCTTAGAAACACTTCTTTTTCCCCATTCTGGCACTGAAATCTGCATGGTAATTCCCAAGATTCCTTGATGAATTCCATACCCATTACGTCATATCTGCCTGCCTGCTTTTGTTCAAGGCAATATTGGAATTTTCCACACTTGAGGGGGTAAGGTTGTCAGATCCGAAGCTGATGGGGTGGACTGATCATCTGCTTATAGAAGCCTTTTGTCCGGTTCACGATAAGCCTTTTAAAGCTGTTGACAGACCTATTCTAAAAAGGCCTTGGCATAAGCTTAGGCTTGAGGAGTTTTATAGCATACTGGAACAGAAACCTCTGAGCATCTTTTTTAATGTGGAACAAGGTTACCAACAGTTCTGCGCCTGGATCACCGATGCCTTGGACTCTCTCATACCTTTACGGTGGTCGAAAGGCCGGACAAAAACACCTAGTCCTTGGTATAATGACTCACTCGCAGAACTAAAAAAAGCCTGCCGAAAAACAGAGAGGGAATGGAGAAGATCCTACAGCCCTGCTCTGAAAACTCGGTATTTTACTGAGCTGAAGCTCTATCATAGAGCTATTTGCAGAACACGAGCCGCATTTTACGCTCAAGAATTTGCCACCAGCCCTAACCCTTCAAAACTGATTTTTAAGATACTGAAGGATCTTATGAAAAACAGATCCACCTCAGAGGTGATTTGCACAGATTCCCACTGTGATAAGCTGGCCTCCTTTTTTGTGGAGAAAGTGGAAACAATCTACCAAAGCTTTGACACACTCCACCAGAACCGAGAGGTTACTGTCCCCGATACGTTGGGATATGAGACTCTTGCAATGCTACCTGAACTGACTACTGAGACCTTTGATAGGCTTAGCCTCAGGGTCAAGTCAGGTTCTCCCTCGGACCCGTTAAAGCCAGCCTTAATTAACACACTTTCCCCACTCTGCCGTGACCCCATATTGAATCTTATCAATATGTCATTGTCCAGCGGAATGGTACCCACGGCTTGGAAACAGGCAGTGGTTACTCCTATACTAAAAAAAGCCAACTCTGACCCCCGGCTGCCAGAGAATTATCGACCCATATCCCTGCTGCCTTGGATTGCCAAAGTAACAGAAGCCCATGTCAACTCTGTTCTGTCTGAGCATCTGGCTCGCAACCAGATATTGGATTCCAGTCAGAACGGCTTCCGGTCGGGACACAGTACCGAGACGGCATTACTTTACATCACGGAACATCTACGCCAGGTTCTGGATTCAGGTCGCACTGCAGCGCTTTTACTATTAGATCTAAGCGCTGCCTTCGATACTGTGTCCCACCATATACTGATCCAACGCTTACAGGAGGCGGGAGTGACTGATCTCGCTCTCCAGTGGTTTCGGTCTTTTCTATCAGATCGTTCTTTTAAAGTGGCCATACCACCTGGCCAATCTGCCACTTATCCCCTGGAGCTGGGGGTACCACAGGGATCCTCGTTGAGCCCTACTATGTTCAACCTCTATGTGAAACCGTTGGCTGGTGTCGTTAAACAGTGGGGTCTTACGATGGCCTCATATGCGGACGACACACAGCTAGCGGTGACACTTAGTGGAGACCCTGAGGTGGAGGCCCCCAAATTTCGAGCGGGTTTGTTGGCAGTAGCAAGCTGGCTTCGCACCAACTGCCTTCAGTTAAATGCCACCAAAACAGAGGTGTTGGTATTAGGGAAGCATGCTGAGCTATGGGGTAACCAGTGGTGGCCATCAGAGTTGGGGGTCACTCCCATTCCAGCTTCTGGAGTGAGAAATTTAGGCATCTGGTTGGACTCTGCGCTCACCTTCAAGGACCACACTAAGAAGGTGGCTGCCACGTGCTATGGCATTCTGCGGGGAATAAGGCCGGTCTTAAAGTATTTTGATCCCCCCACCAGACAGCTTGTGGTCCAGGCCTCTATACTATCTCGGCTGGACTACGGCAGTTCACTGCTGTTAGGGGTGAATCAAGAGGAGGCCTCTAGGCTCCAAAGGGTGCAAAATGCCGCGGCTCGGGCCATTGTGGGCCTCCCTAGACATTGCTCAGTGTCTGGTACCATCGCGGCCTTACATTGGCTCCCGGTCAGACAGCGAATTCAGTTCAAAGCGCTATGCCTGACCTTTAAAATTTTGAAATCTTCTTCGCCCCCGGCACTTGCTAACCTACTCACGCCCTATGTTCCTTTGAGATCCTTGAGATCGGAGAGGCTTCACCTGGCGGTCTGTCCGCGCTTTAAATTGAGTAGAATGGGTGGCCGCTCCTTTAGGGTGCTCGCGGCAGGTTTGTGGAACTCGCTCCCGGTACACATCCGAGCTCTTGAAGACCTGCTCGCCTTCAGGCAGGCGATTAAAACTTTACTGTTTCCCGTGTCTGGTTAATTTCCTTTTCTTTTATTGTGTGTTATGTTGTAGCATCTGTCACAGCGCCAGGACGCCCCTTTGCTGGGGCAGCTGTGCGCTATAAAAATATAAATAACATAACATAACATAACAATTGAAAAGTAGTGACCAGAAGAGTTATGTGGTCATGGATTAACCACTCTGTGGATGGTGACTTTGCCACTGTAAAAGCTAATCTGTCCAGTTTTTCAGTACACAACAATGTATACTTTGCTCCCCTTTTGCCATTTCTCTCTGTTTTTCGTTAGATTGTATGAAGAAAACAGAGACGTGCTGTTTATGACACGCCAAGGCACATAGCCTACGCGCAAATGTTGCAGAGTCCAGCTTAATAACCTAAGAGAACGCAATTGTGGTTGCCTGTGTTGTAATATGGACAAATCCTGTTCTAGTATATCAATAGCAGAAGATAAAATGTTGCCTACTGAATATAAAACAACACAGGAGTCCGCGGGTCTACAGCAGTCTACCTAAAGCACGAGAGCAACGTACCAGCTAAATTCAGATATGCAGAAGTCCTTTTAAAAGGGACCAAGTCCCATCACCCACCGAAGTGGCATGCTTCCAGCGGCGGTGCGTCCATTGGGGCGCAGGGGCGGAGCCCCACTTACCGTCCGACACGCACGCAAATCAATCCCAGACCGGCAGCAATGGCAATGTAATGATGCGTTGCGTCGGACATGAAGGGGGTGGGGCCGGGGGCGAGCACTGACACAGTTGACAGGCAGCGGCTCGCAATTTTATTGCGCATGCTCGAGTTTGTCTCACGACAAGCACGAGCATGCGCATTCGCTGCACTGTCTGCTACTGCCTACTACTGAGAGGAGGGGGCCGAGAAGCCGAGGGTTGCCTCATGCAGCAGCCCCCCTCTCGGTATCCGGGCGAGCCCTATCCGTGCTCTTTCGCCAATCCAGGGCAGGCGCTGCTAATGCAGCGTCTCTGGATTGGCTGAGAGCCTGATACAGTCTCTCAGACCCGTGGCAGCCTACGAGTAACCGCTAATTGGGTGCCGCGCAACTATGGCCAATCACTGTGGCTTATGTCTGAACACAGTGACAGTGATTGGCCATGAGGTGCGCACTCCAGCAGTCGGTCGCGTGACGCGTCATCACGCACGCGGTGGTGCCACACTGTCTGTGTCTGCATAACCTCGTGGCGGCGGTGCGTACACTACAGGAGTGAGTCAGGATCCGTCGTGTGACTGAGTGCCTCGTGTGTCGGACTCGTCACTGTCGTGGTGTGGTGCTGGTGACTGACAATTAACTCTTGTCACCTTGCGTACTCTACTGTTCCGGACTTGTCCATTGGTGGTGAGTACTAGTGCAGCAGTGATGCCCCGGGTCTGCAATACTCTCGGATCTGCATAATGCCCGCTGCACTCTTGCCTCCTTCCTGTCCCGTGTCTGTGAAAATCCATAAGTCACTTTATTTTAATCAAGGGATGTGCCGTGCATTTCCCAACCGAGGCGAGGCGTGCACGGCTGCACTGAGTGCACCGGCGAAGACTGTTTCACCCAGGTTTATGCGCCGTGTATCATTTGCCACCCCCCCTCCCCCCCCAAAAAAAAACCATGAATGGGAGGCTTTTCCAGAAGCTTATGTGGTGACTGCGCACTCCTCAAAGAAGGCAAACTGAGGTGGTGTGACATCTCCGTGCACACTGTCACCAGTACAAGAGAAGTGCGTGTGTGTGTGGGGGGGGAGGGGGTGTTGTGGCGTTCAGATAATTAATAGGGGTTCACTGACTGCTTAGGCCAACCTCCGAGTCCCAGCATGTGCTAACGACACCGGGCCGCAGTTGAATTCTGCACTGAGTCCGCTCGCTCTAAAATGAGTCCTGTGGTTTTGCAACTAAGCGTGAGTCCGACCCCCGAGGACCCCACGGGGACCACCGCGGTCTTGACGGCGCCCGAGCAAGCCGGCCCGGGACCCTTGACTTCAGCTCTCAGCTGACACTGAGCCAGCCCACGTGAGCTGGGGCTGCCAGGCATCAGACAAGTGGAGGCCACGGGCAGCCAACATGGAAATGCAACTGCTCTCTCGGCCATCACTGCATAAAGTAAGTGTGTGCGAAGGCAAGTCCTAGACGCATAACACAATTCATTGAAGTAACATGTTAATTTAAAGTTTCAAATGTTGTGGTTCCAATAATTTGGAGCCTCTGCCTGCCAGCAGTGTCTATTATTTAGTGATAAGAAATACTATTTACCGAAGGTCCTGGATAGTGTTGGGGTAATCTTTGCTACTAAACATGCCTGGTACCGTCGGAGCGAACACTTTCTGTGTAGAAACGCACATATTCTGACAGTACCGGCTTCTTTCAGCTCCTGCTTCCAGTAAAGCTTTGTATTTTCTAGTCTCGGCTTTTTCCTCAGGGCACTCATATCTAAATATCCATTATGCATGAGCATTTACTCCGAGTGTTAACACGGCTCGAGCTCTAGATGGTAACTGTGGAGGGCAGCGCTTTGTCAATGGAACACGATTACCATCCATTCGGAGCCAATATCTTAATGATAACTACTAGTGGTGTTCACCATGTTTGCAAGACCAGGCCAGTTTCCAGGCTGGCTTGTTTCTCACGCGTGCCCCTCACCTTGACACAGTCACTCTTCACGCAGTGGCGGTGCGCAGAGGCGTCCGCCATTTTAGGGTTGGCAGTGGCACGGAATGGCGTTGTTGTCGCTGCACGGATCCCTGCGGCTTTCAAAAGTGAGATGCTGAATTTGCAGCCCGGGCCGTGCTATTTATGAATATGACGTTCGGTTCGGAGAGAGCTTTGCTGGCCGGTACGAGTTATTGCTCTGGGTCTGAGGAAATGGGGTACAGCTGGCTGTGAGGCAGTTCCCTTGGGCTTCTCTACCTGGGCACTAAAACACAGTGCTAGCAAGTTGTCTAGTATCACGTGTGAAAACCTTTCTCATTGCTCGCTCATACTTTGTATTCTTAACTGTAGCCTGCATGAGATGGACACAGTATATGGGGGGGGGGGTTAAGAAGGTGGCAACTGTGCACGTAAATTATGCTCCGCTTCAGCTTTGATACCAAAATTAGCACGCCGATTTTCCTACTGTTCAGATTCTTTAGCTTACATTTTTCTGTAAGGCTGCGTCAAGGTGCAGTTTCTTGGGTGGGTTCAAGGCTCTGTTTTGTGTTATCTGTCAGTGACCAAGCTTTCTGTGGAAAAATAAACCCATGGTACTGCACACTTTTGTTTTTATGCAGATTTATATAGCGTGAACTCGACCCGAAGGTATTGGGGCGCTGTACATACGCACCGGTTACATTACACAAGGACACATTCAGGCACGGGGAGGTTAAGTGATTTGCCCAGAATCACAGGATGTGGACGCGAACCCGAGGCTCGAACCCTGGTTTCCAGCCCCAAAGTCGGCAATCAGACTACTAGCCTCAATTAGTTAAGCCCGGTGTTCTATTTGTTTCAGGCACAGAGGAATTTACTGACGCAAACACACTTACACAATACACTCGCTGCCTGGGTTCTGTAGATCCGCCTACACTGCTGGAGCAGAGACTGAATAGGTTCTTGCACATATTTACACTATTTCACAAGTTATGGTTCTCTGCTGCACTTCTTAATGTATTGATTAAAGGATAATTTGAATTTAAAATTGTGATCTATTATATTCCATAAAGATACTGAAAGCTAAAAATCATATCATTATTACATTTAAATGTAAGCAGATTCCAATGGATAATTTTAACGTAGCAGACTAAAAAAAGTCTGGTTTCCCCGAACATCAAACAAAATAAATATTTTAAGAACACTGTAGTTATTTTATGTTAACTTGAAGAACTGACGCTGGTAAAATTCATTGGGATTACTTGTATTTGAAAAGCAATGCTTGTCTAGTTACAGCACGTTATTTTTATTTTCAGCACCTTCCAAAGCTTGACAACCCTTACCAAATTTTTGGTCATATTTCCGGCGAAGAACAAGACCTCCTTTGCTGCTCTTTCACCCCGGCTACGACCCAGCAAACACCAGAGTTAAAGGTAAGGAAACTGATGCTATTTTTTTTTTAGATTGGAGTTAGAGGTATGTGTGTGGTCACTGTACATGGTGGTTGGGGTAGGCACACATTCTGAACATTGTACCCTCAGTGGATGGAATTTACTAACACCCTTAGCCCTGTGATTTGGGCAATAACGGTTGTTAACAGCACTATCTATCCCTTGCCCTGTTCAAAGCCCTCAAGCAGTGTCTGTTTCAGTGCCTTCAGCAACCACTATGGCACACAGAGGCAGCAGACAGTAAGGCTGTATTTTTAGCAGTCATGTTGTGCAAAGGGGAGCTGTTGGAGATTTATTGCGATACTGCACAAGATATATGTATTTATACTGCAATTTTATATTATTGCACCGCACCTTATATGTTGTACTTTGATTATTGGCAGGTTTCTTTAATATATATTGGTAAGGCCAGCATCGTCATCATGAATACAGTACAAGAGCTGATTACAAGGTCATTCCAGGCACGGCCACTTCAAGAGAAAATAGATTTAAAGCAATTGGGACCTCATCGGCCTGACCTAAAACTACAGCAAACTTCCCAGGACAGAGGAAAAATGTCCACACGTACATTCTCAAACGCCTGGTACACAAAAGCTGATTGGCTTACAGGGTGCCCATTAAGAAATTCTCTGTTCTGCTTCCCCTGCTTGCTGTTTGGTGGTGAGTTTACTTGGACAAATCAAGGAGTAACAGACTTGAAGCATTTGTCTGAAAAAATAAAGAAGCATTCACGCACAAGAAAGCATATGGAAAACCTGACTAGACTGGGAATGTTGGGGGAAGATGCTCCGATTGAGCAGCAGATAAATGATGCATACCGCAAAGCAATACAGAAACACAATGAAACAGTTGATAGGAACAGACAGATTCTATCCAAAATAATTGATTGCATTCGTTTCTGTGGTGCTTTTGAACTGGCATTGCGAGGCCATGATGAATCGGAAGGTTCCCCAAATCCTGGAATATTCAAAGGCCTTGTGGATTTAATAGCAAGCATAGACAAGGATATGGAAGCACATTTAGCACGTGCTACAGTCTTTAAGGGCACCTCTAAAACAATACAAAATGAACTTCTTGAGTGTATGCTCGAAATTATGAGAAGCCATATTGTGCAAGAATTGCAAAACACAGACTTTGTGGCTATTCAGGCTGATGACACCACTGATGTGGCCACTAAAACACAGTCCGTATTAGTGTTTCGATACATTGACAATGACAGACAAGTTGTGGAGAGGTTCTATGGTTTCACACATTTAAGAGACTCTAGTGCAGAAACCATTACTGCAGCTATACTGCGTCAACTGAGCTTAATTTTTCCAGAGCTGCCTCAAAAAAAAAAACTTATTGCGCAAAGCTATGATGGTGCGTCCGTAATGAGTGGAAGCCTTAGTGGAGTACAAAAGAGAATTCGAGATGTGTACCCTAATGCTCATTATGTGCACTGTTACGCTCACCAACTTAATCTTATTATGCAACAGGCAGTATCAAAGATCACCGAGACACGAATTTTCTTTCAGGATATAGGAGGCATGGCAGCATTCTTCTCGCGTTCCCCCAAAAGAACAGAAGCACTTCATGACATTGTAGACAAAAGCGTTCCAAGGGGATCCTCAACTCGTTGGAACTTTAACATCCGTACAGTCAACCTAATCTATGAACATAGAGAGGACCTTCTGAAATGTTTTGAAGCCATAGAAGCCAATGATGAGTTTGATTACAAAAGTCAGATTGAAGCCCATGGCTTTGGTAGAACACTACAAGACAGAGAGTTTCAGTTCTTACTGTATTTATTTCATGATATAATGGTAGCTGTCGACCTGTTATACAATCAGTTACAAGCACGAGAGATAGATACTGTCAAAGTGCAAGTATATACTACTATGTTTGTACAAAGCATAAGCAAAGTGAGAGATGGGGTTGACAATTTAGACAGCAAACTGCCAGAGAAATCTTTTTTCACATACCGCAGGAAAAACATCACCACTATGGTCCGAATTGCAAAGGAGATCTGTGACATTGTAATTGTGCAGGCACGAGAGCGTTTTTCTTTCACTAAACATTTGGTGAGTGCCACATTATTGCAAAGTCAACAGTTTGCCAAATATGATGAATCCTTCCCGGAGCGTGCTCTGAATGAGGCTGTGGGAGCTTATCCTATGCTCAATAAAGAAGAGCTGAGAACTGAGTTGACTGTACTGTACGGAATGCCTGTGTACCGGAAGGCCACAAGTGCCTTGTCTTTGCTGGCTTTAATCCATAAACTTAATATGGAAAAGTCACTTGGAGAGACAGTGGCTTTACTTAAAATTGTCATAACCACTCCTATGACAACAGTCGAGGCAGAACGATGTTTTTCAGCCTTAAAGAGGATTAAGACATTCCTGAGAAACACCATGCTTGAGGAAAGACTCAATGCTTTGGCAATGCTCTCTGTAGAGAGCAAGCTAGTTCAGAAAATCCCGGACTTTAACACTAAAGTTATTGAAAAGTTTGCTGCTCTTAGAGAGAGACGTGCTGATTTCATTTACAAAAAGTAAACAATGTTGAATGCTGCTACTTTGCAACCAGTTTAGTTTGTTAAATAAAAAACATCTGTGAGTGAGGTACTCAGAAATGCATTGTATCTCGAAGTCTGTTATGAAGCTCTGTGGTTATACACTGAATAAGCAGCTACCTATGTTATATGACATCTCTTTATTAATGTTATAACTGCACTTTCACAATTGATTTATTAACCTTCCTGCTTTCTCAAATTTGCTTGAAAATGCACCATTTCTCTTCTCTTTTTTCAAAATTTTCTCGGGGGGAGAACCCCCCCGAACCCTCCTTATAGGGGTTCGGGCTCGCTCGCTACGCTCGCTCGCTACGGTGAAGTATAACAATCATTTTACGCCTCACCACTTTAAAATGTCACCAGCCGCCCCAGCATGCTTCATCATCTGGTACCTCCCATTAACCGCACCTGGTGCGGTTAAAGAGCTATAACTCCTTTATTTACTGTAAAGAGGAGGAGCTCAAGGATGTTTTTAAATGATGTAACATGGAGGATATAAATCTCCTAGTGAAAAAAGCTGCCAAAATTGTAGTGAAACTAAGTGCAGTGTGTGAAATTGGAAAAGTGGTTTAAAATTGATTACCAATAGAAAAATATTTTTATTCGATATCCAGTGGTATCAAAATAAAAAAGCAGAAATATTGGAGGAAATCGTGTACGCAAATATTGTTGGAACACGTCCTCTTAGGTCTACATGTTTCAGCCAACTAGTGTCTAAACAGAATGACAGTGGCTTTCTTCAGGACCATAACATAACACTACTGCAAAGTGAAAAGTGAACGCAAAAGGAACGATACAACCTACACATGTACCTGCTTATCTGGAGATATGCGGCACCGTAGGAAAGTACAATTGTCGCCTGTTGAAAAAGAGATAATTTTAACAGGAAGAGAAATGCATAATTGATCAAAGCTGGTCAAAATTACAAGTGTAGATAGACTTAATGCAAACATATCAAAAGTAAACGTTTGTCATGAAGGAATCTGAAATGCCTTCTTACCCGTCAAGGATCGGGGAACATCCTACACTCCTGGTAACAACTCAGGGCGTGAGGCAACGCTCTAAAAAACAAAAGGAGCAGACTAATACTAAAACGACGTAGTGTTGTTCATATCTGAATTTAGCTGGTACGTTGCTCTCGTGCTTTAGGTAGACTGCTGTAGACCCGCGGACTCCTGTGTTGTTTTAGTCTCAGTTATTTGGGGATTTGTCCGCGCAGGTCTTTAAACTCCCTTAGACCCTCTAACTAATTGTGTTTTTCGGCCTACTGAATATATCCTGGAGGTTAGTGTAGTTAACCGATTGTCCACCACTGCTAGAGCTTTCTCTAGGTTTATACGATCAATTTCTCGTAATCTCTCAGGGGCCTCTTGTTGTGATATTTTCCAAATCTCATTATAGACAGCATAATAGAAACATTTTTGACGTGGCTTTCTAGGACCTAATAAAAAATCCACATTCTCTGTAAGTAAGGATAAGTGTTGTTTCACATGTGTCAGTGTTGAGGTCTTTAGCCAATCGAGGCATAACTTCCCAACACTGTATGATGTCGCTACCACTGGATGTTTTCTCTGTAAATAGCGTGGATCTGACCTGTTGATATTAAATCCTTCAGATTTACCCATAAATCTTTCCAGACATCTATTGGTGTCTGTGGGCCAAATCAAGCGTAATCCCTTCTTGTGATGTTATGTTACCATCTGTGTGTGATGGTGTAGGTATCCGAGGTGTATTCAAGTCTTTGTTCTTGGCTAGTCCAAGACAAGTTGTTTGTTGCACTGTTTCATTCAAAAACGTGATTTGCTGAGGAATAAGGCATGCTCTAAATAGTGCCTCTGTTCCCTGGACCTGCCAGTCTCTTGTACCCCAGACAGATTTTAAGTCTATGGTGTCTTTCCATAGGTCAAAACCTTGTTCAAACAACTGGGCAATAAAGGAAGCAGAATAAATTTGTTTGGTGTTTGTCAACATATTTTTCTGTGCTGGTGTTGGTGCAATCCTATAATAATATGAGGCTGGGTCTGACGTGTTAAACCCTGAAAAATATGGGAACTTTTGTACAAATGTTTTTTAACTGCTTTTCGGCGGTGTTTGCCAATGTTCCCATTGGTGGTAGTGAAAACATTTCTAGGATTAGTAGATTTATGCAGAAAATGATGACCATAATGCTAATAGCAATACATTGTTTCAAATTCTGATGTGTCTTCCAACATTTCATTATTTGAAAATGCAGCAGATGTTTCTAAATCAGACAACATATTATTCACAGTTTCATAATCCCAATCATCGTAAAATGTACTGGAGGTAATGATAACACTTAATGAAATTTTAAATAAATGTGGTATTTTTAAAAGTTCGGTCGGGCCAAATATATCATAATCAACCTTGTCCCACACTATATTGTCAGGCGTAGGAACTGCTGTAATGTTCACTGATGATAGCTCTCTTTTTTCATGATGTGATGATAGATGCGGTTTCAGAATCACATTCACTTTTTGTGTTGCAGAGCTTTCTCGAAGATAAGTTCTATTTATAAGCATTCTGAAGACAGTAACTAAGCCTAAACAAAAAAGAAAGAAAAGTATCCCGGTAATTACCCAGAATTCTACCCAAGGTGATACCAGGTAAGTCTTTTTAAGAAGGTTCAGAAAATCCTTAAATCGCTGTAGATTTGTTTTTGGGCTGGCATCGTTTCAGGGCCACTTTGATCCAATGAAAAAGTATCAAAGTCAATGAAATAGCCAAATGCAGTTTGATCAATTTTCGGTAATTCTAAAGGTTGTGTGGAAACTGTAGCATGCTCTTGTTGGGGCATGTTGACGTAGATATCCATGTTTGGTCGAATTGAAATTTGTCCTTCATTTGAGTTCTGATTTTGAACTTCAGTTTAAGAGGAACAAGTTCCATTGCATTGCTGCATAGTCCATCATTCTGTGCAGGTGAATCTTCAAACATGATGAGTCTTTCTGTTTGGACTTCTTGTATAGTTGCGAGAGGAGGGTGTCTGTTACTCCGGAGTCCAAGCGGCCTACTACTCACTATCGGACACATAGTGTGGTTTGATTAGGTCTATTGAGACAAATCCTTTCTCCTTTCTACCGGCAAGAGGAGGCAGAAGTACTGTTCTTGTTCCTTCAACTGCCAGGAGAGGTACAGGCTTTCTATACGATGGCCCAAATTCTTTTTTGCTGCTATTTTTTTTTGTGACCAGGTCCCCGACTTCAGGGATCCAGTCAGGTCTTGCTGTGACAGACTTGACTTCCCCAGTGGCAGTCTGTTTCACCTGGATGTTACTTTGCAGTGCCCTGGATTCATTTAGATCCTGTAAAACAGGCAAACATTTAGGGATGTCAAAAGGTTTTTCATCCAACACTGTGCCTTCACAGTCAAGATCCTTCTCGTCCCAAATAGGACCTCATAATGAGTGACACCCCCTTGAGAGATTCTTGGCTGGTTAGTCAATGCCCTTTGAACTCCATACAGATATTTTATCCAGCTTCCACCTGAACCTAATACTCCCAACATTACGGGGATGGAGATGCACGATAGTGCTATAATGAGAGGGGAAACTGAACCAAATAATGTCCCACTTCTCTCAACCCGTGTAGTGTATTAACAAAAGTGCTGTAAAAAAAGTCAGGTCAACATGTTTCGCGCTTTCTGATGGTCCCTATCGGATCCAGGAGCGCTTCGTCAGGACCAATAAAAGAATATTAGAAGAACGGGTTCGGGAAGAGACAGCCCGTAATCCCATTCATTACCTAGGTCTGGTGCGCTTGACAATTCGTGTCCAGAATCCGTTATTATACGTAATTCATGTTCACAGCCCCCTCCAACTCGGTGGTGGGCTCCGTCAGCGTGAGCCGCGTTGTAAGGATAGACTTGTTGCCTTACGTTGCGGGGTGACCTACCCGTGCGGTTGCTCTGCCGGTTATCGTGCATCTCCATCCCCGTCAATGTTTTAGTTTGAACCAGGGACCTCCCAATTAAACTATATTTGGACCCTGTCTCAATTTTATAACCTGCACTCACTAGCACACCCCTACCCACACACCCACACTCACAAATGCGGCAACTCCTAAAAGAACTCCACCAGAGAGCCCCTAACCAAGGGCCCGTGAGGGACTGCAGCGCCACCCCCACGAGGAGCAATTGTGCCCAATGATGATGCTAAACATCCGCAAGGGTGTGTGAGGGCACCAAGTACCACAACAAGGAGTATCCTCTCCTCACTCTACACACTCACTTTGTCCTTGGAGACATCCCCTACTCTTTACAGCCTATCCTTTGGCTATTACTATCCTTTTCTTTATGTAGGAACTGTAACCATCCTTTGAATAATATATGACTTTTAGGAGCATTGGTTCAGGACCTTTTTCAATTCGCTCCTAGTCCCCTCTCTCATAGATTTGTTGTATTCGTTATATGACTGCACACAATAAAAGGAATCACACAGAATTAGTGTGGGGAATTCTCAATCTGTATTTACCAGTGCCAGTAGTAGTGCTTTTAATTCTGCCTGCTGCGCCATGCAGTCTCCTAGAGACTGGGTTTTTGTACAACTCAGATGAAACTTTCCATCCTGCATGCGCCCTTTAACAATAGCACACACTGTATTACTGTTTACTCCCTATGGCCGGTTGAGCAGAACCGTCAGTGTAAATTATATATTCATACTGATTTAGAGACATTATTTCATTTGGTAGAGGATAGTCTTGTTCGTATTGCAGAAAGGCTTGTGTTTTTAGACTTGGTCGTACCTGTATTCTACATCTGTAGCAGTAAGAGAATTAGCCCATTGTATCCATCTTTGATGTAAGGCTTTAGTGTTGGGAACGCTTTCCTTTGTCGCAGCCTCTAAGGCTTGAACTGGGGTAATGACAAATATACGCTTCCTTTGAGCCAATTCTCTTTCTCTTACTACAGCAACTGCAACTTGGTACTGCTGTTAGAATTTTCTCGGTTGATGCAAAGAGCATCTCAGCATTTGTGTACAAATGTGATTTGAACGCTATTGGTACTGTTTCACCTTCATTATATGTTAGGTAGGTGTACCCTGATTGACCAGCAATTATACGGATCACCAGGTTGCGTACATTTACGCGTGTCTTTAAGTGTTTGGAAGCTATTATATCAGCTTGTAGGGCACAAAGGATATCAGTGCATTCCTGTATCCATTATCTAACTGAAAAGTCAGGTTTTATTAAATCGTAGAAAGGTTTTGTCCTTTCTGCGTAATCTAAAATGTATGTTCTGCCAAAGTTCAGGGATCACAGGATTGATTGTAAGTTGTTTAATGATTTTGGAGGTTGGAGCAGCGCACACTTTTCTAAAATATTAGCTGCTTGGCTTTTTCCTTCACTTAAAAGCTCATATCCCAGAAAAAGGACATTGAGGTGGGCTATCTTTTATTTTTTACATTAAATTTGTAACCTTCAGAGGCAAATCCCAAAATAATGGTATTTACTCTGTTCAAGAGTTCCTCCAGGTCATCATCCATTAGATGAATATCATCCACATAGGACATTGCCTCTTCATCCAGATTTTGAAGTAATTCAGTTACTCTGGCTGAAAACAACACTGGGCTGTTCTTATACCCCTGGGGAGTCTACAAAATTGTCGATGGAAGCCTAACTCGGAGAATGCAGTTAAATACCTGCTCTCAGATGCTATATTCTGCCGAAAAAATCCATTTGAGATGTCAAGCGTTGTTTTGTATTTTTTCCGCACAATGTTGTTCATTAATGCAGCACTGTGAGCATTTTGAACTGCAAATGTGTTAGTGCAAGTGTTTAAATGTCTGTAATCCAAAATTAACAATATAAATTGTCTGGTTTTGATACTGGAAACAAAGGGATATTCATTTGAGAGGTGCAAGTTTCAATCACCCCTTGGTATTCAAGTTGATCTAAGTTCTTCCTGACCAGTTTTTTAGCTTCTTGCTTTATTGGATACTGCCTCTGTACAGTCGGAGTATTTTTTAGTGGAATAATGTGGTGGGTTGAATCCTCATCCCATCCAACATGATTTTTGTATAGTGCCGGGGCAAGGGCTACCGCCCACTCCCATGCATATGTGTCTTAGATATTTTGGAACGGGGTCAGAAAAGGCTAGTAATATTACTGTTTCTCCCCTAGGGCAATCCATGACGAATGCTGGCGGCCAATCTTGTTCAGCTAACAAAATGTCATAGCCAAACATCAGGTTCTCCCAAAATAATATTGACCGTGTCGCTCCTTTTCATCCAAGCGGACCGAGCCTTACTCTATTTCTTGTATGGGTGAGGGTGCCTTTAAACCAGTATAAGTGTTCCTGGTACGTGAGCCGAACTTAAATGTCCTTATACGGACAATATTACACTGGTGGTTCATCTTCTGTGTAGTAATGAAATGTTTTTGTTCTTGCATTTGCTGCTGGGAATGTAACCCACTAATAACATACCTCTGTTCTGTATGATCTGTGTGCCTCAATCACGAAAGCTACTATGCCACCCCTATATGTTAGACCATGCACAAGCAATTTCAGGGTGACCGCATTTCTAACATTTGCCGCAATATGTATTGCGTTTGCATCTTCCTCGTCTTCCGAGAGAGTTAGTGGCTGCTCTAGTGGGTCTAAGACCTAGTTAGTCATTGTGTTAAAAAACATATATTGACTTTTCAAGGGAACCAAGATAAGGTGTTTTGCACAATTTTCAGGATCACTGTGTCCTTCAAGGTTGATTAACCAACAGCCGATAAATAGGATTTTCACCTACTCCGCTGTGGTGGAGATTGTGCCCTCCCACTCCAGACGTCTCTGGCGATTTATGAGTAGGGATCTCTGAGACTAGCATGACTGAACTACTCAAATTCTACTGTTAACTAAGTACCTAATCAACGTTGGCGGCGCCATGTCGTGTCGCTCCTATAATAGTTATACAGGATCTGCGCGTTTGGACAGCATACACTGTATGATTGGTGACAGACTGACTCTGAACACCTCAACCGGGTATGTTGGCCCTTTGTACCAACAAGCTCACAGTGCCACTAGAATCTCCTCTTACCAAGGAGAGAATAGTTCTTGGAAACCATCGAACATGACAACCCTGATCCCCCAGGACCTTGGAATCAATATACTACTTTTCGCTTAGTCACTCGTGCCTACTTAGTTTCTTCCCAGAGAGATACACAGAATAAACAGGCTGGCGTTCTCAATAAGTATTTATTGAACAGTTGTTATTCTGGTGTAGAATAGATGAGCTGCAACAACTGTTAGATAGTATAAGATATGAATGATTAGCACTACTATAAAGGTAAAGGGATGGTATAGCTCTACCATCTCACAATAATCATGAATACATATGAATATATAAAACACATGATAAAAAGATGCGTACTCCTATGATGCCTTCCTAACTAGATGTTCCTACATGTACCTAGCATGTGTATGGGTTTTAAGCCAAGAATCCCTCTAGGATTTAGTCACCCCATTACCTGAAGTGAGAGACTTTGGGACCCTGTCTTGGTCTCGAGTTGGACACCCCGCGAGGGATGTTAGACCACTGTGAGCTGGAGTGTCTGCATGCAGGAACCTCAGCGTCTCTGGTCAGTGAGTTGGCTGGGAAGTCTCGGTCTCCTCTAGCTGTATCACTGTGTTGGCCTAAGGATGATGTTGGGCATGAACTTTATACATAGATGTCATACAGGAGTTGGCAGTCCTGCTGTGCTTCCGAGAATGCTCATGCATAATATATGAGATTTCGAACAAGGGAAAACCTGCGTTCTGAATGCAGTGTCGAATCTAGGTAAAAGGTCAGTCCCTGTAAACGTTACAAGTGTAATGTAGGGAGGAATATAGGTTAAGGGTAATGAAGTTACCAGGGCCTATGTTATGGTACCTATATGGAATATAACACTGGTACCGCCAGCCACCGTCTCTCCTTCAAGCAGGAACCAGGAAGAACACAGCTTCACAGAATATCCTGACCAATCACAATGCTGCCTAACTGCAGTGTTTTGATTGGTCTGAGCTCTGTGGTTCAGCACTCAGACAGGGGCTTGGAGGCTGTGCATGTTCTCCACCCAGGCTGTATAATACAGCCTGTGGAGAACATGCACAGTGTGCATTACTGTTTGGCCGGCTTGAGACGGCCGGCAAAACCATCATGTGCACTCAAGGTGCAGCCACCACTCCTCCTCCAGCTTCGACATCAGGGGAGGTCAGCCCCACCCTGCCCTAACAACCTGACTAGCTGCAGTGCAACTGCAATACTAAAAATAAAATGATAATAACATTTAGTTAATATCATTTTATTTTTCCTTTGCTCTGCCTTAAAGTAGTGGGGCGACGCTCCTCCACCTTGGCGAAGGAACTGCCCCTGGTATCAACCCATCTTAGCAGGGCTGTACTTGTAATGATACAGTACTGACACATCACAAAATTATAGATGGCACTGCTATGGGACAGTACCAGAACTTGCCTGTATGGCTGGTACGCTCTTGGGCTGACAATGTCAAAACTCATCAGCACAGATCATATGTTCTTTTCCTTGTTAGAGGTTTTTGCATATATAATCCTATGTTAACATAGAAGCCATTGTACAGGACCGCACTGTACATTTTGCTTTCCACTAATGCATGACTTCTGTTACTACAATCCAAAGATATTTTCAAGTTGGATGCTTTAACAAAAGATCCAATATAAATCTGTTTATGAAATTTCATGAAAAGAATGTAAGCTGCTCCACAAAAAGGTATATGGATGATATATTCTTACTGGACTGGATGAAACCTTCTCAGCAGGACTGATTTTGCTTTAATTGAGAAATGTCAGAACTTCTTAACAGAGTAATATGAAATTAATAGTGCAAGATAGATAGGCATTTGTAATCAAAGGAAATCAACCATTATTTGAATAGGCATAAATGTGGACTTTTCCTTACATTCCTGAGCAGGCTTGATGGGTAATATAATGGTGCACACAAGGCAGCGCCAGTGCAGGTTTTTCTAACACATGTAACAGATGTACCGTGTACAGAATGGGATGAAGCAGAACCAGCCTAAATGATAGGTTTAATTAGTTCTTCATGCAAAGTTAATTTCTTCACATGTCTTGCCCTTCCAATTTATTGTAGCTGTTATGCTTCGAGATGCTTCTACTTGTGTATGCAATTAATCACTCATTATCCATGCACTCAGTCACTCATTCTTGCACTTTTGCATCTAGTCATCCACCCATTGACTCTTTCTAGCATTCGGTATACACACAGGTCATTTCAGGTGTTCCAAGATGAGTTTACCTCCGAACCCAAGCCACTTAGATGTGGGGTCCCACAGGGATCTTCCCTGAGCCCCACTCTTTTTAATGTTTACCTGAGTCCTCTGGCCAGTGCTGTGAAGCCATTCGGCATTCAGATTGTTACTTATGCCGGCGACACGCAGCTGGTGGTGTCTCTTAACCAGCTCAATAATACTGGCCCTGATTTGGCCAGGTGCATTGAAAAAGTTTCATCATGGATGGAAGGTTCATATCTGAAACTCAACAGGTCCAAAACAGAATTGATGATTCTAGGTAAACTTCCCTCGCCCAATGTAAGTTTACCGTGGACCAGCTGCTTTGGCCCCACCCCCTCCCCCAAGGAACAGATTAAAAGCCTGGGGGTTTGGCTTGATCGGAATCTGGACTTTGGGGAGCAAGCACGGAAGGTTGCAGGTAGCTGTTTCGGGCTGTTGAGGTTGTTACAGAAAATTCTTCCCCTGCTCCCTTTCCCTGCTAGAAAAATGGCGGTCCAAGTGCTCATACTTCCCAGGCTTGACTATGCCAATGCCCTGTATTTAGGAGCACCATGCGCTACTTTCAGGAAACTTCAGATTGTGCAGAACTGCACAGCGCGTCTGCTTCTGAACATCCCCAATCGACAGTCAGCAAGGACTGCTCTTGCCACACTACATTGGCTGCCAATTCAGCAGAGAGTGCAGTTCGAGGCGCTATGCATTTCACACAAGACAATGCTACACAATGGCTTGCCTATAATTCGGTCCATTATTTCCCCCTACCACCCGAAAAAGACTCCGGTCAGGCAGTAAACAGATGGCGACTGTTCCTAAGATCAGGAAATCACGTACCGGTGGTCGTCTCTTTTCGTATAATGCAGCAAGGTTGTGGAATCTCCTCCCCCTTGAAATTCGTTGCAAGACCAACCATCTGGACTTCCGGAAACGTATAAAAACATTTCTATTTCCCGAAAGTCTGCGCCTAGTTTATGAGCGGCTGCCTCTAGCGCTGGGATGCCTTCGGGTAACCATGCGCTCTACGAATGTTTTTTTATTTTCTTTTACTTACACAAGGAGGGTCTGAGGAGAGAAGAGGGACCAGTGAGGGCAAGCTCCCCAGTCAAAGACTAACTAAACAAAAAAGCCCTCGGGTCCAAAAAACTGAGTGACGTCACAGACGGTAAACAAACTGACTTACAGGGGGAGGGTCATTTTAAGGAAGGTTTCCCTCACACACCAAAGGTGTCATGCTTCATCATGGGGTATCCTCCTCGCATCATGAAGCCTAGTCACAATGCGGGCTACAACCCCCTCTCTGCGAGGGAGGAGCTCAGGGATGTTTTCAATTGTATGGGGTATTTCTAAAACCCAATGAGAGCAAATGGAGTGATGGAAAAAGTGCAGAGCAAGAAGGTGAGTGAGTAAAACTAGCTACAGGGTTAGCCTGATGAGTTTTATTCTTGCTACCCTGTGCCAGGCTTAAAAACCGAAAACAGAAAGTGCGGCTGCAAACATTAGATGCAGGCACACTGGGTAGTGATGGACATGTTTCAGCCTAAGACCTAGGAAGTGTTTTGACTTTCATAGGGATTTCTATTATGGCTACTGCTATGTGAAAAAAGTGAATCAACAAAACATAATAGTAACAACGCATCGGATTGTTGAGAACAAGATACTCAACCAGTGATCCAAGAAATTGAATTAACTGATTCACTGGTTGAACCTGTGAATGAGGAAGAAACAACAGACCGTGCAGTTACATCAGTTTGAAAATGTACTATACATTTAGCCCAAAATGACATACCAAAGTAAACAAGATAAACAATTTGTTTCACAAGCATCAATTTGTTAGAGAAATAATCACAAGTTTATCATTTCACAAAAAGATGTGTGGTTTGTACAGACATGCTGTGCCCTTATGGTGAAATGTTTGTGATTGGCATACCTCACCTCGCCCCGTGTTCCTGAGAAGAATCATCCCTTTCCTCCAACTACCACACTGCATCAAATTAACCAGGACCATAGTATTATCAAGACTGGCTTTTAGCAACATTTATTATGCCTGATCTCCAAAGAGGCTAAGAACTTCTGAAATTACAAAACCAGGCAGAAGGATTCTGCCTCGATATAAAGAAAGCAGCTCACATCGCCCCAGCTCTAATGAACCTTCATTGGCTCCCACTGGCATAGAGGATACATTTCAGACTTCTCGGTGGTGTTGTCAAAATATCATTAGGCCACAGACCTAAATATTTACATGCACTATACACTCCACCACTCCATGGTAAAAAATTATTCTCCAGGAGAGTTTCATTTGAAAGTCATTCAGAAGTCGATCGATATGGGTGATAGGAGCACACATCTGGAATGGATTGCACCCAGACCTTAGGGCACAAGCAAACCTGACTTGTCAAGAAAGAAAAGAATGAAAATATTCTTCATGGGCCTCATCAGAGATGCCCTCCTTTCAGAGGCCTAGTTGGTCAACAGTCACTCTAGGCTATCTTGTTAAAACACAATATATGAGAAGCAGGACATTAGGGGAAATAAGAGGCAGTGGAAAAAGAGAGGAAGGCAGATTTTTAGGGGCACTTTAAACACAACATTTGTCAAACTAATCAACATTTTTCAAGGTCTTCAGAACAGAGACACAAGAGAATGTGTGTGTGTGTGTCTGTTTTTGTCAGTGTGGAGACGTAAAAGTTCCTGGTGAAATCCGACAGATACTTTATCATACCCGAATGAAAGCTCTTGAACCCAACTGTTTACTACAGAATAATTTTTTTAGGGGGGTGTTGTGGTAAATAAAAATACCGGACTGAATTTCATACGGAATCTTAAAATAAAGTAAATAGCTCAAAATAACAAGAGGCAGAATCCGTGGTATAAGAGGTTTTCTAATGGGCTTTATTCCATTCAAAATGGCCGACTCGAGTCGCGGTCCTCAGGTTCCGTCACCACGAGGGTTCAGGAAGTGAAGTACAATAATTCATTAACAGACATGTATTTTTATAATAAGTGCATTACAATGAAACGAATGTAGAAGGCGTAACATTTGATAAGAAAAGTGACAAAACAGTGACATAATCGAAACTAGGCGTAATAAGGAATAAAAGAAACATGATTGGTTAGAATTATCAGACATAGGTGGATCTATAAGATAATACTTGGCATAGATGCGCGCGCGGCAGCATGACGTGTAATTGACGTGCAACTAGGGGGTGAAGGGGACTTGACATTTAGCTCTACATGTGGAGACGAGAAGTCTGGGGTCAAGTCAACCTAATCCCAAATCATATCTAACATCCTATGTTTAAAGAACTATGTTATCCACAAGGAAGAACTCTCGGACAGAATCTATTCTATACTGACTGTGTGCGTGTACAAGCGTCTAAGTGTCTATATGAGATGCGAGGGATAGAAAACTTTCCATGGCAACAGGGCTATGAATCACTTGCAGGAGGACGGAAAGGCTGAGTCCTTTGCTTGTGAGCTAAAGGAAATGTTTACCTAAATCACTGGACAGGAATGCATCGGCTGGAGAGTAAAATAGATAATTCGAAGGTGAAATACAACTTCTTGGCAGACAGGCGAAAACTGGCCGAGGCAGGCACCGTTAGCTGCACAGGGAGTAGGACAAAGTTCATGGATACAGATGCGAGCTCAAGCTGAAGCTGTCAAAGACAGAGAGCAGGGAAAGGCTTTGAGGACAGAATCGGGCCTACTTGCCTGAACTGTAAAAATGGAGTAATTTAGCCATATAAAGTCGGTGGCTTTTCATACTTAGGAATCGAATATCCAACCCTGTGATGGCGGATCTGACAGAGAACATGTCAACGGTAGACACACATATGTTTGCGTCTTAGAAACTGGAACTGGAGGGAACATACATGTACTTGTAACATGCATATAGAACCGTTGGGGTCCAAGATAGGGGACATAACTGATCAGGAAAATCCACATTTCCACATTCCCTCCTTGTCCCCTTCTTGCCCTTCACGAGACATCAATCTTCATCATTCCATTGATTTGCTCATGGAGCATCATTTCTTCTTCCTTCTTCTTCCGGTATTTTGAACGAAAACCTTGATGTGGAATACACGATGTGGCACACAGACCACAAATCGCTGGTCCACATTGTAGGCATAAACAACAACTGAAGAGCATAAGAAGGCCAATACCTAGGAAGGATAGAACTCTCCATCCCCAGGCTGATATCACACTCCAAAACCACCCGGACCACGTCCAAGTGCCTGGATTCTCGTGTATCTGGCTTACAATCTTATGAAGGCGTGTTATAGCTTTATATACAGATGGCGAATTTTCTGGTATGAATATGCAGCAGCTGGATCCGATGACCCTGCAAGCTCCGCCCCTATCGGCCAGGATGACGTCAAGGACAAGACGATTCTGGAGAACAACAATTCTCATCACTGATTGTTCCTCTGTCAGATTGCCTAGGGCGGCTATAGTCTCGTTTACTACAGCTTCAAGAGTCTTGGTGAGTCTGCGTATCAGCTTACTATTTGATATTGTACCTATATAGGGAAAGATACCTTTATTGAAATCTACATACTTGTCCCATGCTGTTTCAGTATAATCGACAACTGGGAGATCTCTTTGCTCTCTATTGTGTACTAAATGAACATTTCGATAATAATCAGGGGGAGCTAGGAAAACAGGTGGCAAAAGGAATGCTATGTAACAGGTACCATCCCAATCTAGAGGCAGACGCATATATGCCGTCTGACCACATATAAAGTAAGAATGGCGAGAAGCTCTAAATGAAGATTTACCTTGATCACTATATTCTACTGTAGTAACGCATTGGCTATGGCCCATGTGTATGGAACCAACTTTTCTTACACATAATTCACCCTTAACTGGAAATACTGACATAGTGGGCAGAATTAGTTCAACTTCGGATTTGACATTCAAAATCATAAGATTAGGCGTAAAATTACCTAATTTATACACTTCATTTTCTAAATCAGTTCCTGTTCTACTGGGGTAACCCTCCTTATTAGGGTGACAGACTTTGAATAAAACTAGATTCAGATTTCCCCATATCCAATGTTGTTGATAAACTGCTGTGTCTGGGTCTATGGAATTTAATAAACTAAACCATGCTCCACAGGAGCCATTGTGTGTGAACGGATGTGGAAAGAAAGGCAGAACTCCTTTGTTATTCTGATAGGGAGGGAGTCGGCCACACACCCAACAATTGGTGGCATTACTAGTCTGATGGGAATGATGTAACATACTAATGAATGTGTTATTACGCAGCGCAAGTCTATAGGACAACTCATGTGGCGGTAGGTCACTAAAAGAGTGTTCATCAGTTATATTGAAAACACGTTTAGAATCAGGATAATACATATGCAACAATATACTTGCAGTAACTATTAAAAAACTCAAGAAAAACAAAATTAATAAAGTCACAATACAGTGGCTACGCAGTGATTTACAATACGCCTGTCGTTTCAACATTTCTCGGGTATTTTCTCTACTCAGGTCCAAGGGATACATGTCGGAGACAATTCAACCGCTTCACCTTGGAGAGGACTTAAACAATCAAATTGCTCGACTGTTTGGGCCTAAGCTTTAATTTATAGCACTGAGAGTCATTCTTTTCAACAAAAGGAAGTTTTGAATCAGTCTGTGAGGGAGTGCAGGGCACAGTGTCTATATCTGAAGGTAGTCCATGGAATTTTTTGACGTGACTTGAATGAATCCACCCTTTACGTCCCTCGATCTTCACGGCTGTTCTTGTGGTCAACAGGACCAACTTCGGTGCTTTCCACCTGGGCTCCAATTGACTTTTCCTGTCGAAATTTCTCACAAAGACAAGATTACCCGGAACAATGTCATGGGGTTTCGCCTCAGTGTTGTCGGGAAAGGCTGCAGCTACCTGTGAACGAGAAGATTGTAGTGCAGACATCAAGGAAGCCAAGTAATCTGTCAGCATGTTACAGTCAATGTCAGTTATTTTGCGTGGTATAGGCGTCCCCCACATATTCGGTGGTCTACCAAAGATCACCTCATACGGGGATAGCCCTGTTCTAGAGTGTGCTACCATTCTCATATAAAAGAGTGCAACTGGTAATGCTACTATCCAGTCGACACCTTTCTCTCTACATATTTTGGACAGTCTGATTTTCAGTGTCTGGTTATGTCTTTCTACGAGACCTGCTGCCTCGGGGTGTCGGACACAGTGGAATTTCCACTGATATCCCAACAAGAGTGAGACATGTTTCATTAATTCGGATGAGAAAGGCTGACCGTTATCTGAATATACAACACGTGGTAAACCGTACCGTGGGAAGAATTCTCGAACTAGCTGCTTGGCAGTAGTCGGGGCAGTGTAATCTGATACGGGATACGCCTCTGTCCAACGGGAGAGAGCGCAAACAACTACGAGGACATATTTGAATCCTCGACAACGTTCCATCTGAATATAATCCATCTGGAGGACTTCAAAAGGATGGTCAGGAGGCTGAAATCCACCCTGCTCTACGGGAACACTCTTTCCTGGATTAAACTGACAACATATCATACAGGTACGAACTTTTTGTTTAGCTGCTGCTCGTAAATGTTTGTTGAACCAAATGTGCTGAATGCTGTCTAGCATAGCCTTCTCTCCTAAATGTGCTGGACTGTGAACTGTAGCTATAATGGCTTGAACCATGGAATCAGGGAGAAACCATACAGATTTCTCCTTTGTCATCCACCCTTGATCTGTCTGGATCCCTCCTAGTTCAGTCCACTTCTTTATTTCTTCTGCTGTGGCATGTGTCTGTATGTCAATTACATCAAGTGCGGGATCCTTAATTGTCATACACTGTGTTGGTGTCTGAACTATTGGCTTTGTCATGTCTAATGTGCGATTCTGAGCAGTCTGTTTAGCTGTTCTGTCAGCTAAATCATTGCCTTGAGAAAGGGTATCAGTAACCTTCGTGTGTGCTTTACATTTCATAATCGATATAGCAGTGGGTAGATGTATTGCGTCTAACAAAGCATGAATGAGGGGTCCGTGCTGAATGTGGGCACCATGGGACGTTAAATAACCTCTCTCTCGCCACAGCACGCCGAAGTCGTGTACAACTCCGAATGCATAACGTGAGTCAGTGTATACATTAACTTTCTTATTTGTGGCTTGAATACAGGCTTGCGTTAGAGCAATGAGTTCTGCTGCTTGGGCTGACAAAGTATCTATACAATTTGTTTCAATAACTTCAGTGTCTGTTGTGACTGCATACGCGGCCACTAAATCTCCTGTACTTGCTCTCATGCATGATCCGTCTACATACAACGTCAGGTCTGGATCTAACAATGGAACGTCTGTCAAGTCTTGTCTAGGTTTCGTCTTTATTTCAATGATTTCAACACAATCATGAGCTAGTGGGTCTGTTCCAATTACAGGTAATAGTGTAGCAGGATTCAATGTATTACACCGTCGGATCTCTATGTGTGGTTGAAACAATGTCAGTTCATAACCGGTAAGTCTTGCTATGGTCAAGTGTTGTGTTTGTGTTCGGTTCACAAGAACCTCTACTGCATGTGGTACTTGAACTGTCAATGGGTGTCCTAATACTATGGCATCGCTTTGTCTGATTGCTAAAGCTGTCGCTGCCACTGATTTCAGGCATGCAGGCAAAGCCTGAGCTACGGGATCTAATGTACTGGAAAAATAAGCACATGGCTTGCATGATCCTGCTTGATCCTGAGTGAGTACTGACAAGGCAGTACCTTCGCGTTCTGTAACAAAGAGTGTAAAATGTTTGCTATAACATGGCGTTGCTAAAACAGGTGCTTGACATAAAGCTTCCTTTAGGCTTTCAAAAGCTTGTGTATGTTCCTGAGTCCAAGGGAGAACAGTCGATGTGGCTGCCTCCTGTGTGGTTAACTGAATAAGTGGTTTTGCTAGAAATGCGTACTGAGGGATCCACTGCCTACAATATGAAGTGAGGCCTATGAAAGCTCGCACCTCCTTTTGTGTCTGGGGTATTGACATGTTAGCAATTAACTGAATGCGATCTGGTGTAAGCTGCCTTCCCTCCTTGGACAGCGAGTGACCAAGATAAATAACTCGCTGAACACAGAATTGCAGCTTAGAAGGGGACACCTTGTGCCCCTTGTCGGCTAGGAAATGTAAAACTGTCAGAGAAGCTTTTTCACATTCTGACTCGCTTCTTGCGGTGATCAGCAGATCATCGACATATTGAAGCAGTGCAGTATTGACTGGCATGTGGATACTGTCAAGTTCTCTTTTCAGTGCTTGGCTGTAGATGCTGGGGCTTTCTGTAAATCCTTGGGGAGCGCGTGAGAATTTAAAACTGCGCCCATTTAAACTGAATCCGAACAAGTATTGGCTTTCCGGATCTATTGGGACGCTGAAAAAGGCATTCTTGAGATCGATTACAGTAAAGAATGTTGCTTCGGAATCAATTGCTGTCAACAATGATGATATATCAGGGACCACAGGGAATTGTGGTACAATACACTTGTTTAGTTCACGCAAATCAATAACCAATCGGTACACTGGTGGAGCAGTAGGATCAGTTCGTTTAAGAATCGGAATTATCGGTGAATTACATACATTGGAGTCTGTTTCTACAACTACTCCCTGGGCAATTAGCTCATCAATGATTTTTAACAAAGCCACTACAGCATCATGCGGTAACTTGTATTGTCGCATTCGTGGTAGTACCACTCCTGCTTTCAATGTAACTCGATAGGGTGTAATGTTCATGCAGCCAACATCCGTAGGGCCTTGTGCCCATAGATGTACTGGTAAAGTCTGTAGTCGGGGATCCATGTCTCTAGACACATAGTGACCTTTAAAATCACGTAAAAACAACCTTACTCCTTCCGGAGAACAACATATTATGGCTCCTAGTGCTTTCAGAGTCTTAATTCCTAACAGATTTTCTGGGCATGATTTAGTAAGCAATAAATCTGTAGTTCGTGTCAAAGGTCCTAACGTAAGTGGTAGAGGCTGTGATACTTCATTAACAATAGGTTTTCCTGAAAAACCAAGGGAAACATTTTGAGAGCCTGAGAGGGGTGCCCCTGGAACTTCACTACGTTTTATGGTTGTTCGACTTGCCCCTGTATCGAGTAAGAATTTTCTATCTTGACCTAATAATTCACTATGTACATAAGGTCCTTCTTGATCTACAGGAATCTCGATAAGCGGTAAGTCGACTTCCCTCTCTAGGCTGGTTCATGCGTAGCGCTGATACTCAGGGTATTCATACTGTGCAGTCTGATACATTTGTCGTGTTGTGGTTTGTGTGGCAGTAGCAGGCAACGGTGGTGCAGCTGGCACAAACTGTATGGGTTGCTGTGAGGCTGGCATAGACTGTTGCTGAACTGGCATGGACTGTCCATGCTGCATAGCTCCTTGTTCATTCTGATCTTGTCTAACTAATCGTGGTCTCTCTTTTGCAATACCTGTAGCTATATTACGTTTCAGGACTTGACAATCATGTACATAATGGCCTAGTTGTTTACAGTAATTGCAGGTTCCTTTTACAGGAACTGCAGAATCACCAGAATGTGTCACACCCTTTTTGTGACCATCTGCTGGTACTGTCTGAGAAACTAGCATTTTCATTTTTGTATCCTTCATGCGTCTATGCTCGTGTTCTTGTTCATCCCTAATTCTATTGTGATGATACTGTAACATTTGTAGCATTTGCGACGGAGTGTTACTTTGCCAGGTACTCTCGAATTTCAATATTCTATTCTTCACTGGAGGCAATGCATTTTCCACCAATTTTGTCACAAATAAATGTGGATATGAGTCACTACTTGCTTTTATACCACTATTTATACCAAAACATTTTTCAAATCGAGCATAATAATCGCTTGTGTCTTCATCTTGCTTTTGTTTGCAGGCTGTGATTGCACCCCAATCTTCCTTTTTTGTAGTTAATAAACGTGGCAGTACCTGTACTAGTAAACCTGGTAACAGTTTAACTTTATCCCCGAGCCCTGAACCTGCAGCTCGGCTCCTTTCTTCCTCTGCTAATGCTGTCCAGTCTATCTTTTGGTCTCCCACTTCCCACTCTTTTTCTTTCAGTTTTTCATATATGCCAGCAGGCAAAAGCACCTTTAATATCGTCATAATATCAGGAAAGGTGTACTCTCCCATCAGTAACATGTCTTTAATTTCTCGGTGGAAACCCGCTGGGTCTTTGTCATGACTAGGTACTACTTTCTTCATTTCTAATAATTCCATTTTTGATATGGGTGTGTAAACAAATACACGGTGAAACTCATTGTCTTCGCCTTTTATTGGGTGCACTTCTCGTAAAGGATTTTGTCTATCCATATAGTACGGCGTTCTTTCTCTGTGGGGCAGCGAGAGAGAATCCGGACTTACAAAAAGGACGTACTGCTTACGTGACACTAATATCTCTTTAATTAGCTTATTACTAGAACCTCTCCATCTGTTTGTGAGTAGTTCCGTTAATATATCAGGTAAAGGACCAGGGTCAGCATGTTGGCTCTTATATAATATGAGAAGTTGCTGAATCATATAGATTCCAGCTAAGCGTTGTTCATCTGTACTGAGGTTGAGAAACGTGTGTGCTACGGTCTCATCACCGTATTTTTCAGGACTGTCAATCCAGTGAACGGCTGATCTGGCTAATTCTTGCTCATCCATAGAATCGAGGAGGTGGTAACCTCTTCGTTCTCGTAGTATCTTATCTGCGGCTTGAAACGAATGTTCAGGAGACTTCAGATTTATTACAGGCGTCGGATACGTTCTGCTATTATTTGGACATACGGAGTGTATGGGATCAGAAAAACATCTAGTATTTTCACAAGATCTTCCTCTGCCTACATAAGCTATGGTCTCTGACTGTCTTGCGGAATTCCCTGATTCGGACACTTCATCTTGCTCAAACTCGTCTGTTCCCAATCTCTCTTCATGAATACGCTCTATTTCTTTACGTATTTTTCGGCACATGGCTATTATACAATTTTGCTTATCGTGTCTCCCTTCTGATATATTCTGACTCCATCTTGTAAGAATAAGCATTGCATTCGGGTCTACCCCCGGACGATCTTGATTTCTGATTACACAGTTTATGAGGAAACGTAACAGTTCCCCCTGTATCTCTACTTTCTGGAATTCCATAGCTCTGTTAATACATCCTGGATCTCGTCCTGTTTGAACAAAATGATATATGTTATCTAGATGCGTAGTCATCCCTGGTAACCTTGCTAAATATTCTGCGGCTCGCCTGATACGTAATGATGCCAGGACCATTTCGTCCTCTTTACCAACCACTGGGTCATATCTACAATTTACAAGGAGTTCTTTAAGCGTACGTTCACTTACGAATTTAGGTGTACGTGAATGCGCTGACTCTTGAAAGACAAGTTTATTTATTCTAGGTGGTGTAAAAGTACTGCTAGCACCTCCCTTGGCCCTATCTGGGGCGTCGGGTGTGAATGGGTTCGTTGAACGTGACACAGCAACTATGGGTGTCGATACCTCTGTAGAGTCGACTGCGGAGACAGATGCGGAAACAGATGTGCTTGCCGAAGCTTGTATCGGGACTTGCTGTTGCACGGGGACAGATACCTGATCCTGACGTTGGACCCCTCCGCCAGACGGTCTATGTGGTGTGGCGTTAGCATACTCGGGAGCTGCATCGTCTAGATATGAGGAAAGAAAAACATCTTCTGCGGTTCTGGGATGCCCCTTTGGATGTACCTTAATTGGAAATAATGGGGGTGGCAAGTCTTTTGGTATCTCTGGAGCAGCCTTAGGTAGTCCTTCGGCTAGAAGGGGATACATACCATTCATAAGAGCATTTCTTTGTCTATTCACTTGTTCTGATTTCACTCGGATACCTTCCTCAATTAATAGATTTTCTTGAACTTTATTTGAACTTTCTTTACTCCTCTCTTCTTGTCTACGTGCTTTTTCTGTTCGTCTATGAGATTCTTTACGCCATAACTCAACAGCGTCTTTCTGTGACTGTCTGACCTTTCTTTTCCATAACTCTTCCTCCACTTTCATGATGCACTCTGCATCCCAGGTTCCCGCTATGGGCCACCTTTGACTTTCCGGTAATCCTTTGGTATAATCTACCCATAGATCAAGAAACAATATGGCATCTAAGCCGTGTTTATGGTACATGAAATGCCCTGGAGTATCCCTAGGAGGAATAGGAACTGCTTCTTCAAGCACCCCTTTTCTGGTAGTAATCTGTCTTAACTTCGAGAAGAGCGGCATATTTACAACTGATCTGATACTTACTCTTGAACTTGCTTAATACGAGAAACACAATAATGAACAGTGAACAATGAACAGTCATTCATACCACAATATGCAAGACATTTCTGAATACTTTAAACTTTAAACATTAAACATTATAACAATGGTCGACAATGATGACAGTCTGCCTAGCTAATCACCACGCTGAATTCTTGACAATAACTGAATACTTCGGAATACTTGATATACTGCTAAACAGTACATATACACTGCTAAACAGTGCAGACCGGATTTGTGTACCCAAATCCGTCTTGACCGGCACAACCTATGTGCGCGTCAACACGCCTCCCCGGCGATGGTACTCACCGAGTAGCTCCTTGAAACGGAAGGCCTCAGAGAATGGACAGGACTCGATAACTGCGGACATCGGACCCTCTGGACGTCGGGATTTCGGAAAACCTGGTGGGCCTCTGTATACCTCGGATCTTGCTCTCTCAGCTAGGCTCTGGTCGGGATACTTCGCACTTCTCACCGCCTCGTCTGGGTTGATCGCAGCCTCAGTCGCCCCCGCTTGACCGGAGGGAGCTTACAGGAAATCCTGCTGGTACGCGTTTTATGGTCCGTCCAGCTGTGGCAGGAGACCGGGCCTGCAACGCACCGCCGGCGCGTGAGATGAGAAAGTGTCCCTGTTCGGGCGCCATTATGTGGTAAATAAAAATACCGGACTGAATTTCATACGGAATCTTAAAATAAAGTAAATAGCTCAAAATAACAAGAGGCAGAATCCGTGGTATAAGAGGTTTTCTAATGGGCTTTATTCCATTCAAAATGGCCGACTCGAGTCGCGGTCCTCAGGTTCCGTCACCACGAGGGTTCAGGAAGTGAAGTACAATAATTCATTAACAGACATGTATTTTTATAATAAGTGCATTACAATGAAACGAATGTAGAAGGCGTAACATTTGATAAGAAAAGTGACAAAACAGTGACATAATCGAAACTAGGCGTAATAAGGAATAAAAGAAACATGATTGGTTAGAATTATCAGACATAGGTGGATCTATAAGATAATACTTGGCATAGATGCGCGCGCGGCAGCATGACGTGTAATTGACGTGCAACTAGGGGGTGAAGGGGACTTGACATTTAGCTCTACATGTGGAGACGAGAAGTCTGGGGTCAAGTCAACCTAATCCCAAATCATATCTAACATCCTATGTTTAAAGAACTATGTTATCCACAAGGAAGAACTCTCGGACAGAATCTATTCTATACTGACTGTGTGCGTGTACAAGCGTCTAAGTGTCTATATGAGATGCGAGGGATAGAAAACTTTCCATGGCAACAGGGCTATGAATCACTTGCAGGAGGACGGAAAGGCTGAGTCCTTTGCTTGTGAGCTAAAGGAAATGTTTACCTAAATCACTGGACAGGAATGCATCGGCTGGAGAGTAAAATAGATAATTCGAAGGTGAAATACAACTTCTTGGCAGACAGGCGAAAACTGGCCGAGGCAGGCACCGTTAGCTGCACAGGGAGTAGGACAAAGTTCATGGATACAGATGCGAGCTCAAGCTGAAGCTGTCAAAGACAGAGAGCAGGGAAAGGCTTTGAGGACAGAATCGGGCCTACTTGCCTGAACTGTAAAAATGGAGTAATTTAGCCATATAAAGTCGGTGGCTTTTCATACTTAGGAATCGAATATCCAACCCTGTGATGGCGGATCTGACAGAGAACATGTCAACGGTAGACACACATATGTTTGCGTCTTAGAAACTGGAACTGGAGGGAACATACATGTACTTGTAACATGCATATAGAACCGTTGGGGTCCAAGATAGGGGACATAACTGATCAGGAAAATCCACATTTCCACAGTGTAACACCCCAAATAACCCCCTTGCTTCCCTTACCATTCAGGACTACCGCCCCCCAAAAACAGACTGCACATCACTATATGCAGCTTGTATCATCCTCAATTCATGCTCAAGGAGTGGGAGCTAGGGTGAGTTCTCAAGCCCAATCTTTATACAACAACTAAATACATGAAATATGCTCTCTAAGTGCATATTGACATTCAACATTATCATTCCTACTATAAGCAAACGTTCTGCTCCTTGCTAAGTCTCTTCCCATCCACTTTTCCTTCCACTTTCAGAACCTGATTTAGAGCTGGTTGGTGGTGGAAAATTGTCCAATTTCTGGAGGAAATGCTAAATCTGGAGGATAATCTACCAGTAAAAATTCCTCACCTGAGGTGGAGGAATTTCAACTGGTTGATTATTTTCTGTATTTAATACTTCCTTCAGAAATCAGATGATTTTTCATTACCACGCAACAGCAAAGCCGGACTGGCCCTACAGGACGTTTCACAGCGAGGCTGGAAGGTTGGAGGCCGCTTTTGTTACTGAGGGGTCGTTTTGTAGCAGTGTAGCAGTTTTAAATGCACTACAGCACTCCTTGTATAGCCAACAGTTTGTTGATAACAATAAAAAATGTGCCAAGATAGTTCTGGTGATTAATGTACCTGCTGTAGAGAGATCAGAACATTGTCTCCTGGCTGTTTTGGCTCATTTAAGGTAGTGCAGATCAGAGAATTGTATTTTATGTGCATGACTCAGCGGGGGGCTGCTTTTGTCACAGAGATCCTTTTGTTACTTTGAAGTTCATAGATTACAATCGTGATCTAGGTTAGAAAGTTACGTTTTTCCAGTCTTTTGTTATCCTGATTTTGTTAAAAAGGCTTTGTTTGGGTAGAAATAAATTCCTGTTAGTAAAATCAACCCTAACCACTGTGTTACGTTCTGAATCCTGAGTTTGTGCTTACCCAGACCAATCACTCTTAAAAAATGCCTACCAGTATGAATGACATGTGAATCCTACACCTTGTAGTCCCCATTGTCTTATGTAACATTTTCTATACACTTATTTACATATGTATGATTTCTTGTCTCTGCATGTGTGTGTGTGATGTAAAATGCTCCAGCACCCTACATTGGTTTGAGAGGCACTATAATACAAATACATGTGAGAGAGGGGCTATGGGAAGATGAGAGGCACTGTTGGAGGGTGATAATGAGGTAATCATTGACAGCCCCAAAAAAGATTGCCCTATCCAGGTGCACTGTGAGGTCATCATTTACTATGTTTTAATAACGAATACAACTGAATATGTAATGAAAAATGCAAATATATTCTCAAATTTCCTTTAGGTGAGAACTCCCACCCCCCCCCCCTGGTAGTGGTCAGGCTCGCTCGCTTTGCACTGTATGGGGGCTGGTCTGACAAAATTTGCCAGGGTTGCTTTGGGGTCCTAGTCCCACCTGCTCAACTTTAAATAGGGCTGTATGTGTTTACAAATGGATCATTGGTCGTAAACAATTTTTTTGTTTTCTCTTTTGGCACGGACAGGTTGAGGAAGTGGACTGATTCTGCTGTTCACATCTTTTACAAGTATTGAATGAGGTAGGTCACACTGTGCTGTCATGTTTGTACCAGTCCTCCCATTACCAGTGATTAATTTGAGCCAGTGGTTGCCAGTGCGGGCAATCAGCACTTATTTTTGGGAACCTCCACATTCTTTTCCACATCAGACATTTCCAAAGTGCAACAGAGGGAAAAACAAACAAGGCGGAAAGAAAGAGGAAGAGAAAGATGAGAAAATTACCGGCATTTGCTGAGAGGGTATCTGCTGATGGACACCGATGGGGCCTTCAGAGCCCACAACCCCTAGCCGTTGGCACGCCTTATGCTCTAAAAAGCATCACTGCAGCCCTGCTGCGTAGGACATGCGTGGGCCACTCCCAGGCGAATCCCAGACCAGGGCTGACCCACCCACACCCGTCAGAGCCTGAAGGAGGTTGACCTGGGCAACCCCTCTAACGTCTGATACTTTATGAAGGTAATCTCTCTTGCCTTAGTTCGGAAGATTATACCCATAAGAACTTCCCAGACTGCTGAGAGTTGATGCTCTAGCACCTGTAGGCAGGCAGGCTTGGGTTGTTACTTATTATCTACTTCTATCTAGTGTATGTTGGGCATTGGGTAATCCTAGTAGCTTTTGTCATTGTATTACTATTATCTGTTGCCTGGCTTGCAAAGAAAAAAACAAAAAAACACTAAAATCGTCAGGGGGGAATTGTGTCATTGATTGTATTGGTGACTTACTGGTTGAATGTGACGGTATATTAAATTCAGATCCCAAACTGCCCCCCTTACTTCCTACCCCGGTTTCCCCTTGCCCAAATCCCCACCAAAAAATTATTCCAAATATGTTTAGCAAAACAAAGAACCAACATACAACAGCATCCTCAATATGAGCTTTAGTTAGCCCCATTAATGTGGTTGCATCTCTTCCATCTTGCCAACTTGATTTCGAAGAGGCACTTCTGTGCAGTAATTGGTTTTCTCCACTACTTGAGTTGCAAGAAGAGCACTTTCTGTCCGTCACTTCTGTAGATCCTGTCATTTTAGCCACTGCACCTGTCTCCCTTTTTACTGATGTGGCCTGTTGTACCTCTATGTTGATGGAACTGAAGGCTGAGGTAGGGGAGCTCAAATTTACTATTTGTCAGCTGCCAGATGTACTAAGCAAGTTGCTGAGTGGAAGTGATACTGTCATGCCTATTAGACAAGTGAATATCCAGCCCCAAGCTAGTACTTGATGTGATCAACAACTCAAACCTCCCTCTGACCACGGGTGTCAAGGGGCCCTTATGAGTTCTCGGCCTAGTTTCAGCTTTGTTCACAGATCTAACCATACTGGTCTATTAATCAATAATTGTCCTGTACTTCTTCCTAGCACTGCCAGATGTGTTGATAATAATAAAATCTCTTGGGCTGCTAGGGGTTGGAATTAAAAACCTGTTTTGAACTCTGCAAGAGGGCGTAGCTTTTGATAAGAATAAAATTAAAATGACCTAGGTCCCAAATCTCCCCTACAATGTGTGACATGAAGCATAGAATTCTCTAAATAACAAAGTGGCCCATTGAATCAGGCATGTAAGGGGTTGCTAATAGGTTATTTGAGACAATATCCTCCATGCCCAAAGAAAATCTTCAAACAATCCAATATATGAAATGATTGAACTCACTTTAAAGGATGCAGGACTAGGTGAGAACCTGGTGGCTCTCAATATTAGATACAGTACCCAAATAACTCTTCTATTCAGTTTAAATACTGCTGGTCAGGTAGGGAGCCACATTCCAGTACACAGAGCAGGGGGAGATTGTCAACAGTCTTGGATGAGGTAGACTTTCTTAAGGGCTTTAGTCATGACTCTAATGATTCCACATGTGCAGCAACAATAGACTATAGTAGTCAGCCTAGGGAAGAGTTTGCCAACGTACCATTATCTGCACTTGACTTGAGTCCCCTTGAAGTTTTGTGTGATAAAAAGCTGGCCAATAATCTCCATCTATCAGGTACACCTAATATTATTATTTAATCATCTGGCACAAGAGATATCTCAGCTGTTGAAACTCTGTTTTACAGGCCTACACCCTAAGTGATGCACCTATTGCTTCGGAGCCCCCTGTGTCCAATTTTTTATGTTGGAATGTGACTGGCCTTATTTTGAAACTGGTTCAACCAGATTAGAACAAATTCATTGAGGAGCACGATATATGCATGTTCAAAAAGACATGGGGCATTGACCACGCCTCTAAACCAGGCTATCGCAACTACTATGTGCCAGCAAAACCAAGTTCAGCCGAGAGAGCTTTGAGAGGTATAATGATGAGGGTCCGAGCCTCTCTTACCTCTCTCTTACCTATAATATCACTCACCTAGATATTGATTCTCCTGATATTTTAGGGATCCTATTGATGTCAATAAGAATGTCCGAGTTGCCATCTTTAATATCTATGCAAGAAGCAAAAAGGGTAGCCTTGCATAAATAACTGTGCAAGCCTTAGAGAACTACCTAGAAGGACGTCATCTTCAATATTATCTTATGGTAAAGGGGCACTTCAGCACCATCTTTGAGCCCTTCGATCCAATTAAAAGATGATCTCAGGTCGCTATTTATTTGAGGGACCTCTCTATGTAATTGGGTGTTAGAGCCACTAACAGCTGAAATAAGTCAGACTCTAGAGGAGCATTTACTTTTAACAAACCTAACCGTACTAGTCGCATTGAATATATAATGGGCGAGTTAAGGCTATGGTCACTCTTCAATAACATAGCTATTATGCACAGGGTAGAGAGCGCCCATAATCCACTTGCTCTTTCAATGACAGACCACTGTATTAACCTCCAATCTGGATGTTGACCCCCCCTTCCTTAACCAGGGATCTTAAGCTTGCATCTGACATGTTCAGTTTAAAATTGCTCCAATTAGCTACCCACCCGGACACTTTGGCAGCCATTGGACAGGATCTACATGATATATATGCTAAAAGTTATGGTGATGTACTTAGTGTCAAAGGTCTTAAGGACATTAGCTATTCACATAGTAAGTTTTTTTAACATCTTTTTGCATATTTAACAAAGATGATCAGCACACACATTTAGAAACATATAATACAAACTATTATGACATCTTATTAAGACATGGGATGCACAAGCTTCTTTTATATGTTCTTTATTTATTTATTTAAATAAAAAATATGTATTTACTCTTATCTTCTCAAAATCAGATTTCTTGTGTAGCCAATGCATTTCATCTCTCTACAAGAGACTTTTGCAGGGCTTAATTTGTTATTTAATGTATTGGAGTCTCATGAATCCTGTTCTTTCGTTTGAAACATTTCATGTCCAAATGAGAAATCCCATCATCTCCAAAGAATAAAGCATGTGTTCCACTAGTCCCATGCACTTATTATCCTCAGATAGCTGTATCAGCAATTAAGCCTGGGCAGAGTTTGGAACTCCGTGAAGTGCAAAATAAACTCTGCAGCACAACGCGAAGCTCCACAAGTGGCAGAGTGCGTTAGATAAATGCCGTTCGCGGTGATCTTCAGCACCGGGTCTTTGTCCCCACTGTGCAATCAATGCGAACGGTTCCATGCACAGCGCAACGGGCGCTGCTTCCTTTCTGCTGCCCGAGTAGATGTTTTACTCGAGCGGCAGCTTTCTCAACGCGAACGGATGGTTTCTCAAAGCGAGCAGTCGCAAGCATACGCAACAACTCGCATTGAGAAATCCGAACGTCCATGTTGAGAAATCTCGCCGGGAGGTTGATTTTCCACGCTAGCACTCACCAACTTGATGTTAATGATCGCGAACTAGGAAAAATTGCGCTGAAGGTGGAAAAAAACTCAGTGAGCGGAGTGGAGTTTGCCGCCCAATCCTTTGTTTCTTTAGAGACAGGTCCCTCCCGAAAAGTGTATAAATCGTTTTAATTTTGAACAGTAGCTTGCATATGAGTGTGGACATGCGGACTTCGCATTCTGGTTGCATTATCAATATGGCCTCAGCAGTTTTGCAGCCAGTCAGCCATAATCTGGTTCTTAGATTGTTGAAGGGAATTGTATTATAGGGTTTGAAGCTCAATGTAATGTTTAAAGTCAAGCATGTCCCGGTTTTGTTGAACAATGCTGCTAAAGCAGGTATCATCACTCAGGAGCTGTGGAGTTCCCCATGTACTTCCCGGACCAATTGTGGTGGCTTGGTGCCCAAGCTTACCGGATCTTATGGCAGTTAGCCTAGATCCCAGGACAAGCTTTGCCTATGTGTGGACCTTTAGCACTTTTTGCAATTTATTGGGGCATGGAGGGACGGGTCATTGGATTGCCTCCATTTCAGTCCTTACATTCCTGCGGTCCCTAAGGGATGAGGGCGGTCAGTTGCATGCGCCATATGCCACCCAGTGGTGATCTCCTTCTTTGCAAAGATGTTCGGGCACACTGATGGGACTAAAACTTTTTTAGTACAGAGGGCTTTAGGGTTGACAGTGGCAAGTTGGCTTCAATTTGGCAACGTTGGGGGACCATTTGTGGATTGATGGACGTGGTACGCATTTTGAGAGCAGCATTTGCACTCTCTTTAAATGGTGCCCTCAAGGAGGGTGAATTAGTGGCTAAGAACGAGAAGTATTTTGAAGGGGATTGCAGCAGGTGAACATTCGGTGGGTGGATGGCTCCCTCGCAATTAGTATCCTTCGCTCCAAATTGGATCAGGCTGGTAGAGGGAATCACATCCTATCGTATAGGGTTCCAGGCAATGCGTATTGTCCCCTGAGTATTCTGGAGACTTTCCTAGCTCATCAGCCACTGGGATCTGGGGGCCCCTTCCAGGAGCCTGCAGATGGGTCACCCCAGACCAGATTTCAGTTCTGCAGAATACTTAATTGGGTCCTGAGGGCAGCAAGGTGCTATCCTGCTGAATATGGGTCTCATTATTTTAGGATAGGTGCTGCCACCACTGCAGTGGCCATGGGATCATGGGTGCGGTGGTGCAAAGAATTGGCAGATGGTCTTCAGATTGCTAGAAGCATTACATTATATTGCAGATGTTATACGGGCTACAACTAATCCCCATTTTCTCTCCATTTTCTTTCATGGGGACTCAGGTGAAAGGAATGGGGATTCGATTCAGCCACTGGATTTCTTGACGACCCCAGTCAACGTAGAGGTGCAGAGATTACAGAAGTGCAGGTGATGAGCCATTCTTACGTGCTTTGCGCTAAGGCCTTTTATGTTGCAAGTGGTTTTGATGCCAGGGCGTATCAGGCAGGTTACCACCTGTCCTTTTGTGGTCAAGGAGGGCTGTGTTTAGCCCATTTGAGTTCTTATATGAACAACATGTTACCCAAGAAGTATACACCCCCTCGCATCATTATAGTGCATTCCGGTGGCAATGATCTGGTGCACATTGGCAGGAAAGACTCGTTTTAACTGGTGATTTCTGAATTTTGTTGGCCCTCAAGGAAATTTCTGCATGCTGTGCTAGCATTGTCCAACATAATCTCAAGGTTGCAGTGGAGGGGAGTCTGTTGATCAAAGCACTTAAGGAATCGGTGAAGTGGGTGAATAATAAGATTGTTAAGCCCTGGCAGTTGTCTATCCCTCATGGCTGCATAAAAGGTGAGCATTTTTTCCTACAGGATGGAGTTCACTTGTAAAAAATTGGTAAGGAATTGCACTTGGAGAACTTCCTGGCCTGGTTGATTCATCACCCATGTGATAGTGGATTGTGGCGGGGGAAGCCAGATAGTATGTGAACTATGCTGGCCTGTGGAGGGTGAGGTCATGATTGGGGGAACAGTTTGGGTCAATAGAAGGCATCCCCTTTTCCTTTTAGACCATTATAGCAGCAGTGTCATGGGACCCTCCAAGGGGTGCTGGCAGTGAGTCGAATTGAGGTTGAAGGGGTTCGGGGGTTGGGAATGATTGGTGGCATCCAAACTTTCAAGCCAGCCACCCACCCAGTTGCAATGGGTGCCAAGCTAACACAGGCCTTTGGGAGGAGGGGCAATATTGGGTGTAAGTGGTGCCTGAGATAGGCATCCTAGTGAGCAGATGGACCCCCTGCATAGGCATACCCCAGCAGATGATATGTGTAGATGAGTCTTCCCCTAAGGGGGGATCCATCCTGGTACAATCCGACTGGAAAGGGGAGGTTCCAGAGCAGGAGTCACCAGGACCAGTCATGTTCTCTCTTGAAGGCCAATTTGTGGAAATGTAGGAACAATTTTACATAAGGTTAGGATATTAATGTATTAGCGTCTCTGTTAAGGTTTGGCATCAACACATATGATAGGTTACTCTGTATTATCATAGTGAAGTGGTGTTTTTTTCTTGTCATCGTTTATTGTGTATTGTGTAAATGAATACAACCGGGGGTTTATGACCCCTAACCCAAAAGAGAAGAACTGGTTGTAGTGTCTGCCTCAGGTGGGACAGACAGGACTGAAAGGCATCTGGTGGGGAGTTCAAGGGACAAAATGACTGGAGGCCTCGCAGATACCAGTCTTTTGGAAAAGGCTCCCCCAACTAGGGGGAGCTGCGAACTCTGTTTCCCGCTCGCTGCCTCGGTCTACAGACGCCACCTGGGACCCCTTTAAAGCGCCACCTCACAAGAGTTTGTTTCCCCACTCACCATCCCCATATCACTCGGTCCTCGATAGTGGGGCTTTGGTAGGGTTGGCTCTGGGTTGTGCAAGGGTAACGATGGGTATAAGAGGAGTGTGTTTTGTTGATATGTCCAGGAAGGATTGGCCTATGCCTTGTCAATTGTCATGCTAACTGAGGGTCTTTTTTCTTTTTAGCTTATGTGCCTTGTTGTACTTATGGAATTGTGCATAGCCTACAGAGAGGTCATGATTGGGGGGACAGTTTGGGTCCATAGAAGGCATCCCCTTTTCCTTTTAGACCATCATAACAATGAGGTCACGGGACCCTCCAAGAGGTGCTGGCAGTGAGTCAAATGGAGGTTGCAAGTGGGCGGTGATTTGATTGGAATTGATTGGTGTCATCTGGTCCTTTGGGGCAGCCACCCTCACTGGTGCAATGGGCACCAAGCTAGCACATGAATTTGGGGGGCAATGTTGGGTGTAGGGGGTGCCTGATGTAGGTATCCTAGCGGGCAGATGGGCCCCCTGAACAGGAGAACCCCGGAGGGGGAACAGGTGGGTAGGGTCCTCCACTAAGGAGGGACCCATCCAAGTACATTTGACTGGGAAGTGGAGGTACCAGAGCAGGAGTCAGTGGGACCAGTCATGAACTCATTTGAATGCCAATATGTATACATGCAGGAGCAAATTTAGATAAGGTTTGGAAATTAATATATTAGCATTTCTGTTAAAGTTAGGCATCAACACATGTAAATAGAGCTGTAAAAAATATGATAGGCTAGTGCGTATAATCATCGGAATGTGGTGTTGTTTCTTGTCATTGTTTATTGTACAAATAAATACAGCCAGGGGTTTACGACCCATAAACCAAAAGAGATTAATTGGTTGTAGTGTCTGCCTAAGGTCTGACAGAGATGACTGGGAGGTATCTGATGGGGGTTCATGGGTCAAAATGACTGGAGGACTCGGCGATACCAGGCCATATAGCTGCTGGCACCATCGGGAGCAAGTGAGTAGCCCTGCCTTGCTCAAATGATGGCTATCTGAGCTAAACACTTGGTATTAGCATCTGCTGCGATTAGAAGATAGTGAATTTGAATTCCTGCAGGGACAACTTAACCATCCAGTGTTATAATTTGTGTAATATTTAAGTGGGTAACGAAAGAACGTCTTATTTGCACCGTTTAGACATGCATGTGATATGGAACTCTATAGTGCTATCCTTTGCCCATCGCCATGGGGGCACATTCAGGTCAGTGTGTATTCCTCCGCTATATATATATATATATATATATATATATATATATATATATATATATATATATATATATATATATATATATTAAAAAAAAAAGTAGAGACCTCATTAAAAGACATAAACATGAACTTAATGTGTATTTTCCATGTCAGTGAGATGTATAATATTATTTACCTCATCACAGCATTTAAAAATGCATTATAATTAACAGCTGATTTAAAACTATCTCCTTTTTGGCCTCACATCGTTGGTGGCCGAAAATTTATTTACATTCAACTGGACTATAAACATGTTTCCAATTCTGGAGAAATACAGTTTTATTTCTGATGTTTTGGGTTCATCCTAGTATTAGAAGTTTTGTTTCTGGAAATCCATTTGTTCTTGTTTTTATTTTAGAACCTTACAGGCAGGCTGTTATTGCCACCAAACTACACCTCCCATTGACTGCAATTTCCATTTACAGGCGTTTTTTTCTTCAGATCTATCTTGGTCTGCGTTGACTCACCTACAGGATCTCCTCCAACCTGCAGCTCCACCCCTACTAACCCTTAGCATCTACAGAAGGGGCAGAGCTTCAGGAAGTCTAATCAGCAGCCATTTGCTAAAAAAGGGGTTAATTGAATTTGTAGGGGAGCCCTTTCATCACATGCTCATAGTCAGCTGCTCAATCCGTGAAGGTCATTCGGCTGCTTTTGTCACTTCACTATAACTTGTGCCCAATGCACAGAAGGCAGAAAGGAAGGTGGGGAGAAAAGGAAATAAAAACGTAAGGGTGGCTGAAACAGGAGCAAGGATGGAGGAAAAAAGTGAAAGAGCAAGCAATTACAAAGAGAGCCAATTGGAGCGCCAACATGATAAGAAACAAGGAAAAGAACTGAGTAAAAAAGAGGGAAAGAAAAGAAGAGAAGAATGAAGAGAAGTAGCAGAGCAGAAAAACATGAAGTGGGAAGTTTTAAAGAATTAATGTGGAACACATTGGACAACGCTAAATGGGTGGAAAAGATTATATCGCAGTTTGAGGGAAGGAATAAGAGAAATCAGAAAAGAGAGCAGCCAAGGGGAAGGGTGAAAAGAGAGGCTGCAGACAAAAGGAAGGGTCTTGAAACAAAGGGCAGAGAAGGCTAGATAGGTGAAAGTAAGGAAATAAAAAGGAAGCAGAGGGAAAATACAGAAGTCTTGTGTGCTACAGGTAAAATATGAGTGAGATACAAGCACAGGGGATGCACCTAATGCAGAGTAGCGAGTGTAATCTACCACCCTCTGACTCTAACCCAGGTGAAATAGTTCAGTGGGTAATATACTGACTATAGCCATACATGTGTAGGCAGCAGGTGACGGGTCCTAAAACCGTTCACAGCGCCTGATGAGTGAATGCATATACTGCTGAGCTGTATGTTTCACATCTCCATCATAGGCTGCAATCATAGATAGAGCATCATGTTTAATGCCCCTGCTGCAGAATTGAGTATGTTGCAGGTTTCGGTCATAGGGGCAGGCCTCCCTCCCGAGTAGCGCACTTGCAGTATGAGTTATGTATTATAAGAGTCCTAGGGTCAAAAAGATGTGGTTAAAAAAAGAGAAAATGTGCAATATTGCAACACAGTAGAAAGCAAGAAAATGCGTGCCTTATGGTGCACCGTGAAAACTAAACAGTAGTGTGCATGATGTCATCATCGTGTGTTGGACAAATCTGTGGATTGCTGCATACCGGCGTTTCGGCAAATTTGCAGTCTGTAGCAGGTCGGAGTCTGAGGACTATCGTAGACATGTGCATTGCTGCCAGTGTGCGAGTGTAGCACAGGTGCGTGTGTGTGTGTCAAGTTTAAATCTGCTTTGAATATCAGTCCCAAACCCCCGCTCTGTATTAAAAACTAATGCTATTGGAAAGGTGTCTTCGGTTAAGTGTGCTTTGAAAGTTCCTCTCTGTTAGCAAATTAAAAAAAAAATAGAGGTGAGGAGCAATTCGGTTTAAATTGTATCAATTATTCTACCAATATTGAAGTAGTGTAAATAGGATTCATTTACAACAGCCTTTCTTAAACATGGCTTGGATTGGCAATAATTATGCATAGAGTTCTAGCTTTACTGTACTTATAAATATACCACTAACTACAACATTTCAGTTAAAAAGCATGTTGATGTGTTAGTCAAAGGAGGCCTAACGCAATATCTGCCGCTATATATTTTTGTTGGGTGTCTCTTACTCTATCTTGTTATGTTTGCCAGTCATTGTATTTTGTGTTGTTTATCTATGGTGCAGTTGCAATTTGCAGCATCTTTTTTACAGTCTGAGCTAATAGATGTGTGTCCCACTTGTGTTGCAGTTGTGATTTATTTTTCTGCACACAGTCTTGCTGTGTGGTTGTGTGTGTGTGTGTGTGTGTCTGATCTATGCTCATCTCTAATTGATGCTGGTCTTACCAGCGCTTGTGCCCTGATGCCCCTTTGCTTACTCATGAGGCGTCACTATATGCAAAGAAAGAAAATCTTTCACTCTCTCCAATGCACTACTATGTTTTACCCTAAACCTCTCTCAATATGTTCTCTACCTCCACTCATACTCATCCCAAACTTCATTCTATTACTATCATCTCCATAATAACCCTTTCTAGACTCTTTCCTCCTCTATCCCTCCTGGCTCATCCAAAACCTCATTCTAAAAACCATTTCTAAATTCTTTCCTCATGTACCCCCTCCTTTGACTCATCCCAAAAGTCTTTGACCACTATGATCTCCCTTTCTAGAGACTATTCCATCTTTCCTCCTCCATCTCTCCTTTTCACTCATCCCAAACCTCATCTTACTACTATGATCTCCCAAATAATACTTTCTAGACTCTTCCCGTTTCTATCCCTCCATTATCCTCTTCAATCCAAATAACAGACTCACGTGTCCACCGCTCAAATTGACTCATAAGTCACTATACTAATCCCCCACTAATCCTTATTGGGTTCCGGAGTAGTGTGCTACTCGCCAAAAAGCGCTTTTACACCTACTCATGGATAGTAAGCGCTATTTAAATACAATTACAATAGTAGTAGACAATAGTAAATTGCTGTAATCTAAGCAATTAGTGCCAATTTCAGATTTTTCTGAGAGGTGAATTACATTTTTTACAAAGCGATTGCTTGTGTAATAGCAGGTGTCCATATGTCTAGCTTTTGAGATCGTGATCTCTTGCAGGTTTTGGTTTTTGCAAATATTAGTATATAGAACAAAATCGGAACGATGGAAATGATGGGAATCCTCTTAGCAAAAATAATTATACAATTGATACTCTTAGACAGAGGAAAGAAGTGTATGTGACTTACAAAAAACTGGGAGGATTCTCTAGGGTGTGCCAATGTTGGTAAGTCCTAAACATTAGTACAAGAGGTTTGTAAGTTTCTTTTTAACTTAGATGGGAAAACAATTTAGGGTTACCTTGATAAGTGCCTTCAAGGTGCCTGCACAATGTGGCAACACTCTGCTAAAGCGGGGAATATGTTTGGGTGCATAGGAATATGAACAATCAGTGGGAAGACCGAGTTTGTGTTACAACTATACACAGTGCTAGTTGGGTGTTAGATTGAGTTTTGTATCTCAGTAGTCTACATTTCCCAAAGGATTACGAAGGCAATGAACAGTCTAGAGCTCAGCTGCTGTAACAATGAATGGTTGCAACTGTGCATGCTATGAGAAGGGGATTAAAAATGCAAATACATATTGAGTGGAGGAGAGAATCGTACAGGAACATGAAAATGAGCATAGTTCAAGAAGAAAAAACCTTTAAGTGAATGAGCGCTCACAGAAATTGACATCTTCAAGTGAGACTATTTGTCTATTTCTAATGTGCAACATCAGAAATATTTACATTTGTTCAGCAGAATTTGTTTTTACAAAGGCAGTGGATTTATTTGAAGACAATGGATTATTATAAAGCTGGAGACATTGGGGCATATGTATGAAACAATTTTGTAGTCGCAAATGCTGCCAATCACAAAAAAACAGCGTTTGCGAATTCAAAATCGCTAAACGCGATGTATGAGACATTTTTGCATCGCAATATTAAGAAATCACTAATTTTGCTATTTCTTAAGTTGCGAGGCAAGAATTCTGCGAACTTCTGTGCAAATTCTCAAACAGCGATTTTTCAGCTTGCGAAAGTCGCTATTTGAGAATTCGCAGTTAAAGAAATCGCAAAGACATGTATGAAAAAATCGCAAATTGCGAAAAATGAAAATTTGCATTTTTGCAAATCGCAATTAACACCAAGTACATGCAGGTGGTAACCAGGTGCAAGCTACTTAAACCAGCCCACAATGCTTCAGGTTCTTCCACAATGGCAGCACTATATGTAATAGCCAGGAGGCTGCGATTTTGGGCTGTAGCACAGAGGAGAATGCGACAAGAAAGAATCTTCAGACTGCGCGTCACTCTGTTCCAGCAGACTGAAGAGGAGATCCATGAGAAGTACATGCTGGACCCAAATACCATTTTAGACCTGATTAAGGAGCTGAAACCCTATCTGGAACACCCAACACTCAGGACCCAAACAATTCCCACCCATGTGCGGTCCTGTGCTCCCTGCACCTCCTGGCCTCAGGGAGTTTTCAAGGAGTGATAGCAGTGGCAGGTGGGGTCTCACAGAGTGCCCTGTCGCGCTTCTTCCATGCCTTCTTAGATGCAATGCTACAGAGGCTACCACATCACAGACACTTCCCCAGCACACAACAGGCATGATAGCTAACAAAACTGGACTTCTACCAGATTGCACGTTTCCCCCACGTTATTGGCTGCATAGATGGGACCCATGTGGCCCTCACCCCCCAGCCACAAATGAATATGTCTACAGAAACCGTAAATCCTACCAATCCTTGAATATACAGGTCGTGTGCAATGCTAAACATATCATCAATGACATTGTAGCTAAATACCCAGGCAATACTCACGACTCTTTCATCTTTAGACATAGTGGGATACACAGATGTCTGAATGCTGACGAGTTTAGTGAGGGCTACCTGCTAGGTAAATTCATGGCACACATCCATCCATACAGTACATCTTGTGAGGGGGGGGGGGGCAGTGACTCACCTATTCTTTCTATCCCTGCAGGTGACAGTGCCTATGCAGTGCGGGACTTCATCCTGACCCCGTATCTGAATCCAGCCAATGCAAGGGAGAGGAGATTCAACGGGCACACAGATCTACGCGCTGTGTCATAGAGCGTACGTTTGGGATACTGAAGAGCTGTTTCCGGTGCCTGCATAAAAGCAGAGGAGCACTCCAATACAGCCCTGAGACCTGCTGCAAAATCGTGGCTAGCTGTGCAATGCTCCACAACATAGCAATGAAAAAAGGCATCCCAATTGAAGTTACTGATACATATACGTCAGATGATGATGGCCCAGGTCCCCCTGGCAGACCAGCATCTGGAGTTGGGGCAGCTGCCGGACGTCAGAGACGTGCTGAGATCACACTGAACTACTTCTAGGTGAGTAAGGATGACATGAGGCAACATAAATATTTTAATCAGCAGGATGAAAGTGTGTCACACAGTCTGACAAACGCAATGACTGTTGCTGTCCACAGCACATGTTATGTCCACAGTGCAGGCAGTCCTAAAATTCAGTGGACTTTGCATGAATGGGCTGCATCACCCATTTGCGCGACTCTTTTAGTGTACAGTTCACCTCCTTCGGTGACGGACTGCTGCTGGCCATTCTCCTGGCTGAGTGCCCTCCGTTGGGTATCTAAGTGCTGCACCATGTCTGCCACTGCGCCTTCTTGTATCTGGCAATGTTGGTGTGCAGCTACTCCTGCTCGATGTCTCCTCACTCTCTCCTGAGACCATGAGTGCTGTGCCACCTCTGTTTGCCGTCTGCATCTGTTCTACAGCACTGGTGACCTGCGCCAGGCCTCTTGCAATGCCGTGGCAGCAGTGTGACATTTCTACTTGCATGCTTATGCTGCGACGGGTCAAGTTGCTTGTGGTGGTGCACAGGCAGTTAATTTGCAGAGCTGCCTATTTATTGACCGCAATGATTTTTGTTGCAGGCGCTGTACCTGCAGCATGCTGTTCTCCAGACCTGCGAAGACTGTGGGATCTTCTACTGTGGCAGTGCTGGTCCTGGCCCTTGACCTGCGTGTTTCAGTTCCTGGCTCCCTCAGTTGGGCTGTGTGCTGTCCACGCATGTGTGAGACACCCTCCTTTGGCTCTGCTTGTTCATTCTCCTCCCCTGTGGCCTCTGTGTCATCCTCCAATGGGGGCAGTGGGGGCACAATTGTGCGCTTTCTGCGTGTGATTGGTGTGGGCTCTGTTGTTGCATGAGTCCCCATCATCAGCCTGGTGCTCAGGATTTCCAAAATCCTCGCCCTCTGCACTGTCTTCCAGTGTCCTGTATTGTGCTGCGGATGTAAAGGGGAATTCATGAGTTTGTGACAATGTCTGCATTTTGCACTCAATAAAGTTTTTACAATTTGTATTGGCTAACTTCCGAGTTCTCTTTTCCCCTATTCACTGATTCACATGTTGCATTTAATTTGCTATGTCTCATGGACACACTATTGTGCATCTGACTACGTCTCCCATGATGCATTGCTGGGTGTGTTGTAAGAAGTGGACCGGAGTAACATGTGTAGTTTGGGTTTGGTGCATTTCTGACTGTGTGCATGGGATGGGGATGTGTGCGGCTATATTTTGCATTCATCTTACCTTGGCTGCTGGTTGCAGGGTCGGAGCTGTCGATGTCAGCCGCACCACTGACACTCTCAGGCAGGAGGGTTGACTCCACAAGCTCCTCATGGGGTGTTGGGTCTGTTGCTGTGGATGCTCCTCCCCCAGTTTTGTTGGCCTCCTTTCAGCCTGGCTGCCAGCCTCTCCTTCAACCTTTGCCGCATGTTGTACCATCTTTTTCCTAATTCTTCCACCGTGCGATGGGTCACACCGACAGCATTTACTTTTTGCTGGATGTCAAGTCAGATCTTCCTTTTCCTGGACTCAGGGACCCGGAGTGCCTTTTTTCCGAAGAGGAGCTCATGGCTGCACACGATCTCCTCAATGAGCATCTCCTGCTCCTTGTCACTAAATTTGTGCTTCCTCTTCCTTTTTTCTCCCTCCTTGCCCTCATGTTGTTTCTGGGACTCCATTGTGTATGTTCCTCTGCTGTGCTTACTCCTCTCACTCTCAAAACAGCCTCTGACTGTGGCATAGGCAATCAGGTGCAGCAAATCACTCCCACTTCCTGGGTGTGATGTCATCAGGCTGCACCTGTATTGCAGATTCACGTTTTTTGCGATTTCTTAATTTGCGAATTTTGCAATTAAGGAATCGCAAAACGAGTTTCTGAGAATTTTTTGCGATTTTTAAGAAATCGCAAATCGTTAGCGATTTTTTACATACATCGCTATTTGCGAATCTCAAAATGAAAATCGCAAAATTTCGCATTTTGAGATTTGCAAATAGGGATTTTGATACATATGCTCCTATAGGCCTTATTTAGAGTTTGGTGGACAGGATACTTAATCTCTAATGTGTTGAATGTCCAGTCTGTGGTATTGCTAGTGCATTACAACCTATGGCACTTGCAATACGTCGGACAGATTATCTGTTACGTCTTCACACAGCATCTTGTCCTCCATATTCTAAATAGGGCTCAATGTATCACATGTGGGCACAGAGGAAGGCACTGCAATGGGCCATGACATTAGTGAATTAAATATTTCTAATGGGGCAATAACAGCCAGGCAGAATCTGAATGAGGATATGGTGCTATACTTTTGTACACAGTTGTACCAGATTAGAAATGTACAGTTTATATGAGCTCGAATAACTTTATTCGGTTCCTATATATATGACCATAAAAGCATTTAAAATAACAGTAAAAACAAGTATACAACAAGCCTACCAGCGCTTTTTGGTTCTAACAACAATAAAGGTAAAATGCATATAAAAATCATGAAAATTACAATATCCATCATATTTGTGTGCAAAATACAATAATAATAAAAACTCCAGATCAATGCATAAAACTATAGGGGTACCATTAATTATCCTGTGACCCTGAGTAGTTTCCTAGTTTTGATCACACAGGCAAGAATGGACACCAGGGCAAAACTTATTTTTGTATCTTTCATTTCCATAAAACAATTATAAGCTGCTTTGTATGAATGCAGACCTTCACTTAAAAAAGGGGGTCATAAGCACTGTTTCCTGCCTTCATGCTAAAACTTACAAAAGATAACTGCGTGCAGTGTGAATTGAGAGGTTATGTTATCACAGGGACAATTGAAAACCTTATGTGCCCACTTAGAACCTGTGGGAGATGCTACCAAGTGGTGAAAGATTGACAAACGAAATCTGATCAATAAAAACCTATGATGTGTGTTATGATACTCCCAATGGTTCATGTTATTGTCAGCTATGATTTGCAGTGGATTTAAAATTTCGGATAGCCATGGAATCTTATTTGCTTAATGATGGGTATGGGTTCCGCTCTTTTACTGCACTTAAGGAAGAATTTGGCTTCTCACAAAACACATTCTTTAAATACCTACAGGTTAGAGATTATTTTATAGGAGGCAAGAAGTTATTAACATTGCCAAACTTGTCGGAAATACTGGCTGCAAAATATTCACATGCCCGTCGGGGGGTAATTGGTTCGGTCTATCAAAAATATTTGGCCAGGGCTAAGGATGATAGCTTACTAATCGCGGCTAAACTTAGCCGGGTCCTACAGGCTAAAGTAACATTCGGGACATTCAGGAGACTATGGAAGTGCTTGATCAAGGGGTAACGTCAGTTAATTTAAAATTGCAACAGCATCAAGCTGTATACATGCTGTACTACACTCCGCCGGTTATATCTAAGTGGGCTTCTGGTAATACGGAAAAATCATTTTGTCCGAAATGTCGGCTATATGCGGCAGACCTCAGAAATATGTTTTTTGATTGTCCAAAGCTCGACGTATACTGGAGGGGGGACACTAGTATTCTCAGTCCATTCCTGGGCCCTAATAATCAACTCACTGAAAAGGACATTTTTCTTGGGATCAGAAGTGGGGCTGTTAGTAACTGGAGTCTCCTGGCAACTATTATTGTTTGTGCCCATTTATGTATTACTAGAGCCTGGGTAGATGCTATCAGTCCTAGTGTTAATGAATTATGGGTTCTACTTAGACAGGTTTATGAGATGGAACTTGCTTTGGCTAAATCTAGGGGGTTGCGTTCTTGTTTGAAATTTAATTGGATTTGGGCTGACCAGTTATAGGAGCAATAAGGCATTTACCCATGACCGTGTTTTATTTTCTTTTGTGTCTTTTACTCCTGGCTCCAAGGGTATAAGATTATCATTTGTTTTAAACTTTTTTTTTTCTTTCTCTTTATGTCTACCCTTCTAATGTCATGTATATAATGTTTGTTGTACTTATGGCTTAAAAAAAAAAGGAATCTTATGTGCTTGATCTAGTGACATGCAATCCCTTATGATGTCCTGGGTCAGTGTGGCTACATTTATAGTCCAGACTGATTGCCAAAGCAATAACGCTCTCACATCTAATAGCGCTGCTATAGGCTATAAGCCAAATTCTAAATGAATGGTGGTACTGGAGGTTGATTGTGAGACAGCTAACAACCTTCTTAAAAAGGTGTCTTCTTGGACTTGCAAGACTGTATTGTCCCCTATGCCCCAGATACCCGTCCCATAAGTGGCGGCTGAAGTTGTTTTGGCATTGTATAATGTCACCATGTCTGGATTTCGCTTAGATGCTAGTTTAGCAGCAAATCTGAAAATGGCCTCGTTGTTCCTGGCCATATTAGTAGCACTAGATTATTTGTAGGTTTAACAATCCCCATTGTCTGAAAAGCTAAGGCCAAGATATTTAAAGTGCTTTGTGCTTATAGCCCTTTCTCCGCACTGTGTGTTTGAAAGAATGTTGTTGGCCTCCGCCCATTCTTCCAATCTCTCTAATAGTACTCTTCCTAGTGATTTTTTTGAGGAGCCCAACAGTGAGATTGGTCTATAACACTTGCAATCCTGTTTAAAGCCTTTTTTGAATATTGGTATGGTACTAGAGTCCGATCAGGTAGGTGGTAAATATCCCACATTGTACACCTGTGTTACCGAAGGCACTCAGAGGACAGAGAGAGGCTTGTATGCATTTATCGGTACCCAATCTGGTCTGGGAGCCTTCTCCCGCACAGATTTATATAATGCTCCCTGAACTTTCTCTATATTGAATGTGATAACAAATTCAGTGGTGTTTGGTGATTGGCATTCTGCTGCTATTGAATCAGGTGGAGATGCAAAAATGTAGGAAAAATGATCTACACATACTTCTGCCCCTATGGAGTTCTCTGAATACGGACCAGAGTTCTCAGTAAGCAATAAGGCAGTTACTGTTCTCCAGAAAAGATTATTATCTCTAGTGTCGGCTGCCTGTAGCAGATTTGCCCAGGCTATATCCTCTAAGTTATGCTTTCTTAACTTAATAGCCTGCTTGTATCTTATTATGCTCTCTATAATGGCAGCCCGGTCTCTTGTGAATGTGTGGAAAAGTTGAATTAAATCCCTATGTGCCTCAGAGCACTGACAATCAAACCACCCATAGTTCTTATTACAGTTGACCCTGACTACTTTACTCAGATAATGATTGATGGATTTCAAAATCGCAATATGTGAGTTATTGACTGAAACGCGTTCCGGATTATCCTGCCAGCGGGAGTAAAAATTGTCCTTGTTACCTCTCAAGAGGCCAAGCATAAGATGATCTGTGTCAACACCAGACCATTTGAACCAAATTGATGATTGCGTTACTGAATGATTATGTGCGCTGGAATTGGCAGCTTGCATGATAATTTAAGGGATCGCTTACACAATTTTCTCCTATCACCAGGTGGAGCAGTGTTACACCTCAAATTCTGGAAATCAGTATGTGGTCTATATTGCTCTGGCCACTGGTACCTATAAATGTATACTGTTGGCTGCCGACCCCTGTGGAATATGGGGCCATAACATATCTTGTCACTAACTTATTTAGATGGGTACCATACAGACAGCGTGTAAAATGGTCCAGATCTTCATCATTAGGGTCATCATACCCATATACCTTATCAAGTGGTAAAGAACATGAGGCAGGTTAAATTCCTCTGCCCAAATGATAAACACATCACTATCCTTGTCTAGCAAAACAAAAAGTTTGTATGATAAGTCCTACAATCAACCCGCCTCATAATAAGAGATGAAAAAAGGCGAATTAAGTAATATCAAAGGTGTTTTATGATGCTGGAGATATTTCCTTTATTTGACTCATACAAGGAAAGTGCATTTATTTTCACAGTTTTTCTGTATTTCTATAATGTTGTCATTATCCGTTACGATTTGGAACGGAGTGAGATGAATGCTGTCATAGCCCTAATTTTGTATTCTCTTTAAACTGACAGAATAATATCAGAGAAAATAAAGAGTACAACTCTTCCAGAAATAAAAACAAGTTTGGTAATTTCCAATGAGGTAGGAATTCAAGGCTACATTTTAGTGAGCATTACTGTGTTTTTCTTTCAGTTTGTTTGTTTGGAGTTCTCTGAAGAAATACATAGCTGGATCATTGGAAGATGAATTTCCTGTGCATATAATTTATAATTTTGCAAGTTTATACATCGGCATCATCTTGTTCACATGCTCCCAGAAGAAAAATGTGATAACTAACGATCCCATTAAATTGAATTATATTCAGCGCTCCGTCCATCATCTTCTTGTGTTTGCTTTGTTCACCCTAAGTTAGCAGTGTATGCCCAGATATGGGTCCCTTGATCACTTTGCCACTGGATTCAGCTAGCCTAGCTGACCAGGGGTTTTAACCCGACACCAGTCCCAGGATGCTTGTTTCTTGTCCAAGGAAGACCTAGCTTGGCAGTTTGAGCTTGACTGTTACCATGAGCAACAGGGTCAAGACTGATTTGCATATGGCTGGGCTGAACTGGGGTGGCAAAGTGAGATGAAGAACAATAATGGATTCAACACATATCTGTGACTGGGGGTGAGTGTCTGAAAAGTTTGAGCGCTCCTCTATCATCTCCTTGTGTTTGCTGGGTACCCAACTGTAGCCAGTATGCAAGTAGTCACACCCTGATGTCTACTACTTTAGTCAGGACTGCTCCACTGATACATGTAGAGAGGAGGATCACCACCCAACCCTTTTTTTGCAGGACCTGAGGACCAGCACTGGCACAAGAACTATTGAGATTTCATTGTATGATCAACTTTCGGGAGCAGGTAGGTCTCCTGTAGGCAGCATATGTTGTTGCCAGATCGTTCCAGGAGAGTCAGATCAGTGACCTGCTTAGTCAGGTTATTGAGGCCTTGGATATTAAGGCATGTCACTTTAACCTCCAGGAAAATGGGAAAGGATAGAGACCAAATAGCTCTGTGGAATTGGAGAAATAACACTTAATGACGGAAGGACAGCTGGGCCCCTGAGCATGTGCAAAGATGTAAGTAGGCAGTGAAGGAGTAAAAAGTAATACCAAATTCCCAACAACATTAGGAAAAAAATCATAACATTAGCAAGTCCATAAATAATGGGAACCCATAATCTGGGCACGGGCCAGTCAGAAGGGTAAGGAACATTCTTTATTGGGTGCACTTGTGGAGCTATCCCTCCTCTGTCACAGATCATGGCAGGAAGGCTTAATCCCTAGGATGGTATGTATGTCGCAGTTGTCGAATGTAGGTAGTGTCGGTGATCATGCAGCTGACTTGTCATTTCCAGAAGCTAGACTGTCTAGAACCTCTTGGCACTCCCGAGCATGCTATTGGTGACCAGGGTGAGAATGTTTCTTGTCTTTACCAGCCATCTGCCATAGCAGTGCACACATGGGGGAGCCCTGGAGGAACCAGGAGCTGATCGGGCAGAAGAGTCTCCAGGCAGATCCAAACTGCATCTTAGGTTGGTACAGTTGGCCCTCCCAGCAATAAATCAGCCTGAAGTGGTGACCCTAGCTGTAAGACACCTCCTTGGAGAGCAGAAACTCAGTGATCAGTTTAAAGCCACTGGTGCGCTGGAGGGTGAGCACCAAGATGTCCTTGAAGATTTGAAGCTACCAGAAGTGGACAGGATGTGAGGCCTGGCTTTTTTCATTATGTCTTTTTTGGTCTGGAAATCATGTTTGCATGCCAGGATGTCTGGTGGCTTGGTGTTGGGGCCTCCAGGGTGGCCAAATTGATGCACCCTGTATAGCTGCAATGCGAAGTCCTTGGTCCAACCCACGAAAGAGCGAAAAAAACGCCTGGACGTAGCCCTGGATGTTGGATCACTCGGAGCCCACAGGTATCCCCCTGAGGTGGACATTGTTGCGGCAAGATCAATTTTCAAGGTCTTCTGCCTGGGCCCGGAGCTCATCATGCTGCTCATGGAGATGGATGACCTCCTGTCGCAGCATCTCCACTTCATCACCCCTTGCCAGTTTGTTGTCATCAAAGGAGGAGACCCACTCACCCACCAAATTTACGTCCTGTCTCAAATCAAGCAGATCTTGAGAGAGGCTTCTCTTGAGGTCTTGGATATCTGCCTTGCGGGAGTCAAACAGGGATTCTAGAAAGGCAAGAGTCACTGGGTCCTGTTCTTGGTCAAAAAATCTATCCACGACCACCTTGGGTGGACTGTAGTGAGCCCAGTACAAGGTTCTTGGAGGCAGCTGGTGTTGAGCAGGTGAGCCTGTCTTGCACCAATTTCTCACATTTGCCTTTTGTTGCTGCTATGAGCAGTTGAGTTGCGTGTGACTATGGGACTCTATCCTCAACGCTGCAGTGCCCTGCCCGATTCGCATCCCAGCAGGGCTCCCAGCATTGACCCCTCCCACCGGTGGTCCCCTCAGGAGGTCATACCACCATCAATAGGCAGTCCGGCCATGATGGCTGGTTAGGAAATGGGGGGGTCGGCTTGAGCCACAGTAGGCTCACCCAATCTGCCCATGGGCAGCACAACCCTGAATGCTCCGCTCCTTCTTCCCGATCTCTGTACTAACTGTGTTTGATGCTTCAGGACGGAGTCCACCAGTGAGGAAAGAGGCTGAACCCCGGGACAGTTACAACTGCTGCTGACATGACTCCCTCAGCAAGTGGGGGGAACTGCACCCTGTGTGCATTCAGCAGGCAAGTCCATCAGCCTAGAGAATCTGAAGGTCTACAGTCATTCTCGCCATTTGGCCCAGCTCCTAAGCTCCACACCAGGCCCCAGGTTCCAGCAGTTCCAGTCAGCATGCCGGGGCAAGCATGGTCACGTGGTAGGAGGGACCTCTCTGAGTCCCCAGCCGGGCTGTGGTCACAGTTGCAGACATAAAGCCACCTCAATCCTTGCGCTGTATCACCAACCTCTCTTCATCTGCTACCGAGTAAGCCGGACGCTGATGTCATCGGGAGCTGTGCAGTGGGGCATCTGGTCTTAGGTGCTGGCAGCCTCCAGGAGGCCTCCCTGCAATGCCGCAGGCTCCTGGCAGAACCCGGATGGGCCCTATTATGCCCGCAGGGGGAGTTGAAGTGGTTCAACCATTAGCCGCAGCTATAGATGTACTGAAAATGGAGGAGCGGACGGAGCAGACAGCACAGATTACTCTGCTGTAATCTTGGCTACACCCCCCAAGTGTCACCTTTTAAACTGGTCTCCAACGAACTCTTTGAGCTCAAGGTCCATTGGCCCAAAGTGAGCTTCCTGCTGATTTAAGAAGAGTCAAAGACAAAAGTGTGTTCAGGAGGTATTTTAAAAACCATGCCCTTCAATTTATCTCAGTACTTCAAGACAGTTCTGATGCCTCGACTAAATGGAGATAATCTCCAGAATTTTGAGATTCTGGAGATGTGGAGAGTGGAAGGGTAGTAGATTTTTAACATCAGGATGACAGATGCAATTTTGAGTTTGTTGCTTCAGAATAGTGCTATATTTTGAAAACGGATACATTTTATGCCAAACCTGTTTCACAGAACTACTTGTAGTCAGGCAAAATACCAGGAGTGTGCCACCCAAATAAAGCATATGCAGTGGCAGTCATTAGGCATTAACGTTTTTTTGGGTGCCCAAGAAGGTGTATCCCTTTAGGATCGCGGAATATGCAGGTGTTACCAGATCTTTGATCCAAGCACCTCACTGCTTGGGGACCATGAAGTGTCTGTTTGTGTTTTTTCTCAAGACTGGAATCTGAGTGCTGTGTGGAGGCCTACACAGCTTGTTGTCTGCAGAATTCAAGTGCTCACATGCTGGGCCGGCCTCTAGCACGGGCAAGGTGAAGCACGGGCAAGCTGGGCCCATCTATATGGCACTGACTTTCAGAAGGGCACAATGGCATCCTACTGCAGTCTCCATCCAACCTGGTTCTGAAGAAAAGTGTAGCAAACACTGCTATGAAGTTTGTTTTCCTTCTTTCTCTACTCCCCATTCAACTTTCCCACCCCCTCCCATTTTACCAAAACACTGACAAAGATGACAAATGTTAGAATTTGTTTTGCCAAGGTAAGCTACCTGAGCAAAGCCCCTCTGTGTCCGCATGCCGGAATTCTCCACAATGAAGGCCAAAGTAAAAAAAAAAAACTCCTGACTAAATGTAATACTTGCAATGTATCAACCCAGTATTTCAACATCACTTCAAAACTATGTCTTCCATAGAGATTAAAACAACTTTGGTTTATATAAAATTGTAGGTTTGTTGTGAGACTATTGTCACTTCACCCCAAACAATGTGCTCACTTTTATTTAAACTTGCACTAATGAAAGCCCGTTGGCTTGTTTCTGAGACCAGCATTTGAATCATGGAAGTACGCCGCACGTGCTCAGCAAACATAGCTTCACCTTGCCCGTGCTAGAGGCTGGCCCAGCATGCGAGCACTAGAACATAGCTATCCTCAAAAACACACGGTGGTCCTTCTTCACAGCAATGCCAAAAACAGAGCAAGGTAAAATAAGCACCTGCTTTTAGGCTCTAAGCTCAACGTACACATTCAGAAAGAAGCTGCCAAGGCAAACGTGGGGTTATACGTACAAGCCCCTATCACCACGAGAAAGTCACCTTTTAGGACATTCCTGTGGCCATAGGGGCTTTGCCAAGGCAGCGTTAAGCCGCTTAATGTGGCTTAACGCTGCCTTGTAAATAGGGCTCCATTTCATGCTATGCTTAGCATGAAAGGGGAGAGTAATGGGTGTTGCTGTGGGCGTTCCACCGCAACACCCCTTGATTCTGACTCTGCCTCCTATTTACAAGGGAGACGTAAATAGGAGGCAGTGGCAGAATTAAGACCAGGGCAAACCTGCAGCACACATGAAAACAGCAAAAGGCCAATGATTGTTGATGTGCAGGAAGGGGGACCATCCTGTACATAAACAATCTTCCCCTGAACGCAGACACACTTGCACTATGGTGCAAGGGTGCCAGCGTTGGCGCTAGGCTACTAAACATAGCACCAGCGCAGAGGGAAATGTGAATATGGTGCAGCCCTGCATTTCAGAAGTGGCGGAACGTGTTGTTAAGCCAAGAAGGCTAAAGATACGCTACACCCCTTCTTTGTACATATGCCCCTTAGTCTTTTATGCTGCTGAAGGGAATGAAGAGAAGTTATCCAATTGTAACACCTGTTATTTGTTATTGGCAACACCTTACTATGTCAATATCCTTTTTAAAATCACTATATAAAACTAAATCTGTTTTTGTTTGCTCAAGTGTTCCTAGAATGAACGTGACTGAGACTAGTGTGGTATCTTGGGCTTATTGTTTGAATACTATGTTCTATTAGGTAATGCTGTAGATAATGTAGCGATGTAAGTTATAGAATGTTATGATGTAGGTGGTGGAACGGGCAGTTGGAGTTGATCTCTTGGGAACGTTATACCTGTGCCAAAGTGGAAGTTTATTCATAGAGAGGTAGTATTGGCTGTCATCTGGAGTGACACCTCTGCCAAGAAACATGAGTATTTACATATAATGAACTGCTGGGATTCTATAACGCTCAATGTGTGTGTCATAAGGAATTTATAGATTTTCTTAAAAGCAAAAAAATGAATTCTTAATGTTTGTTAGTTTTTTTAAATAAATATACTAGCCACATAGGCCCGAATGCACCTGTGTTTTGCAATTTGTAAACAAGTCACGAACGAGTTGGCGACCAGGAAAATACCAAAATAAAATGTACAAAGGGCAAAAAAGGTTTGGTCACAATAATGGCATACAAGACTCAATGAACAGATTTGGTATGTTTGCGAAATTTCACAAAAGCAATAGCTAAATAAGAAGTGATAACCATATGTGCCAAAGATTTGCACTTACCAAACAGTCAAAAGGTATAAAAAGGGGGTATAAAAGCATGGGCTTTCTCCAAAGTGGTATTGCGGCAGAGCTCCTTACACCTCAATGCTCAATGTTCTTGTGTGGTTGTTATACACGGAGGGGTGTGGCACAGAGGCCAGAACAGCTTACTCCATAGCGTGGGGCTCATGGTTCAATCCCTGGTGCAGGTGGCAGCTCAGCTCAGCATCATGTGATGCTGGACAATAGGTCACTTAATCTCCTTGACAGTCCCCCCAGAGCCTGGATACCCTTAGGGGTGATAAGTTCACACTTTACAAATGTGGAATTGTTATAATTATTTATACAGGAACCAATACTAGTCATATGGACCTTTGCTTGTCAACTGAAAGCATAAGAAAGGAGCTAGCATCTACAACAAATTTCAATGACAGTGAAACCAATGTGGTCTCCCAAAAACGACAGAGCGGATGGTGTTCAAGTGATGCAGCGTGGAATTTTTAAATCCTCCCTACGTCACAGATCAAATATCACACTAGCACATTCACTCAATACATTCATTGGTGGGGCCCATACCAACACTCACACTTCATTGATCCGTTCTCACGGGAGAGATAGATTATCCAAACGCTGACATGAAAGGAATATCTTCCAATTAAAAGACTCCAATTTACCTGAACATACATTAAGTACTTTTATTAAACTCAGAACCTTGAGACATTCCCCTCATTTAGTCGACAGATCAGTTAGTTGTTTTTGGATATTTGGTGACTCAATTCTTTAATCTACATTTAATCTTATTCTATTTTCTCTAAATACATTACCCGACACATTTGTTTGTTAGAATAATAATTTTGTTTATCTAATCAATTTCAATTTCAATAAGTCATAAACCAAATCACCGAACATCATATTTACCTAATCTGGCTATTAGTCGTCCTCTAAGTCAATCAAGTCGTGGAAAAGTCTTTAATTCATCAAAGTCAGGCAGCTATTCAGTCTTTCAAAGATTCAGGATAACAGCTGTCCAGCAGTGTGACCGTCCTCTCCGTCAGCATAACGTCAGGAAAAAAGAAAAAGGATCAATACCCTATTCGCTTTGTCTAACCACTTTTATAATGAAACTAATGTCAAAATGTAACAAAAATCAGTTTTAGAAAGTCCTGATAGGCTGATTTGGGGTCATTCAGTAAAGTTCTCACATAGTCCGTTAGGTTAAGTCATCACACTTGCTGGTTCCGGTTTTAAAGACAGTCCTTTGTTTCATGATTTTGGCAAAGCTCCCAGGGTGTCCATGGTGGGTACATCTTGCCTGGGGTCAGGACGAGGCCACTGTTGCTGGCGGTGACGCAGGCGCACTTCACCCGAAACCTCGTGAAACTATAGCAGTCACGTCGTGTGTGTCAGTCAGCCATCTTTTCTTAGACTCAAATGGTCAACTTAAGTAAAACAAACATTAAAACATTGAAATTACTAATAAAATGTTAAACCCTCTCTAATTCCCCTATGTGTAAGTAATTATCTAGCACGATAGGAACATTTAAAGCGTTTATATTCACCCAGTGATGTCATCTGGTGCAACTTACAATTACGTCACAAAAGGAACATATATCATGCAATATTCTAATTTTCTCCCATTAGTATGCGTACATGTATTAGTATACAATTAGTTTAGCCATGTAAAATGCGAATCCCACGTGTAATTCTTTCGTTAATATAATTGGTAAATTATCACTTCAAACAGATTAATAATATTACAATTAATAGATTATTCAGATTATTATAAACATGCAGAAATGGGGGATATACAAAATGTTGTACTACCCGCTCCAGCAATCCCCCCTTTGGTGATTATATCACCACACCATCAAAAATTTTGTATCCCTTTTGCGGAATTTCAAAGTGATTTCTTGTTTTCATTCATAATTCAGTTTCCCCAGTCTCTTCTCTTTTTGCTTATTTATACATACTCTCCTTTATTTCCTCCAATTCTATCTAATCAAATTCTCTTTCTTGTTTTACGTCTTTTCTCCTTAAATTTTCTCTTTTTGACGTTTTCTGGTTTTTATTCTTTTTACAACAGATACACCCTAATCTTATCATTAATACTATAAAAATCACAAATGTTAATGAAAATAATATCTTTCCTAAAAAGGTACTACCTAATTTTACTAAGAAGTTTTTAATAGCTGATATCTTCCTTCCATTCTTTTCCCATACACCTTCAACCTCCAGTGGTACAATTTCGTCATGCAATTCTGTAATATTTTTAATATAAATTTTCAAAACTTTACTTTCGTCAACTTTCAGCATTCCACAGACTCCACCCTCTTTTGCCAATAAGATATCAAGGGCAAGTCGATTTTGCATTACCATAGCACGCATGGCAACCATTTCAGTGCTTACCAATAAAAATCCTCCAGTGGTGCTTGTTGACAAGCGATCCACTACTGTTGAAAGTTTTCTAATTTTGTTTGCATTCAGAGATATTCCCACTGCCGGTATCAATGCTCCAAATATATCACCTACAATTTCTGCCCAAGATTCTCTTTTACTACGTACTAAATTACTACCTAAGTTATGTACACCATCTTCTCCTCTATCCATGTGAAAAATCTTTGTAAAAACCAGGCCTACATAACATGTGCCATACCAATGGTCTGGCAAACAATAATATGCCCTGTTCCCACAAATGAAATATAGTCCAGGAAAAACTGGATCTTTTCCACCTTTAAATCCCCATCCACCCATGATTCGGTATGTATCATGGCACTCGCTATTCCCTACAAAATAATTATCATATGCAGTTTGATTCCTTCTAATACACAATTTCCCTTTCTGAGGCCAGTCTAAAGCCATAGTTGAACTTGTTTCCCCTTTCAAGTGTTTTTCCATCTCTACATCCCATACTGTTTTCTCCACCTTTCCTTCTGAAGACTTTCTTTGCATTTTCAGTCTCCTTTCTTCAACCATATCTAAAAATGTATTTTACTCTTTCTTTAAACTGCAAGTCAATTTTTTTTAAATATGTATTCTAATGTTAGTTCTTTAGTCTCTAAGAAAAATTCACCTAACACCTTTGCAGGTTTTACCTTATTTAACTTGTTAATTGATGGTACTTGTGAAAATATAGTATCTACATCTGAAAAATAAAATTCTAATTCTCCTGTCTGATAAAATAAACTAGCTATTACACTATATGTTATTCCATAAGTCACTGGAAGGTGATGATAAGTCACTCCCTCCGATACAGAAGCCTGTAACTGCATACAAACGTAGCAGTCCCTTACATCCATTGTTTTTACATATTCATACAACAATTTCGAAAACACATTATTAGAAAAGTTAGTTATAGACTTATCTTTATGTAAATAGTTTTTATCTATTCTAGTCGGACCCACTTTTTGAATCTTCCCTATATTAGTTATGTTTTCACTATGTCCTTCTAATGTATCTATAGTAACTTTAAATGAGATCAGTAGAGCAAGTATACTCCATAGAAGCATTAGTAATCCAGTACAACAACAACACATTTTACACCATCTCTTCAAAAATTGACATCTATCTTTTCTACTATCTATGTTTGCCATCTTTGCTAAAGTGGACTGTGTCCTTCGACTTAGCCTCTTCTACTTCACAACTAGTTTTCTAACCCAAGGCTCTAAGCACCTACGTGGTTCTACCAGTTTTTGTCGTTTTCAGTATTTTATTGTCTTTCTCTTAGTCGTTTTCTTGTCTCATTCAGTTTGGCATTTCATAATTTTTCACTTTTCCTTCGTGATCGGTATACAGAATGTCCTGAACATCTGCTTCTTCTCCAATATCGGACAAGATAACTCTCAGGATTTCCGATTCTTCGTCTTCCTCAACCACTTCGTGTACAACCACCTCTGGATTTCCTTGGCTATCCGCCTCTTCTTTTACTTCAGGCAGGGCCACATACGTCCAATCTGGTGATTTATACTTCTGGTTAGGTTTTCTGGTTTTTTTGCTCTCTTTAATTTCAGTGGTTACTTCGTCTTTTGATTTCACCTGACTTGTCACTTCATTCACCTGTTCAGCTCTTGGTGAACTTACTCGTGTCAGTCGGTATCTCAGCCCTTTTATTTTATTCGGCCAAACATCATCTTTTGCTGCTCTTTTCAATCTACTTCCTTTATCATTCTTTTCAGTTCTCCAAGCTCTCTTTCTTAGAACTCGACCTTCAGGTATTTCATCTTCGCTTTCTTCTGACTTCGTTTCAACTTGCTTTTTATTTTCAACAGTTTCTTTTTCCACCAATTCTTTAGTTTTCCCTACTTCTGTCCCTCCTCGAATCTCCGTCACGCAATCTTCCTGCTGACTACTTGTCCCTGTTTCTAACTGGATGTTGGAGTTCCCTACAACTCCTCGAGGGTCTTCCGCAATAATCTTTCCCTCTCTCTCTGTATCTGGCACCTGTCCATATAAATGTGTTGTTTCAGGTGGAATTTCTCTCGATCTTTCATCTGGCACTTCCTTCACATGAATCTCTTTTATTGTCTCTTCACTGTCTTTTTCTTTGGTTTTCTCTTGTTTTCCCTTTGAACACTTCGCTCCTTGTTCAGTCTCTGAGTCTGAACTAGTATCAGAAATATGTAACCTTCTTCTCAGGGACATAGTTCTTGGAACATGTGTTAGACTTTGTTCTGCTTCCCCCCTTTCAGGGTTTTCTTTTGTTTTTGGCTCTTCATCATCTGACTCAGTACTGGATTCTGATTCATCAAAATACTCCTTTCCTGTGCTGTCCACTGGATTTGGAATTCTCAATGTATGGCTTGCATGGATCCAATTTTTCAATCCAGCACACTTTACAGCTGTTGTTGTGGTCAAGATGACTTGTCTTGGTTTTCCCCACCTCGGGACCAAACAGTTTCTTCTTCTGTGTACTTTTATTCTCACCCCCCTGGGCTTAGCTCATGGGCTTGCTTCTTTTCAAGGGTGGTGGCATCCGCTCCAACCTGATGAAACACAGAATGAACTGCGTCAGCCAGGCCTTTACAGCATTCCAACACCATGTCATCAGTTATAGTCATCAGCTTGTTGACTGGTATAAACACGTGCCGCATGGCTCGTCCCATGATGATTTCATGAGGACTTAACCCTGTAGTTCTATCTGCAATTGATCTAATAGTCATGAGTACTAGAGGCAAGACATCAGGCCATTTCATACCTGTGGCTAAACACATTTTCCCTATTCTGTTTTTGATAGTACCATTAATTTGTTCCACCACACCAGAAGCCTCTGGTCGGTAGGCACAATGCAGTTTTTGTTGTACATTCAATGCTTCACAAATCAGTTTTATGATCTCATTATGAAAATGTCCTCCTCGGTCTTATTCAATTGTCACTGGGAACCCAAATCTGGGGATGAATTCCCTCAAAAGTAATTTTGCCACTGTCATCCCATCATTTCTTCTTGTTGGGAATGCTTCTACCCATCTAGAAAACAGACAGACCATAACCAAAACATATCTCAGTCTGTTACAGGGAGGCATCTCAATGAAATCCACTTGCATTCTGGTAAAAGCCCCTCCTTCTCGACCTATTGTTCCTAGACTCACTACTGTCTTTCTTCCTGGTTTGTATTGCTGACATAGTAGGCATCTCTGACAAAGACTTTCTGCTACAAGTCTGAATTTTGCATTATACCAGGTTTGTTTAAAGGACCTGAACATAGCATCTCTCCCTATGTGTCCCTGTCCATGATACATCCGTGCCATGGCAGACATCATGCTGTCAGGCATGACTGGTCTTCCATCTCGATAGACCCACACATGATCTTTCTCTCTGGGTGCACATCCTGCTTTTACCCACTGCTTCATTTCCTCTTCTCCTACCTCTTCCTGCAATTGTCTCACTTCTTCCCATGTTCCCACAGTGTTAGTAAACATCAAAGAGCAAGAAATCACCTCTCTTTCCTTAGCCTGATTAATTGAATTCTGATTTTGTGCACAGTATTGTGCCATGTCATTCGCATATTTGTTACCAGTTGCGATATAATCACCACTTTGACTATGGGCAGCACACTTCACAACAGCCAATTGCCTAGGCAACTGTATCGCCTCAAGCAATTTTCCAACCACTTCAGCATTCTTAATGGGAGTTCCACTCGATGTCAAAAACCCTCTCTGCAGCCATATTTGACCGAAGTCATGTACGACTCCGAATCCATACTGGCTGTCAGTAATCACAGTCACTCTCACACTCTTTCCAATCTTACATGCTCTAGTCAAAGCGACCAGTTCAGCTACGTGTGCTGATTTTACTCCTTTCAGATATGACACTTCCATCACTGCTGCAACTGTACATACCGCATAGGCTGCATTTAACACTCCATCATCTGTTCTCAAACAAGACCCATCCACAAACAGAACAAAATCACTTTCTGGTAAGGGTACATCTTTTATGTCAGGTCGAGGTTTTGTACAGTAATCAAGTACATCCAGACAGTCATGATCTGCTTCATCTCTGACTTCCACATTCTCAGCATCAGGCAGTAATGTAAAAGGATTCACGTTCAAACATCTCACAAGACTTACATTTGTGGCACCTAGTATAACTTTTTCATACTTAGTCAGCCGACTATATGTCATATACTGAGTGTGACTCCTTGTTAAAGGATTGCCACATCATGAGGTACGAACACTTTCACAGGATATCCCATCACAATTCCCTCACTCTGTTCCAAACTTCGGCATGTAGAATCTACTGCTTTCAAACACCCAGGTAAGGCTACAGCTACTGGGTCCAACATTGATGAAAAATATGCAATTGGTCTCCTCAGGTTTCCATGCTTCTGTATTAGCACAGAGAGCGCACATCCATTTCTGTCACTGCAATAGAACTCAAACTCTTTTTCATAGTCAGGCATACCTAATGCAGGTGCTTCACACGACCCATCTCTCAATCGTTTGAATGCTACCAATTCCTCTTTGTTCAAATCAATGGGATCTTTCACATCACTTCTTGTCAGTCGTACCAAAGGTTTTGCAATCAACTAAAAATTGCTAATCCATTGACGACAATATCCAACCATTCCCAGAAACATTCTCACCTCTCTTTGAGTCATGGGTGCACTCATTCTTTTTATGATCTTGATTCTGTCTATCGTTATTTTTCTCAGTCCTTTTTCAATGCGATGTCCTAAATATTGTACTTCTTTCTTGCAAAATTGTAATTTTGATGGTGACACTTTAAGTCCTCCATCTGCCAAATGATTCAGCAAGGCTATCGTGTCAAGCTCACAAGCCTCACGGGTTTTCGACGCCACAAGAAGGTCATCGATGTACTGGACTAATACTGAATTTTTGGGCATTTCTAGGCTTTCCAAAGACTTCTTCAATAGCTGATTAAATATCGAGGGGCTTTCTGTACACCCCTGTGGAATTCGGCACCAAGCCAAGATACGCTCGCCGAAACGAAATGCAAAAATTTGCTGACTGTCATGGTGCAATGGGATGGAAAAGAAAGCATGGCATAGATCAATTACTGTATACCATTCTGCGTCATGGGGAATCTGATATAAAATCACAGATGGATTTGGTACAATGGGACAACATGACACAACGATTTTGTTTATCTTTCTCAGATCTTGTACTATCCTGAACTTCCCACTAGGCTTTTTCAGTCCCATTATTGGTGAATTACATGGACTACTCATTATTTCTCTCAAAATACCTTGTTTTATCATTTTTTCAATCACAGAAGTCACTCCTTCAATTATTTCAGGTGTCAATTTATATTGGGGAACATTTGGATAACTTACTCCTTCTTTTACTGTTATTTTTACTGGATCTACATTTCTCATTAATCCCACATCTTCTCCTGTGAAATCCCAAACTTCTGCCTTAACAGATTGTTTTAATTCTGTAGGTAATTCATCAGGGTTAAATACAGCATAGGTTTCAATAACCTTATTTTCCCTGTTTGTCATTGTCATTTTTTACAGCACATCTTCATCTGGGGTTTCAAATGCTATCCCATCCGGGGTACAAAATATAGTGCAGCTCATTTTGCACAACAAATCTCCACCTAATAGATTCACAGGACTGGTATCGCACACGACAAAACGGTGCATTTCAGAAAATTTCCCTATGCTAGCTTTCACTGGGTCTGTAGGGTAAGTTTTAATCTGCCTGTTGGATACACCAACTACTTGGATCGTTTCATCCAAGAGAGGAAGATTCTTAACATCAGCTGATCTGACTGTTGATCGAGTACCACCAGTATCAACTAGGAAAGTAATGCTTTCATCATTAATCTTTCCATCTACAAATGGGCCGGACTGGTTTACTTCTAGAGTTGCGCCAAGTACGCACTCTTCTTCCTCCCTTCGGCACCGTCAAAAACTTTCTTCTGAATCACTCTCATCGCGTTGCAGCCAATACTGCGAAGCAGCGCTGGCGCGCGGCGGTTTATTTACCTGTTCTCCGTTGTAGAATCCCGTTTCATTACTATACTTCTGGGAATATTTGCTCTGTGGAAAAGGCGGTTTTGGCACCTGATTCTGTTGGGTAACAACCTGCTGCTGTCGCTGCGGTTGATCACTCACCTCATTCTGCACCTGTGGATTCAATGATGCATTTTCATTGTTAGTACTTGGGGGAAATTTACACTTGGATTTCCAATGCCATAACCTACCGCAATTATGACACAGAAATTTCTTCTTAGCTTCCTCTATATTTCCTTTACCTTTCCCAGGACTAAATTTTTGTCTTGATCCTGTATTATTCGCTTGTTCTGCTAATTGAGCTTCCTGTCTCTCCGCTAGCTTCACTTGTGCCCACATAGCCTTTTCTTTCAATTTTCGCTGTTTTGCTTCAATCTCATCACTGAAATATTTAGCATGTCTCAGTACTTCGTCTATTTTCTTATTTTGCCAGTCTACAGTATGCTGTTTTATCATCTCACTAATTTCTGGACGAAGACCATATACAAACCTGTATACAAAGTTACTTAGATCCTTTTCACTCAGATTTTCATCTCCACTAAACTGTTTAAAAGCCAAAATTAGTCTCTCATAATATGCATGTACTGACTCTTTGCTTTCCTGATGTGTTCTGTCAATTTTTACCCAATCTGTCTTTTTAGTTAGAACCTTATTTTTCAGAAAGGCTATAACCTGTTCGTATTTCTTCATTACCTCGGGGTCTGGAGCCCCTGTTTTTGGATCCCTTGGGTATTCTTGTGTTGGACAATCTATCATGATTTTGCACTCTGTCCATAGATCTGCTGGTACTATTATGTCAAACAAGCTGTTTAGATCAATCCACAATACTTTGGATAATTTTACAAATCTGTCCACCTGTCTATACCACTCGACGGGTTTTTCACGTAGTCGAGGGAAGTCATTTGTAAATGACAAAATATCTTGCCTAGTCCATGGGACATGTACATATCTTCCTCCTGGAATTTCTCTCATAGGGCATTCTGTTACTACCTTCTCTTTTTCTCTAACAGGGAAAGCTGAAAAGGTTTTATCTGAAACATCATCTCGTTTTCAATAACATCTACTTTTCCATTTGTCCACATCTCCCCATTTTCTCAACAAAATAATTATTTCCTTAATCTGACTCATTCGTCCTGTGGTATTCATATTCTCAATGTCCTTTTCAGTGAAATCTACTCGATATGGTTTCTGTAGGGCTTTTACCTTTTCAATGTCTATACCCATTTCATTTGCCACTTCTTCTAATCTTTCATGGAGACTCTTTGCTCTCCACGTTATGCTTTTACACAGGAATAACAACTCCTCATCCTGGTAGGTTTTTAACTTCTCCGTAGGAATAGTTCCTACAATTAACTCTTCTAGTACCATTCGTAGTTTGGCCACATCTATTGACTGAGATTCTTTGTCTTTCTTTTGCAAGCTTCTCAACCATTCACTTAATTCCTCTGTAGATGGTCCTACTGACTTCTCTACATTACCTTGTCCAGAATCCTTTTGTGTTTCTAATATTGACTCCACTGTTGTTATACATCTTTCTGCACAATTCTGGCCTACAAACGGATTATTTGAAACATTTGGTTCAATCATACTTATTGTCTGTCTCCATGGATTGTCATTTTGACTCGGTTTTGGTTGTTCAACCTGTTTGTTGCTTTTGTAAGGGACCGTTAAACAATGTTCGCTATCTTTTTGTTCAAAAACAGGCATTACTGGACCTATCGTTACTGGAACTGTTACAGCTTCCAGATTTTTGGTTAATTCTCGTATTTTCCCTGTTAATTCTAAGTTTGTCTTTGCTAGTTCCGCTGAATTTTCACCATTTATTCTACCTCCGGACTTCTTTTCTACCTCTCTAATGGAATTGTTTTTTCCCAAATCTTGGAACTCTGGTTCCGATTTTATGATTCGTAAAGTTTCTTTCATTGGGGCACTTGGTGTTAATATTTCTGGTTCTGGCCGATATGGGGGTTGATTTTTATAGAACACGTCATCAAGAACATCGTCCTCTGATTCATTCACTCAATACCCTCTCGTTTCCACATTATGTCTCTTTTCTATGCATTTTCTTCCTTCAGTTTCTCCTGCAGTTCTTATGGGAAACCTACCCTCAGTCATACTCGCATTCCTCCATCTTCTCATTCGATCATCATGATTCTCATGTCCGTACGACCTACCAAACATGTATCTATACCTTCTGCCACTTCTCTGTCTTTCTCGGTCATGCATCTCATCTTCCCATTCTGTCAATGCTTCAAATTGTGTCGGTCTAGGTCTTGGTTCTAAATTCATCATTTTCTCAAATCTGCCAAATTAAATGAACCATGTTCTGGAAAAGCCAAAACTGCGTCCTTTTCAGTATACTTGATCCAATTGTCTAACCAAATACAGGTGTGATATCCATATTTCGCAACCATAAAGGATGCAGGGGTTTTCGGTGGAGGAAGTAATTGTCCTTCCCTAGTTACAATCGGTTTGTCCTTCTTAAACCACTTTTTAATTCTACCGAACCAGGACTTCTTCTACTTTTCTGGTGGATCGTAATACATTTTTCCTGTCTTTTCGTGTCTCACTAGTTTCTCCTCTCAATCGTACCGCTTTTCTGTCCAACTGTAGCGCAACTCACACTAATGCACCAATCCGGAACGTCTACGTCACTCTGTAATTCTCCAATCCCAGCGCGACTCACTTTAATGCACCAATCTGGAGCGTCTACGTCACCTTGTCATTCTCCACTCCTAGCGCGGCATACACTAACGCACCAATCCGGAGCGTTCTACGTTTCCGACTGACTGGCCAATCCCAGCACGGTCGTTCTGACGTCCGCAGCCGCTGCCCCTGTCTACCCCTCCTTTACAAAATTCACTCGGTAAGTTTTGTTTCAAATTTGCAATTCTGTTAGTAACAACACAAAAACACCACCATTGTCCGCTTCGCTAACCAAGGAATAGCAATAGACCTTTCTCACGAGAATACCGTCTTTCCCGAGAGCAGCGCTTACCTCTGCCCTACTACGGAATCGCTACTTCCGTTGATAAATTAGCACATCCCTCTACCTTACCCTTCTAACAAGCATTAGCTAACCGTTTCTCAAGATTTAAGACACTTGGTTGGAGACCCAATGCTCCTGAGAAATAAAACTAGAGTTTCACAATTAACCCGAATGCCTTCACATTCACGCACTTTCACACGAGAAAATGTAGTACATTCACGCAGAATCCTGTCTTTCCCGAGAACAGCGAACAGTCTGTCCTACTACATAATTATGACATACGTTGATAAAGTAGCACTTCCCTCTACTTTCCCCTTCTAACAAGCTTAGGGAGCACCTATTACCTTTCTAGTGATAAGCGTTATCGGAATGCCATTTGGACTCCTGGTACCTAAGACCAAAACTTCACAGGTGACCTTCGCTACCATACACTTCTTCTCTCACACAGAGAATGTCTCTAATGGCAACACACGACGATGTCACCGAATCGAACCCAGACAATGCGTCGTGCAACTTCAATCATTACACGTTTCTCCCTGTGTATTTACAGGGCAACAACAATTCCGTCTTTCCCGAGAGCAGCGCTTACCTCTGCTCTACTACGGAATCGTTACAAACTTCCGACTTCCTACATCCCAGAAGCCGTGCAAACAACATAGAACTCGACTCGACTCACATAGAGTGTTAGTACATAAACCAATATCAACCAATAATCAATAAGCAATTTACAAGCTATATTCACCAAACCAAAACAATAACAACCATCATCTTGCTACCAGAAAAACTGATGCAGCGTGGAATTTTTAAATCCTCCCTACGTCACAGATCAAATATCACACTAGCACATTCACTCAATACGTTCATTGGTGGGGCCCATAACACCAGCACTCACACTTCATTGATCCGTTCTCACGGGAGAGATAGATTATCCAAACGCTGACATGAAAGGAATATCTTCCAATTAAAAGAACCTAATTTACCTGAACATACATTAAGTACTTTTATTAAACTCAGAACCTCAAGACATTCCCCTCATTTAGTCAACAGATCAGTTAGTTGTTTTTGGATATTTGGTGACTCAATTCTTTAATCTACATTTAATCTTGTTCTATTTTCTCTAAATAAATCACCCGACACATTTGTTTGTTAGAATAATAATTTTGTTTATCTAATCAATTTCAATTTCAATAAGTCATAAACCAAATCACCGAACATCATATTTACCTAATCTGGCTATTAGTCGTCCTCTAAGTCAATCAAGTTGTGGAAAAGTCTTTAATTCATCAAAGTCAGGCAGCTATTCAGTCTTTCAAAGATTCAGGATAACAGCTGTCCAGCAGTGTCACCGTCCTCTCCGTCAGCATAACGTCAGGAAAAAAGAAAAAGGATCAATACCCTATTCGCTTTGTCTACCCACTTTTATAATGAAACTAATGTCAAAATGTAACAAAAATCAGTTTTAGAAACTCCTGATTGGCTGGTTTGGGGTCATTCGGTAAAGTTCTCACATAGTCCGTTAGGTTAAGTCATCACACATGCTGGTTCCGGTTTTAAAGACAGTCCTTTGTTTCGTGATTTTGGCAAAGCTCCCAGGGTGTCCTTGGTGGGTACATTTTGCCTGGTGTCAGGACAAGGCCACTGTTGCTGGCTGTGGCGCAGGCGCACTTCACCCAAAACCTCGTGAAACGGTAGCAGTCACGTCGTGTGTTTCAGTCAGCCATCTTTTCTTAGGCCCAAATGGTCAACTTAAGTAAAACAAACACAAAATGTAATTAAAACATTGAAATGGCTAATAAAGTGTTAAACCCTCCCTAATTCCCCTATGTGTAAGTAATTATCTAGCATGATAGCAACATTTAAAGCGTTTATATTCCACCAGTGATGTCATCTGATGCAACTTACAATTACGTCACAAAAGCAACATATATCATGCAATATTCTAATTTTCTACCATTAGTATGCGTACATGTATTAGTATACAATTAGTTTAGCCATGCAAAATGTGAATCCCACGTGTAATTCTTTCGTTAATATAATTGGTAAGTTATCACTTCAAACAGATTAATAATATTACAATTAATAGATTATTTTGATTAATATAAACATGCAGAAATGGGGGGGGTGTATACAAAATGTTGTACTACCCGCTCCAGCACAAGCCATGGAGGTTTAGTAGCAGATTATGTAAAAGGTTACAAATCCATCAATTAGTAAAACAATTTATCCAAAAAGCATGAATATCCATATAATTATGCAATCTAAATTTCAATATAATAAAGAAAAAGATGTAAAATTCAACAATGTAAAGAACACAGAATATAAGGTGAATTGATTCCATAAAGGAATTTCCCTATTGTAAATAAAGGATTGAAAGAGACAAAGGGAAGTTAAAAGAGGGTACCTGCATCGGAAGAAGAACCAAAAAAAGGTACTTTGGGTAAGAAATGGGCCTTCATACATGATGCTCAGCACCCAGGTCAGGGGAAATAGGCAGAGTTGAGAAAGGTCTTCTCTCATCAAAGTCAGGACAGGATCTGCTAAACTATTATAGGGAACACATAATTAATATGTAATGGAAAGGTCTGGAAGCTTCTTCCCATTATCACTCTCTAGATGGTCCAATCAGGAGATGATGTCAGGTTCTCTCCCATCCCAATAAACTACACATTCATGCCCAGATTCTAATTATGCTAGATAATGTCACAGTTTTCAATAATATGCAGGTCCTTATGATAACTCATAAGGTATTTCTTGTTACTACACCTGCAAAAAAGATGGAAACATGAAGCTTACAATGCATCTACTTCTAAAATAATTTGAGTAGCTGAGGCCTAAAAACGTTGGGTCAATGTTATGAAACAAAACGCTGACTAGACAGGTAAGTAAGTAACATTTTTATGATGTGCGCATTTGGCAAGGCATTTTAGTGAAGCGTTCCTTCTACAAAGCGAAAAACAGCAAATCTAATAGGAGTGAGTGGAGAAAAGCCATGTGTTTAAAAGTTTTCTAAAGGAAGATATATTGGAACTGGGATCTCAAGACAAAGAGCAAGGAATTCTACAGCCTACAGGCCAAGAACGAAAAGCTTCCCTCCCCAACACACTTTCTTGATTTTAGGGACTGTTATTACTTTTGCAGTGCCAGATCGTCTCAAACTGAATAATAGTCCAGATTTAATTTGTCCAGCCCTCACTTCTGACTACATTTGTTGCTGGTTTCTAGAATGACTAGCAGCTTGCTAGCATGGGTTTCTTGGACAGACTACTCGCCAGCCTTTGCCTGTGTCCTGTGCTGCTGGTATCTTGGTGGGCGGGCTTGCACTGGGCTCATCCAATTCCATTTCTATGTTGTTGTTGCCTTTCTTCTGTTTCAACATTCTAGAGTGTAGGGAAATGAATTGCTTACTGTTCTGTAACTATTAAGTTCAAAATGTGAGAGACATAATTTATTAATTTAAAAATAAATGCTTATTATTGAAGATTTGCTACAATTATTAGGGGAAAACTGAAGATTTTACTATGATACATTTTTATGGTGGCTAGAAATCTCTTAATGAGTTGCTACAGTCTCTAAAGATGTAGAGTAAGAATCGTGTCTCATTGTGCATGAACTTCAGGTCAAATTTATAGTCGAAATCCTCAGTATAATTGCTGTGTTAGCACTACTTGAAAATAATGTCATCACACTAATGTACATTTACGTGTAACTGCTGGTGGTGGAGCAAAATGTGCTGCTTACTCCAGACAATGCCTCAGCCTGTTACATGGACTCAATGAGTTCTTCCATGGCAGTTGGTGCTGGTTCCATAGAATGGCCACCTCCAGAGGCACCAGCCTCGCTCCTTCATGTTGCTAAATGTTTCTTTAGTTCTCGCGTGAAGCGCATTCCATTTCTTTTTAAACTCATCAGTGGTACGACGTGTAACACTAACTGCATTGATGTTCTTCTGGATGTTCAGAGCAGTTTTCCTTTTGCTGCCATCTAAGACAATCAAAGAACTCTTACTGAATGAATAATTTTCTTCCATCCTTTTTTTGTGTACCTTTTCTTCCTATGATAGATTAAGACTATGTGGCTGCTCTGCTCTACTTCTAAATCCTCTACGTGGCTGCTTTGAGCATATGGTGTGCTACTATCTGGTTGTGGTATTATAGTATTACATTATATTGCATATTCTGGTGTTACACAGGTGTAATGTTCGGTAATTTTCGAATTGTGCTTGGTACACAAAATCCCCCAAATTCCACTATTATGCCAAGTCGCATAATTACGTGCAAGCGCACAGGAACAACGCGAACCAGCAGCATTCAAGCGACTGCTGTTTGTGGTGCTTGTATCTTTGTGCTATTCGCTGGAGTTAAATGTGTCCTTGCATCCAAAATGGGCACAAGGAGGCATTTGACACTAATATTAAAACACCAAATGCCAGTTTTGCATTTTGCTTAATTACACATAATTTCACATAGTTTAACATCATTTTCCTAAATCCCATGTCAGTAGGCTAAAACAAATTATGCAAATTTGCACACTCCTTGTCATTAGTTGCGGTCATAGCAACATTTCCAATTTACGACTCTCTTTGATATGCAAATAGCGATTTGTTAATTTGCAATTGAAACTATTACCAAAATGCACTGACTTTACTACACTGGGGGTCATATTTACAAGTACTTTATGCCACCGTAGCGTCAATGTTTTGACATTACGGCGGCTTTGTTTATCGCCATATTTACGAATTGCCGCTAACTCCAGTTAGCAGCACATTTCCAGCTTAAACGTGAATTTTCAAGATCGCCACTTCTGTTAGTGGGACATAACAAAAATGAGATGCAAAGTAGGCGTTTCCATTGAAAAACTGTTGCTAAACACACAACACAACATTTACAAGAAAATCCCTGTACGTTGTTAACCCCTCAAATCCGCAAACTCAAATTAGCGGCAGTTTAATAACTGCACTACTTACCTGGTCTTAAAAATGGTGCACATACACCTATATATAAGAAAGACAATCCCAGACCCTCCTTGCAACCTCAATGATGCCATGGAGTTACTACATTTGCAACTTGAAGCCCCAAGAAAACCTCCACCACCACAGAGGCTGCGCCACAGAAAAGAGCGGGTCTACCGCCAAAGGATCACCCTCATCACCTCCATCCAGATGAGGTGATAGCCCATTACAGGCTAAAAAGGTCCTCCATCCTATACCTACTCAACCAGCTAGCCCCAAGGCTGGAGGCCACATCCCAGTGCAGCACTAACATCCCTCCACAAACCAAACTACTTGCAGTGCTGCACATGTTGGCCTCAGGCCCCTTCCAACCCACCACTGCCAGAGTGGCAGGAGTCTCCCAGGCATACTTTTCCAGGTTTCTCCCCACTGCCTTGGATGCCATCATCAGCCAGACGCCGCAGCATCTACCCTTTCCCAACACTGCACAAGATCAACTCGCAAACAAGCAAGACTTCTATGCCATTGCTGGTTTTCGGCATGTGTTGGGGGCAATGAACTGCACCCATTTGCAACTTGTGCCTCCCGTGGACACTGCACACATCTACAGGAACAGGAAGGACACTTACTCAATGAATGTGCATACAATTGTTGACCATCTTGGAGTGTTCATCAATGTCGTTGACAAGTATCCCGGAAGTGTCCATGATTCCTACATCTTCCGCCAATCCGTCATCAACCAGCGGGTCCAGAATGGCATCTATGGAAAATTTGTAACGCGCGCAGTTACCCAGGATGCCCCTGGGTAACTGCGCGCGTTACAAATTTTATATAATAATAATAATAATAATAATGACTGCTTGTTGGTAAGTACAAACTGAACATACCACACACCTCAAGTCACCCAATCATGTAACTCAACTAGTTGAGAATGCACATGTAGCAAATTGAATTGTGAATACATTGTAACTGGGCCAACTACTATATAAAAACACCTAATGGCAAAGAACAACATACATGTAATTAGTCCCAACAAGGGGGTAGGCTAGAAATACTCTCACAAACGACTAAGTCGCTCAAGGAACACAGATCTTGCAGAACTCATCAGATAAAAATTGCAAGGAATCAATCCAGCAGGTGGCACAAGACATATGCTTGCGCTGTGCTGCATCAATTCCGAAACAAAGCCATGCGTCCTTTGTACAACAAGATTACAGATCACTCTGCTATCCCCTGTGCTGGTGCACAATTAGCTGACTTGCACCAACACAGGCATCCATGCACCATGTTGAATGGTTGCCTGCGTCATAGGGAGGAAAGTATTTCTGCATGAAGGGACACCTAATTGCACAGAAACAATAACAAAAGTGGATTTCCCCTTCCTATGTGTTGGGTCAGAATGCAGCATGCATAGAAAGAGCATCAAAATAATAGAAATGTAAATCTTACTCCATGTTGCACATTCCTGTGCCTCCCCTGGTGAGGCATATCAATCTGATGCATATCCAGGGATACAATTAGTACCAAAGGCGGAAATGAAGCAAAATACATCTGTGTTGTGTGGGAACACCCACTTCAACATCCATGGCCCGCCCCCAACATGCAATCAATTGGTTTAAAAGATACCACATGCTCGAGGACATGAATAGACCTGTTCTTTGGCTTGGCATGTCCCAGTTAGTAGAGTGCACCAGGTAGCAGTGCTGCTGCGTCTCTAACAGTGAGTCACCTGGGTGCAAGGTGGATGCAGCTAAGCCACATTGAGTACAACATTTACCATTCAAGTGCTTCTGGTGCCAGCTACCCTCAGTACAATATCTCACAATGATGGATATTTCAGATGTACATGCATAGTAATGTGCAAAAAGTCAAGGTGTAAGGTATCCATACATCCTAACAGTTACAACATGGAGGTATTACACAGGACCTGGCAAATGGCATCATAGTGATGTGTAGGCTGTAACGTTTACGCAATTCAATGTCAGCAATGCAAGTTGATTGTATGTACCACAACATATGGAAGGAGAAGGTAGAAAGCCACACAATGGATACAAAATCAAAAAGTCTACTCTGTAAACACATCAGGCTAAAATACTAATGGACACCTTTCTCTATTTTCCGTTTCAGCAGATCAAGGTTATGCACTGTCACCATGGGTCATGATCCCCATCAAAGTGCTCCTCTGTCAGTCTGCAGTAACTCTGCAGCACTTGTGTCTACCACTCCAGGTCTCATAAAATGGCTGCATTTTCTATCACACATGACAAGATATGGATATGCATCAATGTGAGGAACGAGCGCATATTGACAGCTCAGGATTACTGATATCATGACATATCAAAATGACTGAAGTCACCTACACGACTCAGATCACATCCCATAGCCATATGGTGTTGTCAGGCATGCAATATCATGCAGTATTGTACATTTGCTGATCAACTAGCACTTAGCGTTAAAATATTTGCTGCATATTCACTTAAGCAATACCTTTTCTCATAACTGCCATGGAAATCACTCGCTAAATACATTTTACAACAATGAAAAATTCCCCCTTACCCCTTAGCGGGTAATTGTTTTTTCTCTGAGTCCAAAAACATGCCGCAAACGCCCAGGAAGTGATGTGCTGTACATTTTCACTTCCACTTTTAACCACACTGTTAGTGTCTGTAGTGAGGTGTGGAGTTGTTTGGAGTTGTGTGCTGGTGTTGTTGTGTAAGAGAGTGGTTTTCTGTCTAGTGTACTGTCCCTACTGTCCTCGTTACGTCCTGTGTCTTTGTCTTTACATTTTTTCTTTGTGTCTTTGTGGTAATCTTGTTGGGTGTCTCTCCAAGGGCTATATCTATGAGTGTTCTTGTTTTTGGGAGATTTACTTGGGTTTTATTTTTGATTAGTGTGTTTGGAGATGTTGGGTGAGGGTAGGGAGGGCAGGATGAGGAGGCATTGGGGGGCTTTCTCTGGCTGGTGAAGTTTTTTTTACCACGGATGTTAGAGAATGGAGGACGAGTACTGCAGGACTATGATGTCAGGATCAGGAAGATGTGGCGAGAGCACATCTGCAACCACATGATGCGAATCTTCAGAGTGGACAGGACTGTCCACCAGTGGAAACACCGATGGCAGGATTGTGTCGGACGTGAGGGAGACCTATTGGATCACATCGGGATCATTGTTGGCAGGCAAGGTGGTAAGTACATGACAAAACTTTTATGAAATCACAGTGTGTTTTCTCTGTTTACAACTGTAGTCGGTGACACAATGTAATATACGCTACAGGATGATGACATCCATTTTTGCTAAACCAAAGCTGCCTAGCTCCAACCATTGTGCAAGTGTGCCTGCGTTGATGTGAATAATTGACCATGTTCAGCAATGTGTTCCCTCCTGCACATAAACAATTATGAAGTGCTGTGTCACATTTTGATGTGTGCTGTGCGGTGCAGCATACATAGATAGTGGATATGAGATATGTCTGTGAGGACTCACAATGTACATGAAGTGACTATGTGAGCTGCACAACACAGCACACATGGCAAAACACACAACCTGATGGATTAACTCATCTATCCCTGTTGGGCAAGGCTGTAAGCATTTGGTAGCAGGCCCTAATGTAGGTGCAGGCCCCATGTGGATGTATGTCGTTACAACGCACACTTTTACAACGCATGCACTTACAACGCATTTTTTACAACGCAACATCCACTACAACGCATTCCACTACATCGCATGACACTACAACGCATTTTTTAAAACTACCTTTACAACGCATTCCATTACATCGCATACTACCTTTACAACGCATACCACTACAACGCATAATATTACATTGCATTTAAGGTAAGTATTGGATAGTATAGGGGTAAAAATTACTATTCTTACTCCAGGGGGTGCAACAGTAGGGTAAGTGTTGGATAGTATAGGGGTAAAAATTACTATTCTTACTCCAGGGGGTGCAACAGTAGGGTAAGTGTTGGATAGTATAGGGTTAACAATTAGTATTCTAACTCCAGGGGGTGCCACAGTAGTGTAAGTGTTGGATAGTGTAGGGGTTTTAATGTAATATTATGCGTTGTAATGGTATGCATTGTAAAGGTAGTATGCGATGTAATGGAATGCGTTGTAAAGGTAGTTTTTAAAAATGTGTTGTAGTGTCATGCGATGTAATGGAATGCGTTGTAGTGGATGTTGCGTTGTAAAAAAATGCGTTGTAAGTGTAGTGCGTTGTAATAGTTGCGTTGTAAAGGTTGTTCCCCCCCCATGTATGCCACACTTTTAAATCTGCTCCAGTGCAATATGGCATGGGAGTTGTTGTGTAATTCACATCGCAACACCCATTACCATAGGTACACTTCAAACAAAGTTCAGTGTGAAAGGCTGCCTTATACAAAATGCGGGATCAAACCATGTCAAGTGTCTGAACACACCCTTGTGAAAAATGCTAGGCACATATTGACTACGCAACGTCAAGAAAAGTGACGTTGTGGAGGCAAATAGTGCCTTGTGAATGTGTCACTCAAGAGTTAGGCGCAATATGATCACGTATACATGCAGGATTGTCTTGTATTCCACAAGGCTGCAATGGTCATGTGTTGTGTATCAGACAGGCAAAGCAGATCCCTTCATGTATGCAACGTGAACAGAGACTTAACTGTTACAGGTCATCAAATTCAATGTAGATGAATTCAGCAATGAACATGACACATGGGAAAAGTCACGTCTAATACAATTTTTATTTTACATGTTTCACAGCTGGGAGACCGTTGATTACTCAGGGGGACGTTGATGCCTTCATGGACCTACAGGCCACTGTTGAGTGCCTTCCTTATATATGTTGATTTTTGTGAGATGATAACATTTTAGGTGAATGCTCCTGTATGTAGTTGAACACAGTTTGGGTGTGTATTACTTGGACCTCACCTCTAGTGTGATGAGGCAGCAGTAATTTGAGATTTATGCACATATTTATGATGTAGTGATGGGGCACAGCATTAGCCTTCATGACTTTACGTTGCACATCCCTAGTTTGTTCAATTCATCACTGCCCCGTATTAGCAACTATATGGATCATTTCAGTGTTTTTCCATGTCCTTGAGCATTTTGTGAAGCATCCCAACCATGTGGGCACTCTGCCACAATTGTGCAAGCGGGCCTGCTTTCATGCTAGCCATAGCAAGTGGACACTGTTGTGTATGCAAATTAGTGTTTGTCCCTTATCATGGCACCTTTTTTGCCAACATGCATTCGTAACATGTTAAAGCAGATTTGCAAAGATTTTGGAAGGGCAACATACCATAACATGCTTTTCAAATGGTGCCCATCTTCAATCTTTTTCATCAAATGTTTGCTCCCATCGTATCCAGCGTGTCACTCCATTTTATTTTCTTTGGTTGCTGTGGCTACTCATGCTGAGATAAATATTGTATGAATCCGTCACACACTGGGCCAGAAATTTGTGTAATATCATATCAGGTGTGAAATCATGTCTAATTCACAAAGTGAAGATGCCTTTTTGGTATAGTATCATGTGTACTTGTCAGCTTTGGTTCATGTTGTATGGCTACAGCTACATGAAATGTGATTGGGTTAGTCTGTATTGACTAAACTAGTCAGTGAATCTTGTGAAGTTACGGTAACACTTTCACTGAGGCCTAAATTCAAAAGGGTTATGTTACTCCAGTCGATGCAGGTGGGTTCCACATTGTACATACAGAAGAGGATCCATGCAAGTGATGTTGGTAATGGGTATGACCAGAGGTGGAATCCATGTACACCCTAGCCTGAGATAACTGCCACTGATGATAAGTTCATTGGAGCACCAGTTGTCAGTGACAGGTATTACTCCAAAGAGGCAGTCTCATATACAAGATGAGAGCTGGTGTACCTGAGAATTTAGGATGAGTGGCATGACCTAGAGTCACACCTTCTTTGAATGAGTCGATAAAACTGTAAGACATAGTTAGGTGCCCACATTCAAATTCTGACATTAATCATGTCTTGCTTCAAATCTAGTGAATCTTTGACATGTTGGTGCATATTACAAGGCCACTATCGCCCCGAAACGTTACTTAGCACAAGATTGTGGTTGCAAGATTGGCTTAGCATTAGTTACAAGGCAGCGTTAAGCTACTAAATATTGCTTAGTGCCAATTGTACTTTAGACCACCCCTCTTTCACACCATATTTTGAGTGCAAGTGGTAGGCAATGACTCACTGCAAAGCAAAATGTTTGGTAGGCTGCCCCATATCTACATGGCCTGCGTGAATATAGTGGAGTGAGTAGTGTTTAAGACCATGCCAAACATGTTTTCAAACATGCGCAATAATGAGAACGGTTTATTTTCTCATCATCTTTGCTGTTCCTATGTGTGCAGCATTGTGCGGCACACATGGAAACAAAAAAAGGCTATTGATTGTTTATGTGCAGGAAGGTGAGCCGTACAGCACATAAACAAACTTCTGGTCAACGCAGGCACCCTTGCACTATTGTTCAAGGGTGTCTCCATTGGGGGTAGCCTGATAACTTTTGCACCCACATGGGGAAATGCAGTTCTGCCAAAATATGATCTAAATATTGTGCAACTCTGCATTTGCATAGTGGCAGAGCACAGCATGATGCTAAGCACGCTAGCAACACGCTCTAACACTTCTTGGAAATTACGCCACATTGTCTCCCAATAAGCAGATCTGTGAGCTACGTTTGATCAGATGCTTCTAGTTGATGTATTCAGCATTACTCATGGATGTGTAGCTGTGGAGACACATCAGACTTGTTGGTGAATTGATGAACATTGATTTGTTATATTTATTTATTTAGAAATTTGTAAAGCACTCAGCTACCCCCAACGGGGGTGTCCCGGCGCTGACAACAAGAGAATGTGATGGTAAAAGAGGATAAGCTGAAAATGAACAATGTAGCTAAAAGCAAAAGAAAAACCAGGTCTTTAGTTTTCTTCGAAATAGAGGCTCAGATGTCACAAATCTGAGTTTCATCGGTAATCTGTTCCACAGTCTGGAGGTGGCCACGGCAAAAGCCCTGCCTCCCATGCGTGCCAGACGGTATCGAGGGCAGAACATGAGGCGAAGATGATTAGATCTCAGGTTCCGTGTCGCCTGAGTCAACCTGAGTCTATGCATTAAGTATGCAGGACCTCGGCCATTAAGAGCTCTGAAGGTAAGAACTAGGGCTTTAAATTGAATGCGGTAGTTCACTGGTAACCAGTGCAGTTTGGCCAAGTACGGTGAAATCGAATGGCGATAAGGGATGTTATAAATCAGCCTGGCTGCCGAATTCTGCACCATCTGCAAACGATTAATAAGGAACGCTGGATCCCCGAGGTACAGACTGTTTGCGTAGTCTAAATGAGAAGTTATTAGAGCATGGACTACTGTTCTACGGGACTCATGAGGCAAAAAGGGGTGATTTTTTTTATCATTCGTAGTTTTCCAAAGCAGGAGGAAGAGACTTTGTTGATTTGGGTTTTACAGGAAAGCTCTGTATCAAATTGAAAGCCTAAGTTACGGGCAGCCTGAACTGGTGCCGGGGGGGGGGGATTAAGTTCAACTGGCCACCAGATGTTAGAAGGGATGGCAGATTTCTGATTAAAGAAAAGAACCTCCGTTTTATCGGCAATTTAATTTCAAATTGTTGGTGGACATCCAGGAGGCGATGTTAACCAGGCAGTGGCGAAAATTAGCTAAAGAGCTTTCAGAGTGATCTTTAAATGAAAACACAAGCTGAGCATCATCAGCGTAGAAGATTACTCTGACGCCCCAAGATTCAACCACCCTTGCCAACGGCCTAAGATATACGGTAAATAGGAGGGGGCTTAGGGCAGAGCCCTGGGGGACCCCCCATATCAATCGTTTCTCTGTGGAAACAAAAGAGCCAAAGGTGACCTGTTGGAATCTGTCTGTCAGAAATGATTTCACCCAAGCCAGCGGAATCCCGCCAATGCCCACTTCCAAAAGACGATTAAGTAAGATGTTATGAGAAATGGTATCGAATGCTGCGGATAGGTCGAGGAGGACCAACATGGCCTCCTCTCCTCTATCCACGCATTCGCGAATTGATTCAGTTGCTTCAAGCAGGGCTGATTTGGTGCTAAAGTTTGGCCTGAAACCTGACTGGGTGTCATGTAACAGGTGATTCGATTCCAAGTAATCAGACAATTGCTCTTGCACCACTTTCTCTAACACTTTTGCTGGTTTAGGGAGAAGTGAAATGGGCCGATAATTGCTAAAACATAGTGGGTCGGCATCAGTTTTTTTCAGAATTGGTAACAGCAATGCATGTTTCCACAAAGAAGGAAAGAGGCCCGATTGCAGAGAAGAGTTCCAGATTTTTAACAAAGGTTTAATCAGTAGCGGAGCTAATTCATTCAAAGTCTGAGCCGGGGCAGGATCAAGGGGGGAGCCGGACTTACATTTTAAGAACAAGGACAGAGCGTCCTCTTCAGACAGAGGTTTAAAAGAGGTAAATGTTGTGGCGCTGGTGGTATCATTGGCTGAAGTGGCAGCTAGCGGAGTCTGTTGAATAGCTGCCGTAATGTTCACAATTTTCTCAAAAAAGAAGTCCGACAAACCATCGCTAAGTAGTTGACTAGAGATAACAGGGCATGCCAAAGCAGATGGGTTTGCGAACTCCTTGACAATATTAAAGAGCGCCTTGGTGGAATTTTCAGCTCTTTTAATTTTGTCCATGAAGTATTGTTTCATGGCATTACGTTTAAGTTTGTGGAATTCTTTAAGGGCTGATCTGTAGAGGGCCTTGGACTCTGGGTCGTATGAACGACGCCAGCTACGTTCCAGTTTTTTACATTTACTTCTGTTATCTCGTAACAACGTTGAGAACCAGGGGACTGAGGGTTTAGAACGTTGAGAGGTAAAGTTCTGTATAGGGGCAATTTGTTCAATGGCAGCAGAAAGATCATTATTAAAAGTAGCTACAACTACATTAAGATCATCATTAAAAAAATCAGAGCTGTTCCTATACAATTGTTCCAGAGCCGTACAGGTAACTTTATGTCACTTTCTTCCCTGGTCTCTGATAGTCAAATTCAACTTAGGTGGTAAAAGAATGGATAATTCAAACGGGATCAAGTAATGGTCAGACCACGTGAGGGGCATAGATGGAAGAACCTTAAGGTCAGACCAGCTTGAAAAAATTAAATCAAGGGTGTGTCCTGCAGAGTGTGTGGGGCCTTTGACTTTTTGAATTAAATTCAGACCTTGCATGGAGTCTAAGAGATTTTTAGCGCGTGTGCAATCATATACATCAATATGGTGATTGAAGTCTCCTAGTACCGTAAAGTGAGGATGGTTAAGCGAGAGATCAGCAATGGCCGCCAATAATGTGACCATTGCGGACTGGGGAACATTAGGGGGGGAGTATACCAGGACGCCTGAAAATATGGCAGTGGAGGCATCTGAGATAGAAAAATAGAAAGCCTCTATGGAACCTATATTGGAGATTTTCCTAGAGGTGATGGTTAGATGGTTCTGTAAAATGACAGCAATTCCACCTCCAGACTTACCTCCCTCGCGGCTAATTCCCATTAGGCGAAAGCCAGGGGGTGTGGCCAGGGCAATATCTGGATTAGATGAGTCTTTGATCCACGTCTCAGTGAGAAAAAGTAAATCCCAAGACGTTTCAGACAGTAGTAGCCATATATCACTAGAGTGACACGGCAAAGAGCGGCAGTTCAATAAGCCAGACGTGTATAGGCGGGTAGGAATGGGAGGAGTATAGGTAGTAGAAAGTATAGATTTATTATTCAAAAAGGAAAAGGTGTAATGCTCACATTTGAAGTGGGACCAGCGTACCTGGAGAGTACAAACTTCCTTGTTCAGGGCCATTAGCTGGGATCTAGACCAGGGGTGTCTTTGGATAGGATGTGAACCGGCAGCATAACTGGCCCTAGGCCCGGAACTGGCACGGACGGGCACAGACGGGCTTGCCTTTGGCGAGCCTTCGGCGCGCCGCCGGCGCGCCCGCTGCGCCCGTCCGCTGCGCCTCCTGTGCCAGGGAGCCATTTTATTGCTGTGTGGCGGGAGGGGCCGAGCACTAGACCGCTCTCCAGCTCCTCGCCTCACTCAAGATGGCGCCCAAAGTCGTTACCCCACGCAGAACCTAATCGTCTGCAGTGGGCGCTTCGAGGGAGACAGAGGGTTCCCAGCAAGTGAGTAATACCTCAGCGTGCGCGAAACCGAATATTTATAGTTAAAAATCAAGACACAACATTAAATGAATAAGTGCAAGTGCAGTTGAAAATAAAATAAGCTAAAATCACAGTCTCAGCCAAACGCTCGCACAGAGTCCCGGCTTCCGCCTCAGGACCGAACCATTCGCTTGTAAATCAGCGAGTAAAGGAATACACTAGGTTTTTATGCTGTGTGGCGGGTGGGGCCGAGCACTAGACCGCTCTCCAGCTCCTCGCCTCACTCAAGATGGTGCCCGAAGTCGTTACCCCACGCAGAACCTAATCGTCTGCAATGGGCGCTTCGAGGGAGACAGAGGGTTCCCAGCAAGTGAGTAATACCTCAGCGTGCGCGAAACCGAATATTTATAGTTAAAAATTAAGACACAACATTAAATGAATAAGTGCAAGTTGTTGTATCCAAAATTTCACCTCAAGGGCCACACTTACCGGTGGCCCGCAATGTAAGTCAAATAATGAGCAGTTGGCAACGTAGAAGGTTCAAGGGTTTATTGGCCAGACAGAAAACTCTACATAGAGGAGCCTCATCGATCCTCACCCAGGAGGTGCGCCGAGGAAGACTGCTGGCTCCTTGACAAACTCATACTTTTATACATTACAGCGCAACATACAAAGCCTTACAAGTGGAAAAGTACCAGCCCGTCCAGGCGCTCCTAATGAGCTCATCCTATATCTAGTTTCAGCGATACAAAAAAAAGGTTACTATCTTTAAGAATAGAAGGTCGGCCGGGTGACTCCCTTCTCGTCCCAGGTTCAGAAGGAATTTTGCTTGGTACTCCCTTTTAGCAGATGTGACCTTGCTTCTCGGTCGTAAATACAATTCAGCCTGTCTTCTAAAACTGGTGTTTGCTAAATGAGGGAAATACGGGCTCAGAGAACCACGTGATCGTAGTTCCTATACTAAAAGAGAGTTAAGGGCCAAGATGGCCGCGGTCCTGTTTTCGGCCCTTTTCGTCGTACTAACTTATAATGACGAAGAGGGGCCTTATTACGGGACTAGATCAAATAAGCCAATTTTAGTTACGCTATGCTAATCATATATTTTAATTTGGATCCTACAGAACGGCCCTTTTAGCATAGTGTAGCTAAAATAGATTAAAAAAAAATAACTACTCCTCAAAAATGCCCTCATCTATTTGCATAATATCATGAATTTCTTTCTGAGTCATCTGGGCATTAGCTTGAGCATGGGTAGGTGGGGACTTAGGTATTGCAGAGCGAAATTGGGTGGCACAATAGGAACAACAAGCAGGACCGCACTGGATACAAATACAGCAGGTAAAAAGGAAACCCACTATACCCAATAGGACCATGAATGGCTTATTTCTACGATAAAATTGCCAACATCACGTCCTCTTTTCCTGCGGTGTCCACCTCTGATATCTCTAGCACTTATGATACTGCTAGCCCTTCATTGATGGCTTTTAAAGAACTCACCACTGAGACTGCATTTAATTTGCTCATTCAGTGTAAGTCGGGCTCTCCTCTTGATCCTGTTCCGGCCAAAACTATGAGTAATTTAGCCCCTCTGTTGATTGGTCCTTTCCTCTCCATCTGGAATTCCTCACTGCGCTCGGGCCAGTTTCCGTCTGCTTGGAAGGAGGCTTTATTAGTTCCCATTTTGAAGAAAGTGGATGTGGATCCTATGCAATTTTGTAACTATCGACCCATCTCCCTTCTACCCAAGCCTGCGAAAGTTCTTGAAAAGGCTGTGCAGATACAATTGGCAGAGTACTTAGAAACCAACTCTTTACTGCATGATTCACAATCAGGTTTCAGAACTGGCTTTAGTACGGAGACTGCTCTTTTAGAGGTCTCTGAAACGATCCGTGAGTGTGTGGATAGGGGAGAGGAGGCCATGCTGGTCCTCCTCGACCTATCCGCTGCATTTGATACAGTCTCTCATGTAATCCTACTGGATCGTCTAATGCAGTTTGGACTGGGAGGCTCTGCTTTAGCTTGGATTGCCTCCTTTCTTACCGGACGCACCCAGAAAGTCCTTCTTGACCCGTTTGTATCAGAGAGTCAACCCCTTTTATGTGGGGTGCCACAGGGCTCTTCACTCAGTCCTTTATTTTTTAATGTGTATCTTGCACCCCTGGCCGAGACAGTGGAGTCTTGGGGTATTAGGGTGATCTCCTACGCTGACGATACTCAGCTTATGTTCTCCTTCAGTGATCACTCAGATTCCAGCTTCGCCAGATTTCGCAAGTGTTTGAGCGACATATGCTCTTGGATGTCTGCCAACCATCTCAGACTTAACACCGATAAGACTGAGGTCTTATTTTTCAATCAGAAATCCATCCCTCCTGCCACTCTGTGGTGGCCATCTGTGCTCAACCCCCCTCCTGTACCTGCTCTAACAGCTCGCAACTTGGGCTTTCAATTTGACAATGACCTCTCTTGTAAGGCTCAAATCAATAAGGTCACGGCAGCATGTTTTGGGAAGCTGCGCATGATTAGGAAGTTCCTCCCATATTTGCCTTTGGATGCTCGTAGAACTGTTATTCATGCCCTGATCACTTCACATTTGGATTACGCCAATAGCCTTTATGCTGGAGCTCCCTTGTACCTTATTGGACGTCTCCAGATTGTCCAGAATGCGGCGGCAAGACTTATTGGCAATATCCCCTATCGTCAGTCGGTTGCGTCGTATCGCAAGCAGCTGCATTGCCTCCCCATTTCTTGTAGTATTCAGTTCAAGATGTTGATTATTGCCTTCCGCGCCCTTAATGGATCAGGCCCAGGTTATTTGAGAAAGAGACTTGTGCTTTCCCAATTGGTTAGATCTCTGCGATCTAATAACCTCCGCCTTTTGACGGTTCCTCGTTTCCGTCGCTCCAGAATGGGCGGTAGATCTTTTACCGTCATGACGGCTAAACTTTGGAACAACCTACCACTTGAGCTTAGGTTTCTCCCATCAGAATCCCTCTTTCGCAGCAACTTGAAAACCTGGTTGTTCTCCTTTCATTAAGCTGTCTCTCTTCTAAGCATTTAGGTCTACAGCGCCGGGACACCCCCTCGGGGGTAGCTGCGCGCTTTATAAGCTTCTTAAATAAATAAAATAAATGAATAGTTTCCACCCCCAAGTAGTCAGGAGGTCCCAGAACCAGGTTGACAGGGACCAGGTACCGGTCTCCGTATGGATTTCTGATGCCAGTCGGTGGAGTTTCTGAATGGCTAAATGAACCGAAGAGCCGGAATCAGGTATATATACACAACAGGAGCTCCTGATCACCCGGCATGCTCCTCCGCGATCGGCCAATATGACATCTAGAACAAGACGATTTTGAAGGGTCACAAGCCGGGTCGCCTGAAGCTCAACAGTGATATTATTCAATATCCCGGCAGTGGTATTGACCACTCCTTCCACCACCCTGGACAGCCTCCTAATTTCCTTACTAGTTAGGATAGGGCCCCATATAGGTAGGACCCCTTTCATAATATCTACGAAGTGTTGGGCCGGGGTATCTGTTTGATCAGTGACATCATTATCAGTGGACGTGGATAACAGACTTCTTTTGTTCAGTGAATGGGACTTGTGATAATCTGAAGGGGCAATATAAACAGGAGGATAGAGGAAGGACAGATAACACCTGCCTGACCATCCCCTGGGAAGCCAGGTATAAGCATTTACCCCACATACGAAATATATGTTGGGGGAGTCAATATTGGCGGACTACTAAAAGTCCGTAATCGATAAGTGTAATTGCATCTGCTAAATCCCACGAACAAATGGCCGGCACCCTGGATACAAAAGGAGGATGACGTATTTAATACTGGGACGGGTATAATCTTGTCTTCTGAGACATTGCGTTCCTGAAAATATCTGAAGTATTCGGTAAAATTGAAGAATACAAAATCTAATATCTCATCCCTTAGCCAAGTATCATTCTCATGGTCCATGTACACATTCATGAAGGCTGTTGGGTCTAAAGTGCCGTCAGTACCCTCTGCATTTGGTGTGAACCCCTGATGCCTCTCTATGTAGGCCAAGATTAAGTCATAATCTTTTTCTGAGAATCGATGTGCGTCTACAGTATAATGCTCGTATATCATAGACAACAATCTAAACCAAGCTTCACAGCTCCCCAAATGTGACAACGGCATTGAAATAAACAAATCATGTTTATGCATTACTGAAGGGAGGAGGCCACATACCCAGCAATCTGTAACATTCGTGGAACTGTGGGTTTGATGTAACATTTCTATGAAGGCATTATGTACATAAGTCTGGCGATGCCTCTCTTTGTGAGGGCCAAAGTCTGAAAATGGTGTTCCTTAGGAGTGGGGGTAGATAACACCAGGGTATGGACTGGGTGGCGGAATTCTAGATAAATGAACAATCCTAAACACAATAGAAATGACACAGCTATTATAGAAATAAACACAATTTTAGCACGCAAACTCCATGCTGAAAACATTGGTAAATATGGGTATCTAGGGCGAGGGATTATGGAACGACCAATGGGATACATTCTCACTAAAAGTCCAGTTCTAAGCTCGGGAAACACAAAAAAAAAAAAAATTTTACAAGGAGTCCAATTTGCCGGAGGGTGCTTCTTTCCTGTGTCCGTGTTAGAGCCTCACAGGCAGACTCTTAGCATTCCAAACAGTAAAAACATAAAATATAAAAATCAAGGGTGCAAAAACTTCTCGCGTGGGAGTTGCACTTGACGCAACTCTGGTCGAAGAGGAAGGTCACCTGGGCCCCTTTACTATCAGTGTCTCTACCTTCTTTCTGAACAGGGCTATCACTTAAAGTTCCACGCCCTCCACGAGTTCAGTCCAGTGTTCATATGATCCCTAGGTCCCTTAGCTTAGACTTCACCTTTTATTGTAGGCCGGACCGAGGGATCTCATTCCGTTTGCGGGGCCGCAGGTGGTATCGAGTGTGACCAGGGGTTTCAGGATTCATGAACAAGATGGGCACAGTGGGATCAGATAAGGAACGAGGTGTGTGGCCCTCCTGGTCACGCGTTTGGTCCCCAGGCAGGGCCTTATCTGCCACAGCTGACCCCGAACTTATGGCCCCCTCTCCCTGCCCTTCCGCTTCTCCGTGGGCTTCGGGGGAGGGTGACTCTTCGGTGTCGTGCTCACCTTTGTGTCGTACGTTTTCCTCCTGGTCCTGACAATCCTCGGGCAAGGGAAGCGGGACACGCTTCAAATGGGAAACATGAATCCAATGCTGTCTCCCTTCGACCTTTACCGCCGTCCTTGTGGCCAGAAGCACTTGATGTGGCCGGGTCCAGCGGGGTTCCAAGCTCGATTTCCGCTGATAGTTCCGAATTAGGACCCACTGACCTGGTTCGATGCTGTGTCCGGGGCCCTCCGGCAGAGGCTGCAGTACTGCTGAAATCTGTTGGTGGATAGAACGGAGATCTTTAGTTAACGCATAGAGGTAGTCGGCTAACATAGGATACTCAATATCCCTGAACGACTTGGGCCGGGGCACCCCCCATACATTGTCAGGTCTCCCAAAAACCACCTCGTTAGGGGAAATCCCGCTCCGAGAATGAGGGGTCGCTCTTACAGACAACAGGGCCAATGGTAGAAGATCAGGCCATTTCAAGCCGGTCGTGTCCTGTAGTTTGGCTAATTTTAACTTCAGGATCCCAGCATATTTTTCAACTAGGCCTGCCGATTGAGGGTGCCGCGCGGCGTGGAACTTCTGTCGTATTGAAAAACCCTTACGTACATGTTGAAATAAATTGGCATTAAAGTGTGTCCCATTATCACTCCAGATTACTCGTGGTAACCCATATCGGGGAAAGAACTCCTTTATTAAGGCTCTCGCAGTTGCTATAGCTGTGTTTTCTCTAGTGGGGTACGCTTCTACCCATTTACTGAAGGTACAGACTACCACCAGAACGTATTTGAGGTTGTTAACCCGTTCCAGCTGTATATAGTCCATTTGGAGTACCTCGAAAGGCAAGGTGGGTGGGGCGAAACTACCCGACAGAACAGGAGTACCACCCCCCGGGTTATGCTGAAGGCAGACCATACAATGCTGGACCAAATTCCTGGCAGTTTTTTGGATATTGGTGTTGTACCATACAGGGTCCAACATTGCACACATGCCTCGAACCCCGACGTGGGCGGGACCATGTGCCATGGCCACCACCGCATTTACAAATGCATTCGGTAGTAGCCATCTGCATTTTTCTGACAGGTCCGTCCAATACCCATTCTCGTCTAACCGCCCCACCTCCTCCTGCCAATACTGCAGTTCCTCTGGGGTGACCTTCTGTTGCAATTCTTTTACACTCTCTATAGTGTTTCGAAAAATGTCTGCCTCCACCATCCTTCTACACTGACTAACCACAAACATGGAGGGGGTATCGGACTGGGCAGTTTCTTTAGCAATCTTATCTGCAAAAGTATTTCCCCTCCCGACATCATCAGTTACAGCCTTATGGGCGCTACATTTTACAATGGCAAGGGCTTCTGGCAAAGGTAGTGCAGCCAGCAGTCGCTCGACCAATTGTCCATTCTTTATCTTTTCACCATGGGATGTAAGAAACCCTCATTCTGCCCACAACCTCCCAAAACTATGGGCTACACCGAAAGCGTATTGGCTATCGGTGTAGACATTCAGCCTCAATCCCTTACCCAAATCACACGCCCTCAGTAGTGCAATTAATTCAGCCGCTTGGGCTGAATGATATGGTACTTTGGCCGTCTCGACCACGGTCTGCAAGGTAGTGATTGCATAAGCCGCAACCGTAGTACCGTTGGGCAATCTAAAACATGAGCCATCAACATACAATTCCCCTTGGGGTTCAGATAAAGGGGTGTCTGTTAGATCTATCCGACCCTTTGTTTCTTCTTCAGTCCGAAATATGCAATCATGTACATCCTGACCACTTTCTCCTGAGGGGAGGGGTAGCAACGTGGCAGGATTCACAGTGACGCATCTTTTGATCGTTATGTGAGGTGCAAACAGGGTCAATTCGTACCCCGTAAGACGCGCACTGGTTAAGTGCTGCGTCTGTGTCCTGTTTAACAATACGTCCACAGCGTGTGGTACCATCACTGTGAGATCCGTATTTAGGACTAGCCCTTCCGATTGCCTGATCGCCACCGCTACAGCGGCCGTGGCTCTTAGGCAGCTGGGAAGCGCTCTGGCGACATTGTCCAAAACCGCCGAAAAATATGCACAGGGTCTTTGCTTACCTCCAAAGTCCTGTCTTAACACTGAAAGCGAACAACCGTCCACCTCATGCACGTAGAGCACAAAAGGCTTCCGGTAGTCTGGGGTGCCAAGCACAGGAGCAGAACATAAAGCAGCCTTCAAAGAAATAAAAGCCATTTGACACTCATCAGTCCAGGGTAGGGGTTGATGCACATCTTTGGTGATTAGATACAAGAAAGGTTTAGTGATAAGGGAGTAGTTAGGGATCCATTGGCGACAGTAAGAGGTTATACCAAGCAAAGCACGGACATCACGTTGCGTGCGAGGAACAGACATGTTAGTAATGGATGCAATACGCTCCGAGGTCAATCGCCTTCCCTCCTTCGACAGGAGATGACCGAGATAGGTCACCTCCGGTCGACAATATTGGAATTTTGACAATGACACCTTGTTACCATGTTGTGCCAGATGCTGTAGTAAATCCACTGTTGCCGTTTGGCAGCCCTCCTCAGTATCAGAGGCCACCAGGAGATCATCAACATACTGGAGTAATACATTACCTGGCGGCAAGCTCAACGTGTCTAGTATCTTTTTCAGTGCCTGACTATAAATACTGGGGCTTTCTGTAAACCCCTGGGGGGCCCGACAGAATCTGAAGCTACGGCCCCCCAATGAGAAGCCGAAAAGATAGCGGCTATCTGGATGTATGGGGATACTAAAGAAGGCATTCTTTAAATCTATAACTGAGAAAAATTGTGCAGTTGGAGGAATCATCGTCAAGATGGAATTAATATCAGGTACCACAGGGTACTGGGGTACCACGATCTTATTGATCTCTCGTAGGTCAATCACAAATCGATAAGTATCAGCATAATCAGGAGTTGGTTGTACCGGGGCTCGCTTAAGAACCGGAAGAATAGGGCTATTACACGTATTAGAGGCCGTTTCTTCCACCACTCCGGTTTTAATCAAATCATGAATGATAGCCATTAAAGCCCGTTCCCCAGCAGGGGCAATTTTATACTGGGGAATTTTCGGCAACTTGGCGTTCTGCTTTAGGGTAATCGATACTGGGGAAATTTGCAAATGGCCCACATCGGTGTCTCCAGTCGCCCAGAGGGTTTTCGGGATGCACGCCAGTTCTGGTGGTAGAGATTCTGTCTTAGATAAGCATTGCGCGGAGAGGGGTGAAGGGTCTTTTATGGTCAAGTACACCCCCTCCGGGGAACAATAGATGCGAGCATGCAATCTTTTCAATATGTCCATGCCTAGAAGGTTCTCTCCACACTGGGAGGTCAAAAGGAAAGGTGAGTTTATCGATACCGACCCCAGGGTAAGGGGAAGCGGTTGTGAGATGGGGCTTACCACCGGAGTTCCAGAAAACCCCACAGACACATTATTCTGGCCAGACAGAGCAGCCCCCGGGACTAGGGCACGTGAAACAGAACTGTTCATGGCCCCTGTGTCAACTAGGAACTTACCTGATGCGTTCAGTAATCGTGCATGGACATAAGGTCCAGCTTGATCAATCGGAATCGACACCTGCCCCTGACTCTGTCTTTGGCTGTCCTATGCTTGAGAATAACCTGATCCCTCGCCTGTCATATAATCATCATTGTAATACTGCTTCCCTTGACCGTGATCAAAACAGTTCTGACCCGTCTCACCTCTCGCCGAATGCTCTGATCTCGTAGATCCCCCTCGCTGTCCACCAAAACGTCCCCTTCCTCGACCTCTCGGAACACTGTTCTGTTCATATAATAACGGACACTGGGCTCGCCAATGCCCCTCCTGCTTACAGAAGGCACATTGATTTATGCCCAAGTCGGTCCGTCCTGTCGTCTGCGCCGGACCCGCCCCTCTTGGAGCGAAATTCTGCGACCCTCGCCCTCTTCCCCGTCCTCTCTCTACTTGCTGTAACAATACTTGAGTCTTCAAGTCCTTCGACTTCTTTTCTGTCCTGTCCTTGCTTTCATTCTCACGATGTTCATAGTATTGAGCCATACTCAATATTGTCGAAGGGGTAGTAGTTGTCCAGGTGCTTTCAGCAGCCTGTAATCGAGCCGATACCTCCGGCAGCAGATTGGTCACGAATCGATTTACAAACAAACGTACCCCTCCTTCAGTGGCCAGGTCCTGTCCACTGAAGTCAATGAAAACTCCCTCAAATCTCGTAAAGAAATCTGATACACTCTCATCCTTCTTCTGTTTGCAGGCCGTCAGCTTATCCCAATCCACTTTCCGAGGAGGGATCAGTGAATGCATATAAGTTATTATCCTATCAGGAAGGGCCAGTATTTCCGCCCGGGGTTTATTCCCTGGTTTATTATGATCTCTATCCCATTCCCGTAACTGTTCCCAAGTTCCCCCAAATTCGGTTGCATGGTCTTGATCATGTACCTGGCGCCAAATGTCCACCGGTACTAATAAAGCGAAGAATAGTTCAATGTCCGCCAACTTCATTACTGCGGAGGAAGCCGCTTCAGTAAGCTCTTTGTAATACGCGGTTGGATTCTTCCTGGGATCTGGTAATTGACTTTTTAGTGACAACACCTCACTTCGTATCCAGGGGGTATACACCCATTGTTCCTGGAAACGCGCCTCCACTCTGGGACGAGTAACTACCCCGAGGGCGTCTACCACTTCCGTAACTTCTGGATGGTAGATGGGGTGTACTTCCCGCATAGGGTACTGGGATAGCCCCGTAGGATTAGCAGACTGCAGACGGGTTCTATACGCCACCAGGGTTTGCACATTCCCATACACTTCTTCTGGGGTAAGGCGGGATTTATGGGCTTGCGTGACGATATCGTATAATATGGCTGGGGCCCTTCCCTCCGTGTGTGTCTGCTCCTATAATGATATAAGGCGGTTCGCCATATGTTCTAATGCATGCTGCTGCATTACCGGCTCGTAATCTCTCATGGTGCTCCAAATATCTGATAATGAATAAATGGGTTGCCGCATCCATTGGGATGCCTGTACAGCAATAGTGTCTTTCTCTTCGGTTCCCAAAGCCGAACGAGTAAACAACCTTTTACCCTCAGCTAAGGGGACCGGACGCATCGGAGTGGTGGCAGCTGCTACTGGCGTAGTACTCGCGGAGAAGGAGGGCAGGACAGAAGGGGAAGTCATTGACCCGGATGGCAGCTGTGTTGTCCCAGCTGCTGCGGCAGTTAACAGTGCTGGTAACATAGTAATCACCTCCGACACGGATGTGGACAGTCGGGAGAGTTCTGTCAAAGGAGAGGAACTGGGGGGAGCCAGAGGGGCTGAGGCCCTCGAGGTTCCTAAGGACGCAGCCGTGGCCGGAGCCGAGACTCCGGTCACCTCCGGATACAGTCGTTGAGGCACATAAGGAGGTGGTGGCCGTATATCCAATAAGTCTTCTATCTCATCTTCAGCATTGGGTCGAGTCACATAATTCTTATCTACCTTCAATCGGAATTCACGGTTCATACAGTCTATTCCCTTTTCTGCTCGAGACCTATCATAAGCTATGGCCTTCTGAGTCGCATTCTGTCCTGCCTTAGCCCTGGATTGCTTCTCCTCCCTTATCCGCCGCTGCTTGGATTCTTTCAGCCACAAACCCAGGGCATCAAACATAGCCTGGCGGCTACGCCTGGAGAACAGTTGTTCCTGTAAGAAAGCAATCTTTTTCTCATCAAACGAGCCAGTCTTTGGCCATTGCAATTCTTCGTTACTTTTAGTATATTTATGCCACAGAGTACAGAACAATAAAGGGGTAATTCCATGCTTCACATACATATAGTGGCTAGGACTGCCTTCCGGCGGGGCAGGCTGACTCTCAGCCAGCCGAGAGTCAGCTGTCCGACAACAACAGCTAAAACAATTCAACTTACTAAAACAAGGCATGGCGATTGGTTTAATACAGACACAAATGACATAAACCACAACCAAGGGTTACAACCCTTACCACCACCATCAGTGAGCCAGTCTCACACTAATCCGTAATGTTTCCAACAACAGACATCCCCGACTACACCACAGGTCTGCTCACTGCCTTCCTGGTTCACCACTGAGGCCTGTCCCGGAGAGGTCTATGCCTCACCGCGGGTATGTCTCGTGGCTACCCAGCTCGGGTCGTGAGTCTCCCAGGTGCAATCGAGCTACATTCCGCGCGCGGTTTATCAAATCAGAAAAAGAAAGGGCCCACCAAATCGTACCAACTGTACATGTACTTTCAAATCAATGCCCAGCTATACCATTCGGGCTTCAAACCAACAGTGGCACCGCTCTCCAGCGCCTGCCTCAAAACCAATGCACCACCCTAGAGCTTGTGCTTCAAATGCAACTACACGCTCCACCTCGCGTGCTTCAAAATCAAAACGGGCACTGCTTATACTCAGTGCTTCAATTCAAAATTCTACTCACCGGGTGCACCCTGGTACGAATGTCCGTTCTTCGCTGCCAACTCCTCTCGACCAACACGGTCCGTTTCTTAGGTTGAGCCCGTAGGACCCCGGTGAAGGGTAACTAGCAGCAGAGGGCATCCCACTCGAGCGTGCGGAGTGAAACCATCGAGCTCGTTCTCCGCCCGCCCGGCTAAGACGCCCTCGAACCTACCCCCCGATTACGGGGGAGGTCAGGCCCTATCACGGGGTCCCTTCGTGGTCGCCAACTGTTGTATCCAAAATTTCACCTCAAGGGCCACACTAACCGGTGGCCCTCAATGTAAGTCAAATAATGAGCAGTTGGCAACGTAGAAGGTTCAAGGGTTTATTGGCCAGACAGAAAACTCTACATAGAGGAGCCTCATCGATCCTCACCCAGGAGGTGCGCCGAAGAAGACTGCTGGCTCCTTGACAAACTCATACTTTTATACATTACAGCGCAACATACAATGCCTTACAAGTGGAAAAGTACCAGACCGTCCAGGCGCTCCTAATGAGCTCATCCTATATCTAGTTTCAGCGATACAAAAAAAAGGTTACTATCTTTAAGAATAGAAGGTCGGCCGGGTGACTCCCTTCTCGTCCCAGGTTCAGAAGGAATTTTGCTTGGTACTCCCTTTTAGCAGATGTGACCTTGCTTCTCGGTCGTAAATACAATTCAGCCTGTCTTCTAAAACTGGTGTGTGCTAAATGAGGGAAATACGGGCTCAGAGAACCACGTGATCGTAGTTCCTACACTAAAATAGAGTTAAGGGCCAAGATGGCCGCGGTCCTGTTTTCGGCCCTTTTCGTCGTACTAACTTATAATGACGAAGAGGGGCCTTATTACGGGACTAGATCAAATAAGCCAATTTTAATCATATATTTTAATTTGGATCCTACAAAGTGCAGTTGAAAATAAAATAGGCTAAAATCACAGTCTCAGCCAAACGCTCGCACAGAGTCCTGGCTTCCGCCTCAGGACCGAACCATTCGCTTGTAAATCAGCGAGTAAAGGAATACACTAGGTTTTTATGCTGTGTGGCGGGAGGGGCCGAGCACTTAACCGCTCTCCAGCTCCTCGCCTCACTCAAGATGGCGCCCGAAGTCGTTACCCCACGCAGAACCTAATCGTCTGCAATGGGCGCTTCGAGGGAGACAGAGGGTTCCCAGCAAGTGAGTAATACCTCAGCGTGCGCGAAACCGAATATTTATAGTTAAAAATCAAGACACAACATTAAATGAATAAGTGCAAGTGCAGTTGAAAATAAAATAAGCTAAAATCACAGACTTAGCCAAACGCTCGCACAGAGTCCCGGCTTCCGCCTCAGGACCGAACCATTCGCTTGTAAATCAGCGAGTAAAGGAATACACTAGGTTTTTATGCTGTGTGGCGGGAGGGGCCGAGCACTAGACCGCTCTCCAGCTCCTCGCCTCACTCAAGATGGCGCCCGAAGTCGTTACCCCACGCAGAACCTAATCATCTGCAATGGGCGCTTCGAGGGAGACAGAGGGTTCCCAGCAAGTGAGTAATACCTCAGCGTGCGCGAAACCGAATATTTATAGTTAAAAATCAAGACACAACATTAAATGAATAAGTGCAAGTGCAGTTGAAAATAAAATAAGCTAAAATCACAGTCTCAGCCAAACGCTCGCACAGAGTCCCGGCTTCCGCCTCAGGGAGCCGGGACTGTTATACATGAGTTATACATGAGTACCACTGTGGTGCTTAGTAGTCTACCACTATTTAAACATGTGCACTCTATGTCTTTGTTAAAATGTTGTGGCCTGGCTTTGCAATGGCCTGTCAAGCTGTCTCCTTGAGGACATTCCCCAGGTAGACTCAGTCTAAGTCTGTGTCCGCGGCATCATTGATCTCTGCTAATCTGCAACTTTGGTAAGTCTAATCTGCCCTAGCTATGTCCCATACCATACATTGACATGTTGGTTTCACTATCAGGTTATGATAAGTCCTTTCATTCACATTGAACTCTTCAGGTCATGTTGGAAGTACTAAACATTTGAGAGTGTAGAGTTCCTGTTTTCGTACACTTGTGTTGGTTAATTACATGGGGAACGTTGTTATTTCTATTGGATCTTCCATATTGTCAGATTTTTTTTCAGACAACATGTCACCTGAGGAAGTTAGGCAGTTCCAACTTAGGAAGGAACAATGCCAAAATATCCATCGGGTGGCAGAGGGCTACAATGCCATGACAAGGAGGTACCAGGGCATCCGGATGGTGGAAGTCACTGCCAGATTTAACCAAAAAAGTGGAGAAAAGCATGCTGCTCTGCCTGCATCATCAACTCAGCAGAGGGACAGAGAGGCAATGCAGGCCCTTCAGGTGTCCTACTTGGTGGGAACAACCTCATCGGTCTGCTGCTCCCAAACAAACCACACCAGGCCAACCTGCTGCACCAGCCTCAGCTCCGCAACCAGGTGCCCCTCACAACCTGCTCTACAAGGCACAGCATTACTCCGAGCTTCTCCAACAGGGACCGTAGGTGTCTTTTGGACCTCAATATAAGGATGGCTCATGTAGAACGGGACATCTCGGATATGAACTCCTACCTCCAGGACATCAAGGGTGGCCTGGGGCTCCCCTTCTTAGCCCCAACATTTTTATCCATCCCCCTTGTACAGTACCCCATTCATTGATGCATACTTTTTTTTTTACTGTAGGATGTTAGGTAGTCTTCAATGCAGTTTTAGAGTAAGTATAGGTTAGTGTTAGGTGTGGATAAGATTATAGATATTTTAGGCATTTTATATAGTGTTTTGGGCAGTTTCCTTTTCCTTTAGGTGGGGGGGTTAATGTATTTTTGACTTATTAAAAATATATCTATATATATTTATATATATATATATATGTATGTATGTATATATGTGTGTGTGTATATATATATATATATATATATATATATATATATACATATATATATATATATATATATATATATATATATATATATATATATATCACAGCGTTGACTCGGGTTTACGGCATTCGGTGCTCTAGGCGGTGCGAAAAGCGTGGAGACGGCGGAGTCAGCCGTTATTAATATCCAAACAGTTCCTTTGGCAGGAAAAATCCACACGCACTCCCTGGTGTGATTATCAATTCAATTTAATCAATTCCATAACATGGCATGGCAAGCAGGTTAACCCAACGCGTTTCAGTCTTCTCCGACCTTGTTCACGGGTAACGGACATTTTTTTCTTTACCTTTTTGTATATGTCTTGGTCACATGATGTTACATCATATCCTGCTTTGCATTGTGGGTCTTGTAGTGCACAAAAATCTGTTAAGGTTGATTAACTAGTGGTCATTCTTTTTAGCATTTTTGCAACTTTGCATCACCATGTGATAGTTCTGGGGGAACTGTTTGGTCAGTCGGTCACAAAGAAAACTCATGTGTTTTCGTTTGTATGGCGCTTAATTGCCCGCTGGTGGGCAGAGGTGAAGGTCGCATAATTTGTTAATTAATATTCGACCCTCCAGTGGGTATTGAAGACTGAAACGCGTTTGGTTAACCTGCTTGCCATGCCATGTTATGGAATTGATTAAATTGAATTGATAATCACACCAGGGAGTGCGTGTGGATTTTTCCTGCCAAAGGAACTGTTTGGATATATATATATATTCACTGAAAAAACCATAGGTTTCACACATGTTATAGTTAGCGGAAATTTTACTGATAAAAAACCAATGAAATTGCCCCGTTATAGTTAGTGCTGGCAACTATAACTCACGCGACCGCAATCCTCTGCTGATGCTAATACTGTATTTAGACACTTATTTGCCCATGTCTTCTTCCATACATTTTTAGCTATACATATATTACAAATATTTTTTTTTATAAAGACACATATGTCATCAGCAGAAGATTGCGGTCGCGTGAGTTATAGTTGCCAGCACTAACTATAACGGGGCAATTTCATTGGTTTTTTATCAGTAAAATTTCCGCTAACTATAACATGTGTGAAACCTATGGTTTTTTCAGTGAATTTGCAAGGTTTTTTAAATGCTAATTCCTAACTATAACGTGTGTGAAACCTATGGTTTTTTCAGTGAATTTGTACGGTTTTTTAAATGCTAAGTTACTTTACGCCATTCGAGGCGTGCGCGCCCACTTAACGCAGTGCGTTCCGTGCACGGTTTTTATCAACTTTAATAAGCCCTGTACATTTGGTGGCCTTCGGCCACCAAAAGCACAGGGGGTGGGGTCAATGTGGATAGTGTTTTTTTTATTTCGATTTTATAATTTCATGTTGCCAAAATATAGTTTTTTTACTGATGTCATAAGCCCTGTACATTTGGTGGCCTACGGCCACCAAAAGCACAGGGGGTGGGGTAAGTGTGGATAGTGTTTTTTTTATTTCTATTTTTTACCGTACGCTTACGGTAAGCGTACGGTAAGCGTACTCGGCGAAATTGCCGAAAAAAAAATAAAACCGTTTTTGCTCTTGGGGGATGTTTGGGGACTCCCTCAACATGACTATGTGGGAGGGAGTTGTCAAAACAGCCCCGTAACATGTTTTTGGGCATCATGTTTGATAAATAACACTCAGTGCGAGAGACAAAATGGCGGACGCCGCTTCCTGGTTTCGGCCGATTCGAATGTTTACTAAGATCTAAGAGCCAATCAGAATCGCGCTCGCGCACGCCACCGTACGCGTACGGTAAGCGTACGGTAAGCGTACCGTAAGCGGGCTCAGATATATATATTGATTTAAAGGCTATTTTCTCAGAATCTACTGAACAGATTTACACCAAACCTACAAAAGGCACTTCCTTGACATAGGGACTACCTCTCTGCCAAATTTCTAGTAATTCTGTTCAGCCGTTTGGGCTGTAGCTCTGTCTAAAGGTCCTATGGAAAAATGCATGGGAAAAACGCGTTTTGGGACCCCCATTTTATCTCAGCCCCCGCTTGACGAATCCCCCCGAGACTTTCAGGGTAGGAGCGGAGCGTAGCGCCCCACCTATTTTGAGAAATTCGCGAGGATTCATCGACCGGCGCCAAAGTTATTCAAAATAGAATGTTGCGGATTTCCTATGGAAAAGGGGTCCTAACTATAACTACCTACTGGCGACCGCCAGTAGGTAATATATATATGTGATCAAGGCTCGGACGAGCCGAAACGTTATGGCGACATACTGCACTGAATAAAATTTCTGCACGAAGTACCTGGTCCGTGTCCGTATCTGCTTTGAAGCTGTTCTACGGAATCTGGTGATATATATATATATATATATATATATATATATATATATATATATATATATATATATATATATATATATATATATGAATGTAAATTCGTCTGTAATGCTGCCTTAGTCAGGAAGACAAAGAACGGACCCAAAATCAGTGCCAATCAAGGTAATTTTATTTTAAATGTTCTGAGCCAGTCCGACATGACGCGTTTCAGCCCCCACTCGGGCCTTGATCACATATATATATATATACTTGTTTAGGATATATGTATAGTTAGTTCATGTTTAGGTTACGCTGTCTTAGTCTCGTCAACAGATGTGCCTTAATGGGGGAGGTAGGTTGCTGTTTAACATATGTTATGTGTATAGTATAAGGTAAGGTCATTAGTTTAGTGTTTATATTAATCAGCATATGTTAGATTAGTGTATGCCAGGATAGGTTTTCAGTATAAAGTTTAGGTTAGTAAGCATATTTTTATGGAATACATTTTTATTGGTTAGTGATTTGTTCTGTCACTTATGTTTAATGTGATTTGGTGAACTGGTGACTTAGAAGTTGGATACAACAGATTCATTCCCCAAACAATAATTTGAATATTTAAGTATGGTCAAGACGTCATCTTCTAGGGAAAGTCTACTTTCATACTGTTGTTGGATTGTGATTTGAAAACATGTATGATATTTGGGCTAGCAAAGTTAACTTTTGATATTGCTTAGGGATAGTCTGCTGATTAGGTTTTCCTCTTATGAGGAACTTATGGAGTTGAAAAATGCATTATGCTTCATCTTATTTGTGAATATAGTGAGGGACCTAACTTAAAATGTGGCATGGCAGGACACCCATCACAACAACCATTGTCCACCCCATTGACAAGGAGTATATCTTCAAAGCATGCCTTGTTAGCAAGGCAAGGTAAATCCACTTCATGTGGCTTGACACTGACTTGAATGTTGAAACCAAGTCCCTATCCACATCCTGAATGTAGGGAAATGTAGAGTTCCAGTGACAATGTGTCCTAGAGATTTGAGCCATTGGCTAATTCACACATGTCCTATCATCTCACTGCCTATCTGGGACACAGACTCAGCAGAACCCATTTTTTGAAAGGCACTCTGGATTAGTTGTGCTTGTTAGACTGCTTAGGCATTGTTGACACATCTCAAGTTTGATGATCACAGGCAACACACATTTTTGTAACTTTAGTGCTTTTATTTACAAGTGCATTGTAGGAATTGACAGACTGGCTCAGTTCTTTTGACAACAACCCCCACATTGTGTACATAGTCAGCGGAGGGCCATAGAGAGTCCTTGGGGGGGGAACATGTCCTCAGACATGTTGAGGAATCAGGAAACTTCAGTCAGGAGGCTGATTGCAGTGACATTGAGGATCAATGGCACATTGACAGTCCATTAAATGTCCAAGGTGAACGTAGCATAGTCAATCTGAGGACAGTGACAGGTGATGTTCCGAGGCATGATTGACAGCACAGAGCTAAGCAGAAACTATCCATTTGACACAGATGAATGTTACCGCTGGGTTTTCCATTGAAAAGACGTACCATCCACATCTTCTTCCTCTGCTGAGTCTGGTGCCTTCCGTGAGGGTGATGGTGGATTAGCGGCTGCACAGGGAGCACCAGACACATCAGAGGCAGAAGAGGTGGATGGTATACGTGCAGCAGCATTCATCTGTACCAACAGATGAGACATCACTGCAGTGATGATGAGCTGCAGGGCTTGAAGGACTCCACCAACATCAGGGTGATAGGTAGCCATGGAATCCGAGTGCCAATCCTGCTTCCACCCCATGTTCTCCCTGATCTTGCGCATTTCCCCCAACTCTTTGGCCACATTGCTGGTGCCCCTTTGACAGGACAGTTGTTCTTGTCTCTGAGTCAGGCCACCAGCAATGTCACCCATGGAATGCTGGGGGGCATGGAGCGAGTGTGGGTGCTTCTGGTGGCTTCTAGGTGGTCCCTAATTGGACTGAGGCACCCACGGATCCCATCCAGTTTGACTGCCAAGCTCTCTAACCCCACCCGCACCTGGTCTGCCATCTCCCACTGGACTCCTACCACACAATGTTGAAATTGTATCTGTGTGTCCTCAAAGTCCAGGTTGATAGCTGTAGTGGTAGGTTGTGCAAGCTGGATGTTTTGTGCAGCAGGTAGAGCCTCCACGATGCTGCTGGATCACCCCGCTTCTAGAGATGGGCTGCCTGTGGAGTCATGCAGCTTTTGGAGGGTGTCATTGTCGATGGTGGTGATCCCATCTCCATCTTCATCATTGAAAACTGGGACAGGCTGCTGACCAGAAGGTGATGTTACTCCCTCTCGTCAACAGATGTGCCTTAATGGGGGAGGTAGGTTAATGTTTAATATATGTTATGTGTATAGTATAAGGTAAGGTCATTAGTTTAGTGTTTATATTAATCAGCATATGTTAGATTAGTGTATGCCAGGATAGGTTTTCAGTATAAAGTTTAGGTTAGTAAGCATATTTTTATGGAATACATTTTTATTGGTTAGTGATTTGTTCTGTCACTTATGTTTAATGTGATTTGGTGAACTGGTGACTTAGAAGTTGGATACAACAGATTCATTCCCCAAACAATAATTTGAATATTTAAGTATGGTCAAGACGTCATCTTCTAGGGAAAGTCTACTTTCATACTGTTGTTGGATTGTGATTTGAAAACATGTATGATATTTGGGCTAGCAAAGTTAACTTTTGATATTGCTTAGGGATAGTCTGCTGATTAGGTTTTCCTCTTATGAGGAACTTATGGAGTTGAAAAATGCATTATGCTTCATCTTATTTGTGAATATAGTGAGGGACCTAACTTAAAATGTGGCATGGCAGGACACCCATCACAACAACCATTGTCCACCCCATTGACAAGGAGTATATCTTCAAAGCATGCCTTGTTAGCAAGGCAAGGTAAATCCACTTCATGTGGCTTGACACTGACTTGAATGTTGAAACCAAGTCCCTATCCACATCCTGAATGTAGGGAAATGTAGAGTTCCAGTGACAATGTGTCCTAGAGATTTGAGCCATTGGCTAATTCACACATGTCCTATCATCTCACTGCCTATCTGGGACACAGACTCAGCAGAACCCATTTTTTGAAAGGCACTCTGGATTAGTTGTGCTTGTTAGACTGCTTAGGCATTGTTGACACATCTCAAGTTTGATGATCACAGGCAACACACATTTTTGTAACTTTAGTGCTTTTATTTACAAGTGCATTGTAGGAATTGACAGACTGGCTCAGTTCTTTTGACAACAACCCCCACATTGTGTACATAGTCAGCGGAGGGCCATAGAGAGTCCTTGGGGGGGGAACATGTCCTCAGACATGTTGAGGAATCAGGAAACTTCAGTCAGGAGGCTGATTGCAGTGACATTGAGGATCAATGGCACATTGACAGTCCATTAAATGTCCAAGGTGAACGTAGCATAGTCAATCTGAGGACAGTGACAGGTGATGTTCCGAGGCATGATTGACAGCACAGAGCTAAGCAGAAACTATCCATTTGACACAGATGAATGTTACCGCTGGGTTTTCCATTGAAAAGACGTACCATCCACATCTTCTTCCTCTGCTGAGTCTGGTGCCTTCCGTGAGGGTGATGGTGGATTAGCGGCTGCACAGGGAGCACCAGACACATCAGAGGCAGAAGAGGTGGATGGTATACGTGCAGCAGCATTCATCTGTACCAACAGATGAGACATCACTGCAGTGATGATGAGCTGCAGGGCTTGAAGGACTCCACCAACATCAGGGTGATAGGTAGCCATGGAATCCGAGTGCCAATCCTGCTTCCACCCCATGTTCTCCCTGATCTTGCGCATTTCCCCCAACTCTTTGGCCACATTGCTGGTGCCCCTTTGACAGGACAGTTGTTCTTGTCTCTGAGTCAGGCCACCAGCAATGTCACCCATGGAATGCTGGGGGGCATGGAGCGAGTGTGGGTGCTTCTGGTGGCTTCTAGGTGGTCCCTAATTGGACTGAGGCACCCACGGATCCCATCCAGTTTGACTGCCAAGCTCTCTAACCCCACCCGCACCTGGTCTGCCATCTCCCACTGGACTCCTACCACACAATGTTGAAATTGTATCTGTGTGTCCTCAAAGTCCAGGTTGATAGCTGTAGTGGTAGGTTGTGCAAGCTGGATGTTTTGTGCAGCAGGTAGAGCCTCCACGATGCTGCTGGATCACCCCGCTTCTAGAGATGGGCTGCCTGTGGAGTCATGCAGCTTTTGGAGGGTGTCATTGTCGATGGTGGTGATCCCATCTCCATCTTCATCATTGAAAACTGGGACAGGCTGCTGACCAGAAGGTGATGTTACTCCCTCTCGTCAACAGATGTGCCTTAATGGGGGAGGTAGGTTAATGTTTAATATATGTTATGTGTATAGTATAAGGTAAGGTCATTAGTTTAGTGTTTATATTAATCAGCATATGTTAGATTAGTGTATGCCAGGATAGGTTTTCAGTATAAAGTTTAGGTTAGTAAGCATATTTTTATGGAATACATTTTTATTGGTTAGTGATTTGTTCTGTCACTTATGTTTAATGTGATTTGGTGAACTGGTGACTTAGAAGTTGGATACAACAGATTCATTCCCCAAACAATAATTTGAATATTTAAGTATGGTCAAGACGTCATCTTCTAGGGAAAGTCTACTTTCATACTGTTGTTGGATTGTGATTTGAAAACATGTATGATATTTGGGCTAGCAAAGTTAACTTTTGATATTGCTTAGGGATAGTCTGCTGATTAGGTTTTCCTCTTATGAGGAACTTATGGAGTTGAAAAATGCATTATGCTTCATCTTATTTGTGAATATAGTGAGGGACCTAACTTAAAATGTGGCATGGCAGGACACCCATCACAACAACCATTGTCCACCCCATTGACAAGGAGTATATCTTCAAAGCATGCCTTGTTAGCAAGGCAAGGTAAATCCACTTCATGTGGCTTGACACTGACTTGAATGTTGAAACCAAGTCCCTATCCACATCCTGAATGTAGGGAAATGTAGAGTTCCAGTGACAATGTGTCCTAGAGATTTGAGCCATTGGCTAATTCACACATGTCCTATCATCTCACTGCCTATCTGGGACACAGACTCAGCAGAACCCTTTTTTTGGAAGGCACTCTGGATTAGTTGTGCTTGTTAGACTGCTTAGGCATTGTTGACACATCTCAAGTTTGATGATCACAGGCAACACACATTTTTGTAACTTTAGTGCTTTTATTTACAAGTGCATTGTAGGAATTGACAGACTGGCTCAGTTCTTTTGACAACAACCCCCACATTGTGTACATAGTCAGCGGAGGGCCATAGAGAGTCCTTGGGGGGGGGAACATGTCCTCAGACATGTTGAGGAATCAGGAAACTTCAGTCAGGAGGCTGATTGCAGTGATATTGAGGATCAATGGCACATTGACAGTCCATTAAATGTCCAAGGTGAACGTAGCATAGTCAATCTGAGGACAGTGACAGGTGATGTTCCGAGGCATGATTGAGAGCACAGAGCTAAGCAGAAACTATCCATTTGACACAGATGAATGTTACCGCTGGGTTTTCCATTGAAAAGACGTACCATCCACATCTTCTTCCTCTGCTGAGTCTGGTGCCTTCCGTGAGGGTGATGGTGGATTAGCGGCTGCACAGGGAGCACCAGACACATCAGAGGCAGAAGAGGTGGATGGTATACGTGCAGCAGCATTCATCTGTACCAACAGATGAGACATCACTGCAGTGATGATGAGCTGCAGGGCTTGAAGGACTCCACCAACATCAGGGTGATAGGTAGCCATGGAATCCGAGTGCCAATCCTGCTTCCACCCCATGTTCTCCCTGATCTTGCGCATTTCCCCCAACTCTTTGGCCACATTGCTGGTGCCCCTTTGACAGGACAGTTGTTCTTGTCTCTGAGTCAGGCCACCAGCAATGTCACCCATGGAATGCTGGGGGGCATGGAGCGAGTGTGGGTGCTTCTGGTGGCTTCTAGGTGGTCCCTAATTGGACTGAGGCACCCACGGATCCCATCCAGTTTGACTGCCAAGCTCTCTAACCCCACCCGCACCTGGTCTGCCATCTCCCACTGGACTCCTACCACACAATGTTGAAATTGTATCTGTGTGTCCTCAAAGTCCAGGTTGATAGCTGTAGTGGTAGGTTGTGCAAGCTGGATGTTTTGTGCAGCAGGTAGAGCCTCCACGATGCTGCTGGATCACCCCGCTTCTAGAGATGGGCTGCCTGTGGAGTCATGCAGCTTTTGGAGGGTGTCATTGTCGATGGTGGTGATCCCATCTCCATCTTCATCATTGAAAACTGGGACAGGCTGCTGACCAGAAGGTGATGTTACTCCCTCTGCAATGTAAAGGGCAGATACTGTTGTATGTGTATGTCCACTTTAGCCAAGCATTTTGACAGTTGACAATCAGAGTGCATAACACTTTCCATTCTCATTTGTTACATGATACACCAATTACACGCAGCTGTGTATGTCAATGTACTAAGTCCCTAATGTTACATTTAGGTTGTGAATTGATTTGGACAGTTGCCCTGTATGCCAAATGTGAGGGGCATATTTATGGGCTGCTGCTGCACCCTTTACATCATCTGTTCAGACCTACCTGTGGTGCAGGTTTATTCACCTTATCAATAATTCAGGATTAATCTACTTCATGTGGCTTAACACGGCATTGTGGGTAAATCACACTTACATAGTCAAGTTTGTGTATGGGTGTGGGTCACTAGGTTTAGATGTGGAGATTAGACTGCACCCCACATTGATGTTGGCACTGCCACCTATTTTGTAGTGTGACATGATGTGGAGGACACTCATGCACTTGAGACCTGGGATACAGTTTTGTTCACATTGAGATGACAGGTAGATGAGCTTGAATTCCCCTAACCTGAGAAGTATCCATGTGTTTCAAGGTGGGCAATACACATTGACACAGGTCAATCCCATGAATGGATGTTAATGTTCAGGGAGGAACACCTTCCTGTTCATTAAGAATCATTTTCTCTGTCCAGACACCCTTGCATTCTAGTGCAAGGGTGCCTGTGTTGATGCAAGGTAGCTTCAATAACTACAGGCACAATAGCAAACGCAGGAGCGCATTTACAATTTGAGTTGGCACTGGAACATGATTTATAACATAGGTGAAGCATTCTATTTGAAATTATAACTTGGACAAGCACTTGGCCTTTCTGTGGTTCAGCTACATATGAAGTCAATAACTTCTAAATTCTTGGTTATGTGTGTATCACTGACATCCTTTGTGTAGCATTGTTTTAGTTGTAGGTGCGGAGCATAATGTGAGTCAGCTTTGGTGTGTCTGCTGTATACATGTATTCGTCCAGTGATCCCTCTGTGTGTTTAAGACAGAGGGGACGACAAACAACTGACTGCCACACAGTTATGTGAGCATGTTGGCAAATTTGTTTTAAATGTGGCCACTAGTCTTGCTTATTTGGTAGCTACCTACGACTGAAAGATGGTGCAATGTGTTAGTCGGTGACACATATCATTGCAGCACACTAAGGAATGACTGTCTTGTGTTGATGGTGTTATTTCACAAATTATACTCCATTCACAAGATTTAAATGGACATGGTGCCACAAAAACTTGAACTGTTCAAGGCAGCATGTGTCTACAGACACAGGACTGGGCTATAGTTAGGATGTGCATGCCCTCCCCTTGTGTTTTCCACAGCAGTGACAATGGAAATGTAATGCAAGCTGGAGGACATAGGACTTTGAGGCAGACTTCTACGTTTAGTGCATTGTTGCACAGCAGAACTTTGTAGGACATCACATGGATGGGCACATGAATGATACATACTGTTGAGCTCAGGGTAATTGGATGCATTTGTTACTGGAAGGATGTTTACAGACATCAACAGCTCTGCATTTGTTCACTGCCACTGTTAACTTTACCTGAGAGCCAGTTTCCATGCATGCCAATGTGTCTTTGACCTCCAAGCACAGGGCCATGCTGACAATGACATACTACAAACTAAACAACACAAGAAGATACTTTACTGTGGATGACTGGATTTTGAGGAATACTGTCAAGGCAAAGTGTAGCCAAATGACATGCATTATTACAGCCTTGTGAATGAGGCCTATTTTCACCCTTCACTTACCATGCATGGAATGGGGAATGTGTGGTTCGAGGAGCATTATGCAACCAGAACAGGCATGTTGTTCTTTTAAGGTACACATTCCTACAATGCTGAGGTCTGATACTGTACTTTGAATTGCAAATCCCTTTTACTTGGAGGTAAACAGCTCCTTGCTCTCCAGTATGTGTTCTTGTGACCATCTGGAATGTGCCCAGCATTGACACAAGGTGCTTGCAAGAGAAGTGCAGCTTTTCATGTGGGCAACAAGGGGGAGTCAACTTAAAGAAGTGATCTGCAATATGTTTAGATGTGGTTATGTGTGCTGCATTCAGCTGCACACATAAAAGCAGCAGTTAAGCCATTACAATTGCTCGTGGCATATTTCAGAGGCACTATCGCAACTGGACCATCAACTTTTTTTGTTTACTGAGGGACAGCATGCTTCAAAATATTTACATGGCAATGTTGACCTACTTAATGTAGAATGGCAACACCTTGTGAAGGAAGCACACTTTCATTATGTACTTGGGGTCATATGTACAAGCCTGTAACGTAACGCAGCGTTAGCCTTCTTGGCTTGACAAGGCGCTCAGCCACTTCTGAAAAGCGGGGTTCAGACGTATTTACAACATTATGTTGAAGCATGACATTTTGGCATGCACATGCAATAAATGTAACTGGCTAGCCCCAATGCAGACACTCTTGCACCATTGAGCATAAGTGCCTGCATTTGCACTAGGCAACTACATTTATCACCAGTGTATGTTGTAACAAAGGACTGAGCCATATTGTTGTACATACAGTTAAGTGCTGTCTTTCAAAAGTGACAGAGGGCTTAGATGAGCTAAGTGTGCTAACCCAACGCTCAGTCACTTTGCTTGTTAATATGGCCCAGAGCTAGGGGACACATGAGGGGTCGATTGTCATTATATATATGCATGTGTGCTGGATTGCAAGTCACTTACACCACCGTTATGTGTCATTATATGTATTTGTTAAGCCAACAGCTCAAGGGACATGTGAATGGAACCCCAAATACCTGTGTATCTGGAATTTGATCTGCACACATGTGGGTGGGCACTGAGACATATTGAGATGGACAGAAGCAACAGTACTCTCCCACCCCAAAACCTCACCCCCATGTCCCTGGTTGTTACTTACTCTGCTGCTGATGTAGCTGGTCATAGTCAGCACTGTCCTCTCTCTCGACTGCAACCACCAACTCCTCACAGATTACTGTGGACACATGTTCGTCCAAGGCATCTAGCTCCTCCTGTGGTGCTGGACTCCCACCTTCCGTCTGCAGTGCTGCCTGTCTATTGTTTGCCAATTTCTGCTTAGTCTTGCGCTTGGCATCATGCTTGCGCTTCTTAAAAATGGCTACTGTCCTCTTGACTTCTGCTACTGTGTTCACCTTCGTCACAATGGACTGCCAAAAGGCATTTTTGGTTCCCAATGACACCCAGGAGCTGATGAAGAGCTGGTGTTGATTCTCCGTCACCTCCGCAATCAGGATCTCATTTTCCTCCTGACTGAACCTTATTTTCCTTTACCTCTTCCCTTGGGACTCTGGCTAGTCATCCTGGCTGTTAGGGGGGTTAGGTGGGTTATTGTCTGGTGCTTAACTGGGTCCAGTCTGCTCCATTTTGCTTTCAGTAGAGTTTGTTTTTTTGTACTCCGTGATCTTTTTGAGTTTTTTTTTCCAAGAAACGTACAAAATAGCGATGTGCCGCTGACTAACATGAGTTTTTTGCCCGCTAATTGGGCGGCTGTCACTTTTTTCACGTTAGCGTCAAGATTTTAATCGCCGTGACACTAGTGTTTGCGGCATCAATCGTCGCAGCAAGCTGATCCTATCACCATGTACCGACGCATTGTAAATAAGTAGCTAACATGCTGATAGTTTTGGCAATACACGGCGTAATGAAAATTGCCGCTAAGCAATGCTAACTTTGTGTAGCGACAATTCTCGTAAATATACTCCTGGGTTTTGCCAATTAAAATTAGTGATTGAATATATTTATCTAAATAAAAATTGTGAATTCTGCCTATGTACATAAGACCCACAGTTCATTCACGAATGCACTGAAATCTGTCAGTCAAATCTGTGAGGAAATGCTAGAGGGCACTGGCATTATTCAATTTGCCATCTGACCTCCTTGCATATCTGTGGACGCTGCCTGCTGAGGGTCTGATTGACAACTGTTCTGGTAGCTCTTCTGCTGCTGCTCATTTCATGTAAGACCAGTGCTGCTGTCCATTCAAAGAAGCAGGGCAGTGTGCACAGAGCCATTGCAATAACTGCTAAAACAGCAGCTGGCTTAGAAATGCTTGACAGGAGTATAAAAGGCCCCAATTTGCGGGTTAAGGGTGGAGGGGGCAAGCAGGGACGTCTTAAGGATTTTGGGGGCCCTGGGCCAAACGTATTTTGGGGGCCCTTGTTCAGAACAGCTTTGAATTTATGATCCAGTTTCAACTCTGTCATGCCCTCTTTGGCCAGGTCACTGAAAGTGCACAGTCACACTGGTCCAAATTCTAAATGTGTTTAAATTTTATATTCAGGGATAGTGATGTTTTTTTTTCAATATTGTAACACAGCTGCAGCTCACTAATATTACTGCAAATAATCTCTGTAACACCCTCCCATTTCTCACATGTGAGGTCCTGTTTTCACTTAAATGAAACTTTTTTTATGGATTGTGCATGAAACATAAACCCAACATTTCTCAGAAGGATGTCTGTCTTAGACTCTCAGATATTAACCACATTAAAAATAAATGAAAGGAATAAATTAAAGGAAAATGCTATTTACAAAAATCTGTTTAAGAAGTATTCAAGATCATCAGGGCCAGACTCTGTCAGGAGCCCCCCTGAAAAGCTGGGGCCCTGGGCCAAAGCCCACTTTTTCCATGCCTTAAAATGTCTCTAGGGGCAAGGCATGTTTCAAGTCAGATGCAAGTGAGTTAAAAGGTGTGCATGTGTGTGCTTGTGAGTTCACGTGCATGTATGTGTGTAGGTACCTGAGGAGTCGGTCAATACTCTTGGAATTTTGTGAGCTTCCATTGCTGAAAATTGCCAAACCCCTGGATAAATGTACAGCATAAAAATTGCAATTTGCTCTTAGAACACAAGTGTACTAAAACAAGAATATGTCTTTATTGGTAAGTGTACTTACAGGCAGAGTTTACTGGGTATATTCCGATATGTTGCAATAACTGCAAAGTGTTATATTTTACAGGTACATATTCTGTAACGCTATTTTTAATAATATATTTGTTCTCTGAACTAACCTTGCAAAGTTAAAAAAGCAGACTCATCCTGTAAACACATGCCAGCTTTATTTGTGCAGAAGTTAACAGTATACTTGAATGAATAATGAAAAGAAATCTACAAGTGTGATGTAAGAAGATGACTACTCAAACAAAAAATTAGCACTTTCAATGGTTTGTTACATTATATCACTTTGATTTGACTTAATTGTAGATACTTTATGACTAAAGGCGGCACCACAAATGTTTTCTTTTGAAAAATGTGTTGTAAAATTGCATTATTTTTCGCAATTTTTTTAAGTTTCCTCCTAGAATCCCACTTGGCCAGTAGGCTACATTCAAGTGGCTTGTTCTTTGGGAACAATTCAAGGTCAGGGCGGACTGGCCTACAGGATAATCAGGGGGATGAATGGCTGGTCTGACAGATCAGTGTAAGGGCTGTTTATTGGCTGATTTTTATGAACTAGTGGGCCAGTTTCTACTGTTGATTTGTATGACATACATTAGCTGCAGCAAGCACAAAAGCAGACCGTCCTGCATACCTTGCAAGACAACTTTACAGCTTGTCTTTACAAGTTTAAAACTGCCCTGATTTGCAAATATAGCCCAGCTTTTTAGCTATCTGAATCGTTACAGGGGGGCACTTTCGGTTTGGTGCCTGGGCCTATTTTCTTCCCCGTCTGACACTGTTGAAGGCACTATTTTATAAGAACACCAGACGCCACAGGTAAACTCTCTGACACTGGCCCCTTCACACATTCTTGCCCACATGTATTAAAGCGCTTTCACCCCCCCCCTCACATACAGGGCAGCTCTGGCTTTCCCTTCCAGTCAGGTGACATATCGTTCAGGTCAGGCTCCCCAACATGGCCCCTCTGATGTATTTATTTTTGGCTCCCCTGCATCCTTTATTCACAATTTCATATGCCTACTTCTGCACTCTTACTGTTCTCTCTATCCAAAGTTCAAACAAGACCTGGTATTTGACCAGCATTGGGCAGCTGCGGTCTGTGCAGGTAAGAGCGGTGGGATGGTGAGGCGGGGCGGTGTTGTCAACAGATGACGGAATAGGAATTATTTATTTATTTAATTTTCCCTATTCTGTCGTCTGTTGACTTCCCGCCCTGCTCTGCTGTGCTTACCTGCACAGACCACCGCTGGCACTAGAAAATGTGCAGTGAAATTAAGGCACAAGAATGTTCAGTTCACATTATTCACCTTTTTATAGAAAGGCTCATACATGCCATGAGTGTTGGTAAACACACATTTAAGGTCTAGAAATGCATGTGGCATTTAGACGGAATATCGTAAACAAAAATATTGTCGGACAAAATATTGTGTCAAGAATATGGAGGACCAACATATTGTGAAGGCAAGTTTCTATAGGTAGGCAAAGTTTTACTATAACTCTACAGATATGTACCTTGATGATGATCAAGTAGTTCCATGATGAGCAAATCGATTAGGAAAAACAAGGAAACTTTTCTCTGCATTCAAAGTCCTACGAAGGAAAAGACAGCCTTTCCTATGGTAATTTGTGCAAGCCTATGAGGAAGATGCTTTCTGCATCAAAACGCGTAAGGCTACAAACATTCTTTTTTGTTTAGCAGAGGAGAGTTAAGAATGAAAGCCAGATGGCTGGATTGCTGCTGAGTGCCCTCTCGAAGCTCCAGGGCATTTGTTTGAACAAAATTATCCACATGGCGGTCCGGTCGTGGGGAGGTGCACCATCTCAAGTTGAGGCAACAGAGAGGCTGTGATGGGAAACTAATCCTTGACCATGCAGCGCAGCAATCCGAAAAACAAGGAAACTTTACTCTGCATTCAAAGTCCTACGAAGGAAAAGACATGCATTTTAATATTAATTACCGACAGGAGCCCACTCAGGGGAGACTTTTTGCTCGTCATGGAACTACTTGTCCCAGCATGCCACTAAACTCTACTATGCAAAGCCCATTAAGGAAAACAAGTGATGATGCATGAGGAAATAAACATAAAAGAGAAACATTCCTGTGTTAATTTGTGCAAGCCTATGAGGAAGATGCTTTCTGCCTCGAAATGCATCAGGCTACAAACATTCTTGTTTTATTTTGCAGACGAGAGTTAAGAGTGAAAGCCGGATTGCTGCTGAGTGCCCTCTCGAAGCTCCAGGGCGCATATATATATATATATATTCACTGAAAAAACCATAGGTTTCAGGGGCGTTATAGTTAGCTGGACTTTTCACTTGTACAAAACAATTGAAATTCCCCTGTTATAGTTAGTTCAGCCAACTATAACTCGCGCGCCCGCAATGCACTGCTGATGACGTCACATATTACATCACTCATGACAAGGTCAGTGACATCACTCATGACATCACTGATGACATCTCAAATGAAATCACTGATGACATCATCCAGTGAATGTGTGTTTTTCTGAAAATTACATATGTTTTATATATGTATATCTCAAGGTCGATGGAAGAATAAATGGGTATATAAGTGTCTAAATGGATGATTTGTTTTTGAAAGATTGATTGTATAACTGACTGATTAAGTGTATCTTAGTGAATATATGGCTTAGTGAGTAATGTTTAAATGTGTAAATATCTGTATCAGTCTCTCACTTTGTGTATAAGTGGCTGCATGGGTTGGTGAGTAGCTACATGAGTGTCTATATATGTTATTAATTGGTTTTTGAGTATCAGTATGAGTGTCTGAGCGTCTGTATGGTTTGGTGGGGGTTATTACGTAGTGCAGAGGTGCATGAATGAGTGACTCACTGTTTGTATGTGTTGAAGACAGCATGTGTGCAGGACTGTATGGGTGGATGAGTGTGTGCATGGGTGTGTTAGTGAGTGACAGACTGTCTCAATAGTGTCTTTATGAGTAACTACATATGTTTTAAACTAGTATATGTGACTACTGGTGTATATAAGTGAGTATATGTGAGAGTGAGAGATTGAAAGAGTTCCTGTATGAATAAGTATGTTTCTATAAGTGATTGTTTAAAAGACTAAGGATGTGTAAGTTTCTGTAGAAGTAAGTGTGGTGGTGTGTGTATAACTGTATATGCAAGTAAATGGATGTTTGATTCTTTATTAGCATGAGTGACTATGTGTGTGAGTAACTCTATGGATGAGTGGTGTTGTGTAACAGGATGTATAGGTGTGTTAGTACATATGATGAGTGAGTACATGTATGAGTGACTGTATAGGACTATTGGTGAATGAGTGGATGTGTATGTGGATCTTAGAATTACTGAATAGGTTGTTGTAACTGGTATTGGTATGTCCATTGTTTTGAACATTGTAGTTTCTATTTTTGAATGTGTGTATCAAAGGTTATATTAGGGGAAGAGGAGGTCTGCCACTCACAAGGATGATGTCATCAGTGATGTCATTAGTGATGTCATTTGAGATGTCATCAGTGATGTCATGAGTGATGTCACTGACCATGTCATGAGTGATGTAATATGTGACGTCATCAGCAGTGCATTGCGGGTGCGTGAGTTATAGTTAGCTGAACTAACTATAACAGGGGAATTTCAATGGTTTTGTACGAGTGAAAAGTCCAGCTAACTATAACGCCCCTGAGATTAAGTTCATTTGAATCCTGAGGGTCCCTAGGGTCCAACTAGCCCACTAGGTACATCCAGTATGCGCCACAGAGCTGCGTTGCAGAGAGGTGTAAAAAGTGGCATGGCCTGGACCACCTCTCTGCAACGCAGCTCAGTGGCGCTTACTGGAAGCACCTGGTGGGCTAGTTAGCCCCCAGGGGCCCTCAGGATTGAAGTGGAATTATTTCCCCAACTTAAAACGTGCCACAGGGCTTGTTTGCACACGTTAACTCAGGCCCCGTCCCCTCCCTTCACCACTGTGTAAACACGCCCTGTGGCCATTTTTAGTTGGAAGATTAAGTTAATTTGAATCCTGAGGGTCCCTAGGGTCCAACTAGCCCACTAGGTACCTCCAGTATGCGCCACAGAGCTGCGTTGCAGAGAGGTTTAAAAAGTGGCACGGCCTGGACCACCTCTCTGCAACACAGCTCAGTGGCGCTTACTGGAAGCACCTGGTGGGCTAGTTAGCCCCCAGGGGCCCTCAGGATTGAAGAGGAATTATTTCCCCAACTTAAAACGCGCCATAGGGCGTGTTTGCACACGTCACCTCAGGCCCGTCCCCTTCCTTCCCCACTGTGTAAACATGCCCTGTGGCCGTTTTTTAAGTTGGGAGATTGAATCCCCTTGAATCCTGAGGATCCCTAGGGGCAAAATAGCCCACTAGGTACGTCCAGTAAGCGCCATTGCAGAGAGGTGTAAAAAGGGGCACGGCCTGCACCATCTCTCTGCAACGCAGAGCAGTGGCACTTACTGGAAGCACCTGGTGGGCTAGTTGGCCCCCAGGGTCCCTCAGGATTGAAAGGGAATTATTTCCCCAACTTAAAACACGCCACAGGGCATGTTTGCACACGTCACCTCAAGCCCGTCCCCTCCCTTCACCACTGAGTAAACGCGCCCTGTGGCCGTTCTAAGTTGAGAGATTAAGTCCCCTTGAATCCTAAGGGTCCCTAGGGTCAAACTAGCCCACTAGATACCTCCAGTAAGCGCCACAGAGCTGCGTTGCATAGAGGTGTAAAAAGGGGCGTGGCCTCAGAACACCTGTCTGCAACGCAGCTCCCTGGCGCACACTGGAGATACCTGTTGGGGTAGTTGGCCCTCAGGGACCCTCAGTATTGAAGGGGAATTAATTCCCTAACTTACAACTGGCCAGGGGGTGCGTTTGCAGAGTGCTGCAAGGAGGGGTGTGGCCTCCAGCGCGATGCCGGTCTTTTATTTCTTTTATTTTTTTAAGAAGGAGGGCTGTGTGGCCCCCCTTCTTTTTCTAATTTACTGGCCCTGGGGACCCCATCTCCCAGGGCCTGCACCCTAATTTTTTTTGTTGAAAAAAATAAATTTGGCACTCCCAAGGCCTTAATCGGCCCCGGGGACCCCAACCCCCGGGTCATGGCCTTTTTTTAATTTAAATTCCTTAGGAGGGGGCTGCGCTGCCCCCCTCCTCAGGCCACTTATGGCTCCGGGGACCCCCTCCCCGGGGCCGGCCTTTGTTTTTTATTATTTTAAAAATATATATATTTATAGAAACACCTAGGACATGCTGGACAAACCGTATATACCTATCACCATGACGATTTGCGTGATATTCATTAAAAGGCGACTATGCATAGAATTAATCCACATGGAATGTGTTTACATCGGTAGTGAACCTCTGATGTGTCTGACGCCCTACCGTGCCTAATCCCGGCGCCCCTGCCGGTGGGTACTCTCCAAGTAGACACCCTTGTCGTTTATTTATACAAACATGGGTAGCTATTGACGGGCACATTTAATATACACCAAGCCATTCAAAGGGGATTCGACAAAAATTCGACCAAACTATGCAAGAAACCCCCCTCACAGTTAATAAAAACACATCCACCGCCGGATGTGTAATACTTTTTATTTTACTCTCTGGAAAGGAGACGAACCTCACTTGAGAGTCACAGTGTGCTCCTGGCTGAGCCCAATGCTGTGTTACACCCACCAGTGCCAGCCGATTGCCTCACACCTCTGTGTTGTATTCCACCAGCTAGTGCGTATGCTATGACACTCTCTAGCCCATGTGCACTGTAACACCGCCCTGTGAATATGTCATGCCACACTTGCCTTCGCACGGGTTATATTGCCCCATCTAACGTACCTTCCTCGATGTGTATGTTATAACGCACAGCGCTATGCCATACATATTACAATCTGGGATCCATATCTTTGTCACAGTGCATATGCAACGTCACACTCCCCAGCACATATTTTATATTACAACTTTAGAGACTAGTTATGTTACACAACACTGCCCTGTGCATATTACACTCCAAGGCGCATATCGCATAACACGCGCTAGTGCCGGTGCTATCTCACGCTCTCCAATGAATCTGTCACTGCGCACAGTGTATTGCATATTATATTTCACGCCCGGTTCATCTTATATCACACTTTTTGGTGCATAGTTTATACCATATACTACATCTAGTTTTCATTTTCAATCGTGCTCTCAGGACTATGTTCTATATAACACGGCGTCCACCTACCCTTTGCACGGGCATTACATTTTGCGATGGGGGTGGAGGGTAAGGGGGTGTTTCTGCCAAGTGAACCCAGAGTCACAGTCACAAACGTCCTCTTCTTCCTGAATAAAAGTGAGATTATGCTGCATACTTGTTCATATTTTAAGTAGTTCGCACAGACACACATTTTAAAAACAATAAAGTTCCAAATACCCACCTTCTCTGAACAGTTAGCTTGCTGTCCCATCCACCTCCTCCCTATCCTCTGTTGTCTGAATCCATGGACTAGCCTCCTCCCTCATTCCATGCATGGTCCGATGTGCTGCCACTGCCCTCCATTTAGCATGATGTACCAGTCCACTCCTCCTGCCATTCATTGCCCAATTCTATGGCCCATCATTGACCTCCTGCTTAGCCTCTGTGTTTAGCTTGCTGCCCCTATTCTCCTTCCCCCTGCCCTCCGATGTCTTTGTGCATGCCCCTGCTCCATCCTTTTTGCCCACTATGTTCCATGGACCTGCCACTCCTATCTACTCTGATTGTTCTGTTGAGCTGCCACTCCCCTCCCACCTGCCTAGCATTGTCAGATGACTGTAACCTGTCCCTGCCACCTCCACCCTGCCTGTCCACATGCCATGCCCCTATCCCCTTCCTCCTGTCCTCCATGGTCCATTTTACTGCCACACCCTTCTGCCCTCCCTGATCTTTTGTGCTGCAACTGCTCCTCCTGCCTGCCCCGCGCGGTCTGTTGTGAGGCCCCTTCCCCTGAACTCTCTTGTCTGTGCCCAGGTCCTGACCCTCCCTTCTATCCTCCATGGTCCTTTGTGCATGCCCCTGCACCCTCCTTCTTGCCCATCATAGCCATTGTGCTGCCACTAACCCTTGCCATGCATGGTCTTCTGTGCTGCCATGGCCCCTCCCACCTTCCCTGTGTGGTCAGCTAGCTGCCCCTGACCCCCTCCCACCTTCCCTCCATGGTCTGTGTGTATGCCACCATAGTCTCATTGTTGCTCTCCATGGTGTGTCTTGTTTCTATGTACCATACTTGCGAACATTTTGAACTTGGTAAGAGGGAGATTTTGAAAAAAACCTTGGGTTTTGATTTTCCCCTTTGAGTTACGTTGAAAAAGAGGAGATTGTAGACAGATCAAATAAAGCCCATTTGAGCTTAAAAACATTGGACGTTTCCTGGCTGAAACGGGTCTGTTGGCATGTATGGTTGTACTACCACTGCCTCTTCCTTCTGCCCACAATGGTCTATTATATTGCCAGAGCCTCTCTTGCCAGTCCTGTATTGTTGGTTTGTTGCCCCTGCCCCCCTTTCCACTGCCCTCCATAGTCTGTTGTGCTGCCACTGCCCTTCCTGCCTGCCCAGTGTGGTCAAATTGTTGCCTCTGCACTCTCCTACCTGCCTTCAATTTTCAGAGTCCGTGCCCCTGGCCTCTGCCTCTTAACAGTATCCCAATGAACAACTAGATTGCTAACATTCTATATTTATTACAAAAGTGTGGAACGCCTGACGTCATCTTGATGTAATCAAAACTGTAATACCTAGAGTATTTCCTTTAGAAATTACATATATGAGAGGGTCTGATTTGCATCAAAATTTTGATTAGTGCTCTAAAAAACTAAAATGAGGACATATTTTCTGAGTTTTCAAATAGCGACAAAGAACTTTTAAATTATTTATAATCTTAATTTTTTTTATCCAGTGTTGGACAGGCCACATGAAGGGCTTGCTCCCTCCCCGCATGACAGGGCCCAAGCCCCGGACTCCCAGGTGTTACCCCCAAGAGCAACCCGCACCCCGTCTCCCAACGGAACTCCTGCCCCCGGACAGCCATGTATCATGGGGCCAAACCACTACCGGCTCCCCCGGCCGGATCAGCTGCCATCTTGGGCGCTGCGCCACGAGGCCGCATGGCCCCGGCTCGACCCTAACCCAGGGCCTGGCCGGCCCCGACATCCCGGCACCACCATCCGCCCAGGAGGTGAACGGACCACTTGGCAGGTCAATGGGAGAAAGAAGCGTCGAGGGCTCTCCCCCGCCAGGTGCCGATCACCCTCCAGCTCCCCCAGGCGCTGGCTCCACCCCCCCCCGCTGGGTGTCTGGACTCCCTCATCCCGGACCCCCCGACCTCCAAGTGCGAGGGTCCGGACATCAAAGGGCGCCAGACCTATAACTAGGGCCGCTCCAGAGCAGGAAGGCAGTTGTATCCTGGAGTCGAGAGACACCGAGAGAACTCAGCCTTGACGGACTACTGGCGCTGCCGTAGCCCTGCCTTGTGAACTATCGTCCGGCCTGCTGGCGCTGCCGCGGCCTTCTGCATCATCCATCCTCGTCGGGACCTGCTGGCGCTGCCGCGGACCTTTGTAACGACCACCTTCATCGGGACCTGCTGGCGCTGCCGCGGACCGTGTAACGACCATCTTCACCGGGACCTGCTGGCGCTGCCGCGGACCGTGTAACGACCATCTTCACCGGGACCTGCTGGCGCTGCCGCGGCCCGTCCAAGCTAGAACACCGAGCTCGAGGATTGTGAGCTATCCACCATACCATCTCAGCTACCAGATTGGTAACCAGACTGTCCCGCTACCCCCTTTCCCCAAACCAAGAGACTCGAATCGAGGGGACCCCTGAGTCCAGACCTCCTTGTACCATTTCATCGTACCTTAAGAAATCACCTATAAAGAACGCTAAATCTTATCCTTGTGTGGTGTATATCTGTGGGGGGGAAGTTATTCATCTGTACGATCGCTGGAGACGGCTCTCCACGGAGACCTCTCCCCTTGTCCACGGCCGACCCTCCCGGTCCGTCTAACATCCAGTTGACCACTTGATTAAATGTTGCACCTTGGCGAGAGGATGTGGTGTTACTTCCAGAGCTGCAGACTTTGCAACTGGGGAACCAGGTTGGAGTTTCTGCTTCAACTCAACATTTTGTGATTGTGGTCAAATCACTTAATCTCCCCATGTCTACAACCAAAATTAATTTGATCTTGTGTGATGTAACCAATGCTCATGTAAAGCATTCCAATACCTGACAAGTCTGCACTATATAAAACTGCAAATACACACATAAAAAGTGTTTTGCACACTTCTGTCATTGGGCTACATGTGGGCTACATCTGGGTGATATTTGTGCTGCATTTAGGCTCTTTTGTGTCTGGTGGCCATATTGGGAGATTTATTTGTTATGAAGTTTCCTAATTTCCTCATTTACTGCAGTCTCCTCAGTAGGAAATGGTTTCAGTTTTTTACTTTGATTCCATCAAGAAGGTATTCAGATATGTCACAAGTTTGCCATAAATTCTGAATGTTAGCACTCTAGTTGCTCATTAGATCACTGTAGTAAAGCTACTGCTCACCACGGAAGTCTGCTGCTGGTATTAAAAGTGCATGTTTCAGTCTGCATATCAAGATTTTTTAATGAAATAGAAGAGGATTTGAGAAGTCACTCAAAATGTGCCCTAATTTTTCTTTCTTCAGCACTAATCATAATTTCTATGGCAATATGAACCCCCTCATTGTGTTCCTTTTTAAATTAAATGTTTTAAGTGTTACCAGTTTATTTCAATCAAGATGGCTTCAGGTGTGCCATACTTTTGTCATACGTAAGACTGTTAGCGCCCTAGTTGTTCGTTAGAACACTCTGGGACATTCTGTCATTGGGCTATACTTGGGCTACATCTGGGTGATATTTGTGCTACATTTGGGCTCTTTTGTCTCTGGTGGCCATCTTGGGAGACTTATTTGTTATGAAGTTTCCTAATTTCCTCATTTACTACAGTCTCCTCAGTAGGAATACTTTCAGTTTTTTAATTTGATTCCATCAAGAAGGCATTCAGATGTGTCACACATTTGCCACAAATTCAGAATGTTAGCACTCTAGCTGCTCATTAGATCACTGTAGTAAAGGTACTGCTCACCAGGGAAGTCTGCTGCTGGTATTGAAAGTGCATGTTTCAGTCTGCATGTCAGAATTTGTTTATGAAATAGAAGAGGATTTGAGAAGTCAAAATGTGCCCTAATTTTTCTTTCTGCAGAACTAATCATAATTTCTATGGCAAAATGAACCCCCTCATTTTGTTCCTTTGTAAATTAAATGTTTTAAGTGTTACTACTTTATTACAATCAAGATGGCTTCAGGTGTGCCATACTTTTGTCATAAGTAAGACTGTTAGCGCTCTAGTTGTTCGTTAGAACACTCTGGGACATTCTGTCATTGGGCTATACTTGGGCTACATCTGGGTGATATTTGGGTTACATTTGGGCTCTTTTTTCTCTGGTGGCCATCTTGGGAGATTTATTTGTTATGAAGTTTCCTAATTTCCTCATTTACTGCAGTCTCCTCCGTAGGAAATACTTTCAGTTTTTTACTTGGTTCCATCAAGAAAGCATTCAGATGTGTCACACATTTGCCATACATTCTGAATGTTAGCACTCTAGTTGCTCATTAGATCACTGTAGTAAAGCTACTGCTCACCAGGGAAGTCTGCTGCTGGTATTCAAAGTCTATGTTTCAGTCTGCATGTCAGAATTTTTTTATGACATAGAAGAGGATTTGAGAAGTCAAAATGTGCCCTAATTTTTCTTTCTGCAGCACTAATCATAATTTCTATGGCAAAATGAATCCCTTCATTGTGTTCCTTTGTAAATTAAATGTTTTAAGTGTTACCACTTTATTCCATTCAAGATGGCTTCAGGTGTGCCATACTTTTGTCATAAGTAAGACTGTTAGCGCTCTAGTTGTTCGTTAGCACACTCTGGGACATTCTGTCATTGGCCTATACTTGGGCTACATCTGGGTGATATTTGGGCTACATTTGGGCTCTTTTGTCTCTGGTGGCCATTTTGGAAGACTTATTTGTTATGATGTTTCCTAATTTCCTCATTTACTACAGTCTCCTCAGTAGGAAATACTTCCAGTTTTTTACTTTGATTCCATCAAGAAGGCATTCAGATGTATCACAAATTTGCCATAAATTCAGAATGTTAGCACTCTAGTTGCTTATTAGATCACTGTAGTAAAGCTACTGCTCACCAGGGAAGTCTGCTGCGGGTATTGAAAGTGCATGTTTCAGTCTGCATGTCAGAATTTTTTAATGAAATAGAAGAGGATTTGAGAAGTCACTCAAAATGTGCCCTAATTTTTTTTTCTGCAGCACTAATCATACTTTCTATGGCAAAATGAACCCCCTCATTTTGTTCCTTTTTAAATTAAATGTTTTAAGAATTACCACTTTATTCCAACCAAGATGGCTTCAGGTGTGCCATACGTTTGTCATAAGTAGGACTGTTAGCGCTCTAGTTGTTCTTTAGAACACTCTGGGAAGCTGCAGTAGAACACAAAGGAATCAACTGACAGTCTCTGCCCTTGTTGGATGTACATGTTTTACTGAGAATGTCAGACTTCATTCTCACATGACTGAGAAAGATAATGTGAATTTACAGAAAATATGCTCTCAGTTAGCTTACAGATCACCTTCCAAACCTCTGTGGGAAAAGCATGAGAAAATAGTTTTCTTTCAAACATGATTCATGATATCACAGCAGAAGGCTTTTTCACATGGTAAAATCACCTTAGAACACACCACAATTCCTAAAATGAGTATGGTACCATCAACAAATGATTTATAATGTAACTAAAGTCTTAAAACCTTCTATTAACTGCAATGCTTTTTAATGAGGTGCTATCATGTATATTGGTCCTAAGATGGCTGCCAGCACTTCTTGGATGAAGTGCTGACAGCCAATCAGATCTAATGATGAGATGTGTGGTTAGGCTCCGCCCAGATATATCTATGATTTTACTTTTGATTTTCTGAGGAACTACTGAATGGATTTACACCATTTAACCAGAAGGCATGAGTGTGAACCAAGGGCTACCTTTTTGCCAAATTTGGTGTAATTCCATTTAGCAGTTTGGGCTGTAGCTGCGATTAAAGGTTCCTTTGGAAAATTGCATGGGGAAAACACCTTTTGGGACCCCACTATTTTCTCGGCCCCCGCTTGATGAATCACCCCGAGACTTCCAGGATAGAAGGGTACCGGAGCGCCCCACCAGTTTTGAAAATGTTCTCATGCTTTTCCCACAGAGGTTTGGAAGGTAATCTATAAGCTAAACTGAGAGCATATTTTCTGTAAATTCACATTATCTTTCTCAGTCATGTTAGAATGAAGTCTGACATTCTCAGTAAAACATGTACATCCAACAAGGGCAGAGACTGTCAGTTGATTCCTTTGTGTTCTACTGCAACTTCTCAGAGTAATCTAAAGAACAACTAGATCGCTAACAGTCCTACTTATGACAAACGTATAGCACACCTGAAGCCATCTTGATTGGAATAAAGTGGTAACTCTTAAAACATTTAATTTAAAAAGGAACAAAATGAGGGGGTTCATTTTGCCATAGAAAGTATGATTAGTGCTGCAGAAAGAAAAATTAAGGCACATTTTGAATGACTTCTCAAATCCTCTTCTATTTCATTAAAACATTCTGACATGCAGACTGAAACATGCACTTTCAATACCAGCAGCAGACTTCCCTGGTGAGCAGTAGCTTTACTACAGTGATCTAATGAGCAACTAGAGTGCTAACATTCTGAATTTATGGCAAATGTGTGACACATCTGAATGCCTTCTTGATGGAATCAAACTGAAAGTACTCCTACTGAGGAGACAGCAGTAAATGAGGAAATATATATATATAAACATATATATATATATCAGAAACAAGTTGCTCAGCAGCTTAAGGGCGCACTCGGGAGGCAGAAGAAAAGTCTTTATTAGCCAAAGGACAGCAAAGCGCACTTTAAAAATTATGTAAGTCCACCTTACGCATTTCGGAAGTGTTCCTTCTTCGGAGGCGTGGCTCAAAACATTTGCGTTGCTGCAGGGCATGAATTTAAATAGTTGCCCGCCAATGGGCTGGTCGGATGAGCAACACAATGTCTTCTGGGATTTGAAGTTTTGTTAGCCCCGCAGCCTGCATTACACCCGAATGGGAATTGAGCTTAATAAACAAACAAACGGTCCACAATGGGCCGCAAAGTGAACCTGCTGCCCAGCATCCACAGGCGCTGTCTCCCCCTGTTGAGCATCAATGAATTTCGAGCCCATGGCCCCTGTCACATCCATAGGGTGGTGCTGCCCTTCACGGCCTGGAGCCGCCGTGAATACATCAGAAACAAGTTGCTCAGCAGCTTAAGGGCGCCCTCGGGAGGCAGAAGAAAAGTCTTTATTAGCCAAAGGACAGCAAAGCGCACTTTAAAAATTATGTAAGTCCGCCTTACGCGTTTCGGAAGTGTTCCTTCTTCGGAGGCGTGGCTCAAAACATTTGCGTTGCTGCAGGGCCTGAATTTAAATAGTTGCCCGCCAATGGGCTGCTCTTTGTGCGCTTTGCTGTCCTTTGGCTAATAAAGACTTTTCTTCTGCCTCCCGAGTGTGCCCTTAAGCTGCTGAGCAACTTGTTTCTGATATATATATATATATATATATATATATATATATATATATATATATATATATATATATATATATATATATATATATATATATTACCTACTGGCGGTCGCCAGCAGGTAGTTATAGTTAGGACCACGTTTCCATAGGAAATCCGCAACATTCTATTTTGAATAACTTTGGCGCCGGTCGACGAATCCTCGCGAATTTTTCAAAATAGGTGGGGCGCTACGCTCCGCTCCTACCCTGAAAGTCTCGGGGGGATTCGTCAAGCGGGGGCTGAGATAAAAGGGGGGTCCCAAAACGCGTTTTTCCCATGCAATTTTCCATAGGAACTTTAGACAGGGCTACAGCCCGAACGGCTGAACAGAATTACTTGAAATTTGGCAGAGAGGTAGTCCTCAGGTCAAGGAAGTGCCTTTTGTAGGTTTGGTGTAAATCTGTTCAGTAGATTCTGAGAAAATAGCCTTTAAATCAATATATATATCTGAGCCAGCTTACGGTGCGCTTACGGTATGCTTACCGTACGCGTACGGTGGCGTGCGCGAGCGCGATTCTGATTGGCTCTTAGATCTTAGTAAACATTCGAATCGGCCGAAACCAGGAAGCGGCGGCCGCCATTTTCTCTCTCGCACTGAGAGTGATGATGAAAATACAAAGCACAAAAACATGTAAAGGGGCTGTTTAGACAGCTCCCACACACATAGCCATGTTGAGGGAGTCCCCAAAGATCCCCCAAGGCCAAAAACTGATTTTTTTTTTTTTCGCTAATTTCGCTGATTACGCTTACCGTACGCGTACGGTAAAAAATTATATAAAAAAAAAAATGATCCACACTCTCCCCACCCCGTGTGCAATTGGTGGCCGAAGTCCACCAATTGTGCATGGCTTACAACATATGAGATAAACTATAATATTTCAAAAAAAAATTTAAAAAAAAAAAAATTATCCACCCTCTGTCCACCCCGTGTGCAAATGGTGCCCGAAGGGCACCATTTGAGCATGGCTTATAAAAATTACGAAAAATTAAAATATTACCTTTCAAAACGAAGTGCATCATATGTCCTCCATGTGCGCACGGTGCGCGAAGCGCATCGTGCGTACATGGCCCATCTAGCGTAACGTGGGCACGCGGTGCGCGTAGCGCACCGCGTGCCCACCGTGCGTGCACGGCACTAACTGCGTAAAGTGGGCACAAACGCCACGAATGGCGTAAAGTAACTTAGCATTTAAAAAACCGTACAAATTCACTGAAAAAACCATAGGTTTCACACACGTTATAGTTAGGAATTAGCATTTAAAAAACCTTGCAAATTCACTGAAAAAACCATAGGTTTCACACATGTTATAGTTAGCGGAAATTTTACTGATAAAAAACCAATGAAATTCCCCCGTTATAGTTAGTGCAGGCAACTATAACTCACGCGACCGCAATCTTCTGCTGATGACATATGTGTCTTTATGAAAAAAAAATATTTGTAATATATGTATAGCTAAAAATGTATGAAAGAAGACATGGGCAAATAAGTGTCTAAATACAGTATTAGCATCAGCAGAGGATTGCGGTCGCGTGAGTTATAGTTGCCTGCACTAACTATAACGGGGGAATTTCATTGGTTTTTTATCAGTAAAATTTCCGCTAACTATAACATGTGTGAAACCTATGGTTTTTTCAGTGAATATATATATAGATAGATAGAAAGATAGATATCAAATGCCTGTCACAACTGAGTTCTCACTCCAACCCCCTTTTTAAATGTTCAATCACTCTTGCATTAAATTGCTGTCCAGCTGAGCCAAATCAGTAGTTCTTGCCTTTCTGCAGCTCACGTCGGTAAACTCCAGTACCCAGCGTGCACCTCTCTGGTTGACTGTGTAAGTAATGTTGATCGGCTTGTACATCTCATGGTGAGGGCTAGAAGAATGTTTTAAAAAGTTCCCGTTGGTAAAACTGAGTTGCTGCTACAATATATTCTCTGCCCTGGCCCCCTACGTCCAGCCGCATATTCCAGTCTCCAGCCTGCATTGAGACCTCGATGCCGTGATCAGGTCTCTCCATGCAATCACGGGCTGCCACTGCAGCGATGCCTAGCTGACACTGGAAGCTGCGGTCTGGAGTCATCCAATCCCTTGGAAACACTCTTGCTTTTGCCCATGTAGCTCCAGACACTTGGTGGACGGGTCTCACAGCGCGTCAAGGGCAAACGCGTAAAATATAAAGCAAACAATCTCTTCTTATGAAGGAACCGGAGGAACACAGCAGGGATTTCTGGAAGGAAATTTATTGAAACAACGGCATGACACATTTCGGCATGAGTGTCAAATGCCTGTCACAACTGAGTTCTCACTCCAACCTCCTTTTTAAATGTTCAATCACTCTCGCATTAAATTGCTGTCCGGCTGAGCCGAATTAGTAGTTCTTGCCTTTCTGCAGCTCACTTCGGTGATCCCCAGTACCCAGCGTGCACCGCTCTAGTTGACTGGGTAAGTAATGTTGATCGGCTTGTACATCTCATGGTGAGGGCTGGAAGAATGTTTCAAAAAGTTCCCGTTGGTAAAACAGAGTTGCTGCTACAATATATTCTCCTCACTGGCCCCCTACGTCCAGCCGCTTATTCCAGTCCCCATCCTGCATATATCTTCAAGATACATAGATATGGAGTTAAGAATAGTAAATCTGTACATACCTATTTCCACGTAACCTTGTCAGTATTTTGTTCCTCGATATTGTTGCCACAATATTTTGTCCACACAATATTTTTGTTTTCGATATTCTTTTCAGTGATCCAATGCATCCGTTATTATTTCCATGGCTCTGCATAATATAGATTCCCTTAACCACTGATGTCAGCACGTGCATTTTCCTGTTCCCACATTGCTCTTGGAATCCAATGAATAACTATAAAAGGATATTTTTCCAGGCACTCCTTGTACATGCAGGGGAAAATGCTCTCACACAGCATCATGGGACAAACTGCTCATTGCAGGTTTGCAACTACAGTCATGAATGCATCCCATCACTGTGACAAGTGACAAGTTGCATATACTTTAGAAGGATGAGAAAATTTTTCATGCATTCAGACATTTTATTGGATGCTGCACATTCAGTAATTGGAAAAACTCCTCCACTTGACCAAAGGTGTTTATGATTTCACAATTTGTTCCTGATAAGTGTGGATGTTTTATTGTGTTGCGGTTCAAGGATTTTTGGAGTCCCTGACAAAATATTTTACCAGTTCTGCGCCTTCCCCAGTTACAAAAGGCCGTTTGTAAGTCCGGTTTATAAAATCTCTCACCCTCTTGTGGACTTTTTTTGGTGGTGCCATAAGGCATCCGCCTACAGCAGCTTTGAGTAGCAACGACCCGAGTTGCATTAAAAATGGCTACCCATTATCTTGTTTTAGACTCCATAATAATTTAATTCTGATAGAGAGGTAGAATTGAGACCTAAGGTATTTTAAATTGCATCAGCCAGTCAATATGTATTACTTTCCCTGAAGTCTCATGGGGTTGTTACATTAAGTCTGCTGCTAGGTCAGGAAAATAATGAACTCGGAATGTTTGTTGTCACCCTTGCTCCTGATAAGTGTTTGAATCAATAAGACTAGATAAGATACGTTTTGGGCATGTTGACAGGCAGTTGTTTCAATGAAAGTGTTACGCCACAGCCACAAAGTGAACCTGTTGATTTAAGTTCCAAATATAAAATAGGTGCTACTGAAATGTAAACCTTTACACTAGTGAATGGACAAAGGAAAGTGGCCTGATACTGGTCTGTTACGGCCCTGCACTGAATATTGTGTGTCCAAAGAGGGTGAAATCATGTGCTTGGTGCTTGGTTCTGGAGATCCTATTAATGCCAATGGAGGTGAATAGTTTTGGAGGGTGAAGGGGTGTGCAGGACACTTGCTCCCATGATTTTAATCAGACCATCCCTCATGTTGGGAGAATGAAAATAGTTATATGATGGTTGGCACCCTCCAATTGAGGGTGAGTTGAGAGGTCTGAGATTTTTATGTCTGCAGAAATTGCGGGTCTAGTGGATCAATGTATTAATACGCCCATTCCAGTGATTGGCAACAATAAAACTAAGTTGGGTAAATATTGTTATTGTGAATTGGGCTACGAGCACCCTTGGGAGTGGATATGCACTCGACAAAGACACCTGCTACATTATGGAAAGCCGTTTTGGGTTACATGAGCGTGCTGTTTTTCACTGTCTCTTTAAAGGCACTTCATCCTCCATTAAAAGTGAGACAAAAGGGGGAGACAAGTGAGCGTGCAAAACAAGATGGCGGCTCCGAAATAGGCTCCGGCTCACCCATACATACAAGGAGGTTAATTAAGCCGAAATTGCAGGATTTAGGCATTTCCTGCTATTAGCACCTTTTACCTGCTCTAAGGAGAGCATTTCTTTAGCTTTTCTGGTGATTTTGGTGTTTTCTGGCTCACCTCGAGCTGCAGGCTCTTCTCCACCGATGCTCCATTTAGCTTGCTCCAAGGTTTCGGTAAGGAGGTCGGAGTTCTACACCAAGAGAGGGCGCGGCTTAGGGCTTGGTTTCCTCCCACAGCTAGTTTTAGCTGCTGTACCGGTTTGAATTACTTATCTTTATTTTTACTGTAATTTTGACAACTTTTGCCTGGGTTTCTTAATTTTCTTGAGAATGGAAAATAAGTTTACAGCAAATAAGCGTAAACAAACAGTTTCTCCTCCACCTTTGAAGCCAAAAATCGTTGATTCATCGGAACCTTCCCTTATTACTATTCTGGAGGAATTAAAGGCAGTTAGATCAAACACTAACAATATTGCCATGGAAATAAAAAATTCACGGAAAGACATGGCTAGTCTTTCAATGAATATTGCAGATCATGAGATCAAGCTGCATAACGTTATAACCAAAACAGACCAGACTTTGCTAATGGTTACAAAAATCCCCTTTATAAATACCAGACTGCTTGAGTTAGAGAACAGGAATAGGCAATTTAACTTATGTATTTTTAATTTGCCAGAATTTGTTTCCCCTGAACGTGCGCTGTACACACTCAATTTTGGACAATAATGAAATTATTTGGCAAAAAGAGAAAATTAAATATTTAGGTAGACTCTTTTCATGTCCTTTAAAGCACTCCGTTACTCTTAACTGTAAGTCTTTATTTATCAAAATTACAGAAAAAATGTGTCAATGGTCCACCTTACACTTATCATGGTAGGGAAAACTTGAAACCGTTAAAATGGTATTAGCCCCAAATATTTTCTATACATTGTCTATGATTCCTATACAATGGCCCTTCTCACTCTACAAAAAAAGTAATAACCTTATTTCTAATTTTATATGGAATCGCAAACCCCCTCTTATTGCTGACACTAAACTTAAACCATCTAAACTGAATGAAGGATTTGGTATGCCTGATTTTTTTCAAATATCATAAAGCCTTTATTTAAAATAAGGTTCACTTTGGTTCTTGTGCCTGGACCCTAACTATTCCCCTAAATGGTTAATGATTGAGTTCATCCTCCCCCAGTATTGCATCTACTAAACTGATTATTAATGATTTTGACACATCCTTTCCATCACCGATTTCAGATTCAACTATGATCTCCCTTTGACATAACCCTGCAATAAAATGTAATTGTGCAATCACATTGTGGAAATTATGGATTTCACCTGGCATTTTCTTTCTCCAGCACATTTATGAAGATTAAGCTTTATCATCCTTCTCTGAACTACAGGCCAGATTCATGTTACCCAATACCGAAGCCATTAAATATGAACTTCTTTGTAACACACTACTGAACACCTTTCCAAACATGCTTCCCCAAATTAAGACTCCAGATTCAGTAAGTTGTATTACAGCTTTTTCTGTTTCCCAACATACTGTCTCTAAATTTTATAAACAATTGCATTGTACAAATGCTACAAACTTTATTTTGTATCCATTTTTGGAATGCAGAACTTTCCCTGAATCTTTCATTAAAAGAGTGGAGACAAATATGGGCCATCAATATTTTAGGATGGTTTCCTGTATCATTATCCCAAACCAACGCCTTTATTTTGTTCAAATGTCGATGGACTCCCTATAAATTAATTAAGGCAAAACTTATAGACTCAGCACTTTGTTGGGACTGCAAATGTTATGATGGTACTTTGAAATATGTGCTTTTTGAATGTAATATAGTAGCTCGATTCTGGAAAAATGTCTGAGATATCTTTGTTAAAATACTTCCTATTTCTGAGTCTCTCACTTACAACATAGTTATTGGTAAATCTTACATACTATCATCTACCCTATTGGAACCCTAGTCTAAACTTTTTAACCTCCTTATCTCTATTACTATCAAGTCCATTAATTCCAATTGGAAATCATCGGAAACAATATCAATCCATGCATGGTGGTCATATGTTATTTTTATTAGATTTAGTGCTCAATTATCTTACAAGGGACCATTGAAAAATACATCGTCTTTTCAACAGTTATGGAAACCAAGTGAGGAATATATTAACACGTATTTATAAAATATTTAATAACACTATTTGCTTCTGTTAACAGTTTTGTATAATTTCTGTTTTGAGGAATAGCGTTGTTTGTTCCTTTTTTCTAACTTTTATAATTTTACTGTTTATATGACAATGGTAAACCTTTGGTATACGGATATTGTTAAGATAATATCTTAATGTTAGCACTATTTTATTATATACCAACACTGTATCTTTTTTTATTTGTCAAGTTTACAGAAAATCCTAATAAAATATTTTGAACACAAAAAAAAGTGAGACAAAAGTAGGCGTAGGGCATTTATTTTAAATCTAGACAAAGTCCTAGTCACGACAAATTTAGGAAATCGTTTTCAGTTGTTGGGGCCACATGAAAATATATGTGTAATGTGAGAAAGATCATACGCAGAACCAAATAAATAAGGAGGATTGGTGTTGTTTTTCTTCTAGACCTAAGAGAGAATCTCATTCCAATGTTTAAGTATGCAAAATAATTCAATAAGTACATGCTGTATGCTCTGATGCAAGGATTTTCTGAACCCCATAAAAAATGAGGTTTTAAAAAAATATTTGACTATCCCTTCCATTGCGACAGAGCCATTGCTGAAGCTATTTGTTGTCACCTGGTGCCCTCTTCAGAATTTTTGTGGTGGCACAATAGGGCAGCTTTGTAGAGAGGCCTTAATGTAGTACTAGCACTCTATTGTAACCACAGAAGAACAATGAGAACAAGCAGCTATCCTTCAAACACTGGAAGGAAAGACTTTGAGGTCTGATAACTACCTATGGAAAGGTGTAAACAGTTACTCTATGTAGCAGACCATCTTTGGAGGTAATATTTATTGACTCTGTCAGTGTTTGAAGTCCAAGTTGGATAAGTCACTATTGAGGTGTGGGACTGCTCTGCACTAACGGCCTGAGGCTAATAACGAAAATATTTCCAAAAATAGCAAACTTACTATTACCCTCTACCGGTGGAATATCACATATTTTGAGTTTGATGGATATCTTCCCTTCCTTTGTCTCCCCCATTAGCTTCACCAGTGTGCAGTGATGCAACAAATGGGAATGATGGCAGATTTTCTGCATAATCTAGTGTAACCGGTCTGTCAATAAGGCTCTGACTATGAGTCTGGTAGTCCGAGGACCACCAGACTCACGGAGGTGCAGCGTGGCAATCCAGCCACTGCTGCACCAGCACTCCAAACTCCCCATCAAGAGTAGGGCGGTTGTACCGCCATTTCTGTGTGGATGCCACCAGGGAACTGCTGTTCCCTGGTGGTGGCGTACATGCAGCAATATGCTTGGCGGGACTACTGCGGTCCCAACAAGCATATTGAGAGTTTCCTGTCTGCCACCGTTTTCATGGCGGTTTCTCCTCCCTTAAAACAGTGGCAGAGAGAAAACAAAGGGCCCCATTCAGGGCCCCCTTGTGCTTCTGGGCCCTGGGGTGAATGCAGGTGGGCACAACATGTCGCCCCCTATGTGCATACACCACAGTTCCTGCATGGCATGCACTTTACAGTCCATGGAGTGCAGGAACATCTTTTGGCGTTCCCATTGCTGTGCCTATTTCAGAGGCACCACAGTGGGACCACCAAGAAAAGCCCTCCAGAAACAAGAGACACTCGTAGTCTGGCTGGTGGCCTGACCATGGGTTTGGTGGTGTGGGAACTGGCTACCGGCATGGTGGTCTGCTCCCACACCATCAAACTCATAATAAGTCCCATAACCTTATTACGAGTTTGGTGGTCGGACCACCTCAGAACTACGTCTGCCCCAACCAGCAGCCCACAGAGCTGGTGGTCCAAAGACCACTGTATTACGCATTGACCATGGGGTCTGCAGTGTGGAGGTGGGGCTCTTGCAGCAGTGTTGAGTACTTTTCCCAAATATGTTGATGCCTGTGTGCACATCTCGACTGCATATGTGCCAGATGCTCACATATGCATGAAATCTGTGGATTCATTCCATGCTCCCGTTACAGGGGTTAAGCCCATATATGGGCAGTACTAGCAATGGGTATATTGTATGAAAGAGAATGACCTGTATATCGACGCACACAAGGTCGTAATCCTCGGGGTGAAGATGCTGCTGTGAAGGGGAGAACTGGAGACAGGGATCTAAATCAGACTCTGCCTGGAAGAAGAAGAAAACGGAAATGTGCACCCCAAATCCTTTGTCACTGCCAGCTTTAAGCAGCCAGACGGATCGCCACGGTCAGCTCTTGGGATCAGGCAACTCATAATACACATGGCGCTGCAGCTCCCCGGTACCGTCCTATAGTGGCTGCCTTTCCCTGACAGGAAACCCAGTGGTCAACGGTCTGCTGTCCGTTTCAGAGATCCAGCCCAACTCGTAATGCAGCAGTCGGACGGCAGAGCTCTCCATGTACGGACAGCCACCACCGATATGGCAGTCAACGTAATAAGGTTCTAAGTATGGAAAATGTGCCTCCATGAAAAGTTGCATTGGAAAGCCTTGCAATTTTTCTTTAGAAAAACTTCCCACCATGTTAAAGAGATGTGGGTAGCGGTAATATGCCCCACTTTAAGGGTATATTTCTAGCACCAACATGTTCTGCTAGAAGAGGAAGGCATTGGTGATTTTCCAGTAGAAATTTCTGCCCATGGACTCTTCTTTTAGCAGATTTTGTCTATCTGGCAGAGAAACCTATACCACTTAGAACCCAAATGTGCAAATTTCTCAAGACTACGCAGTTCGCTAATGCAAAATTACAGAAATCGATGCAAAGTCTTGATAAAGGATTTACTCTCCAGGGCAAAACTTTTTTGTGCTGGAAAATGTTCCCAGAAGTAACACAAATAGTGCTTTCCACTGATTGGTGTTACTTTAACTCAAGGGGGTGTTCTGTGGGTACTAGATCGGTATTCCCATGCTAACATTCATGACTTTTGACAAAAAGCCCTATCTACTGAAACTGGTAAACAGTACTTTGCGCCCAAAGATATTGACTCATTGAGGCAGGCATTGTCATGGAGAAAATATTTAATTTCTCCTCACTTTTCACAAATTGCATGTGTTCGAAACTGTGCATCACATACAATGTGTGAAATGTTTTAAAGTTGGTCTTGCATAGTATTTTATACTGGAATGGAAACATTCTGGTACAAACCTATTTTAGACAAAAACACACATTAGCATTATTGACTTCACTGTTAATGTGTATAAACCTAAGTCCTAGGGCATTTTCGATATTTCTAACAAAGCAAAGATCATAAAGTGGGCAGTTAAGAAAAGATTTGTCAGGAAGACATTATTTTTGTTACAGAAGACAGTGGGAGATGTAAAATTCCTTCTAGTCTACAATATCATCTGTACATCTTATTGAGATTAATTCAGATGCATCGCTGGTTAGAATAATTTTGTTTGAAAGGTATTAAGTGATATTTCAGATTGAATGGTCTAAAAAACTACTTAAACAAGTGTCCGAGGATGTTGCTAGAGCTCCTCCTAGCCAGGTCTACAGCTCAATTATATGCCGCTCGCCAAGCTCACAAAAATGTGGCCCCAAGGTAAGGAAGAACAAAAGGGTAAATTATTTTCCGCCTATATGTTAAATAATATCCACCTATTGGTGTGGTATTTTAGATGTAAGCATATATATATATTTTTATGGCGTTTGAAGTGGAATCTTAAGATGTCAGGCTGGAATGTGGGGTTGAGAGATTCGAAGAGGTGGTTGGAGAGGTAGTGACTTGGCTGCAGTAGTGTTGGTTTGCTAATACTTAATTCTAATTACTTATCTGTGAAACAATGAAGAGTCCTGTGAATGAAGGCTCGGTTTCTCCTTGTCATATTGGCAATGAGCTGAAGGAGAGGATCTTCACACTCCTGGATACTACTTCGTATGTTGTTCATGATCAGGCTACTCTTCCTGATCTTTTGGTGATTTGAGGATTAGTGGATATCCTTCTGGGAACTATGTGCTGCCGTAGTGCTTTGAGTCATTTGAAATTGACTCAAACTCTGCTCTATTTACAACACTAGTACAGGAAGTATTACTTCTATTTCCTATAGAAAACTAAGAAAACCCGGTGGCAATTTTGGATAGTTAGACAGAAGGAAGAAAACAACTGCCACTTCCTTTAAAAGCATGCAACTCTGCATATGTGGTGGGCATTTTTGATTGTTGGGCAGAAGGCGGAAAATGAGAGCAATTTTCCATGAAGGAAATGTTCATTGTGTATTAGGCAGCCATTTTCTAAGTTGTTTTCAAGTTCCTCCACATATGATAGATAATATACAATTGTGATTTATGAAAATGTTATCTTTGTGCTTATGTTGCTCATATAAACATAATATGCTTATATTAAGCCATAAGCTTATGGTGACAGGCACACCAACAGTAATAATTATCTACAATTGCAAATGTTTCCCTGTGTACGTTGACAGGCACACCAACAAGAGTAGATAAATTCATGTCCTATTTTAGTATCACTGAAGGATTTTCCTTGATATTGAGGTGTCAGTTCTTGGTTTTTGCATGTCCAGAGATACTTAGATTTGACTGATAGTTTTTAATATTAATTGTTATAAATGGAATTTTACCATATTTTCTTCTATTGCTTATCCTCTAGTGTTTCTTCAGGGTTCTGGTGAATTTGTAATGTCGCAAAAACCAAAGGAAATGATGGACGGAGTGTTGAACATTGCAAGCACTCACCCCCAGTCAACTGATCTGGGTTTAATCCATCACCATTCTTTAGCCCACTCTGCCACTCTAGTTCAGACATGGCCATATGCAAATCAGTCTGACCCTGTGCCTCATGGGAACAGTTCAGCCTGAACTGCCAAGCCATGTCTTCCCTGGACCGGAAACAAGCTTCCTAGGACCGGTTTCTGGCATTTCAGACGTCTTCAGCCAGGCTTGCTTGAATCCAGTGGCAAAGTGAGCAAGGGACTCACGTCTGAGCATACCCTGCCAACTTATGGCGAACAAAGCAAAAACCAAAGGAAATGATGGACGGAGTGTTGAACATTGCAAGCACTCACCCCCAGTCAACTGATCTGGGTTTAATCCATCACCATTCTTTAGCCCACTCTGCCACCCCAGTTCAGACATGGTCATATGCAAATCAGTCTGACCCTGTGCTTCATGGGAACAGTCCAGCCCGAACTGCCAAGCCATGTCTTCCCTGGACCGGAAACAAGCTTCCTAGGACCGGAATTTGTAATGTCAACAGAAGATTGGCTTGAAGTATTTCTGGCTTGTGTGGAAGATCTTGAAGGGGATGAATGTGATCCAACTTAGAAATTGGCCTTGTTAAAACATTGGGGAGTGCAGGTCGTAAGGAATTCAAGGCTCTTCCTAAACTACAATGTAATATCTCAGCTGGGTTTGATTAATTTGATTATGCTGTAAAAGAGCTTAGTGTGAGGTTTGGAAAAAGTGTGAATGTAGTGATGGAACACTTCAAATTGTATTCGTGAGCACAAAGTGTATATGAGGCCACTGAAGACTAATTAGCAGATTTGAGGTCTTTGGCCTCACAGAGTGATTTTGAACATATAATCTATGAACAAGTTTTGAGAGATAAGATTCTTATGAGGTGTAAAAATAAGAAGGTACAGGAACATATTTTGTTTTTTTCTTATTTTACATTGAAGGAAACTGTGAATATTGCCAGTGGTATTGAGAGTTAAGAAACCCTTTTGCAGGAGATCAAAAGTTGAACACTGAATTCAATGTTGTTAGCCATAAATAGCCTGGGGATTACAATATTGTAGAAAACAATGGGGAGAAAGGAACAAGTCTGCATAAAGTTTGACAAGAAGGGTCTACAATGTTATCGTTGTGGGAGTTATAATCAATTGGGGAATTTCAAAGGGTGTCCAGCTATTGACAAGGCATATGCAAAGTGTAAAAAGAAAGAACGTTTTGCACAAGAGTGTAAATCTTCTTATTAGAAAAAAAGAAGTGTGGATTTGATAGTTCTGATGATAGGCTTAATCCGAAACATGTTTTCTGTGCGACTGATTGTAGAATCAAAGAAAACCTGCCATCTTCTTATATAAAATTGGATGCTATTAGCAACAGCATGACGGTGGATTCTTGTGCATGGTACTCCATTATTGCACATTTATAGCGCCAGTCTTTATGGCCAGGTAGAGAGTTATTGCCCACAGAGTTGATTCCAGGTTGATATACTTGTCATTGCATCAAGATGGTGTTTTTTTGGTCCCTTTTTGAGTTAGAAGGAATTATTTGTTGCTGACAAAGGGGAATACATTTTGGGGTGGCCTCATCAGGAGGATTTTTGGATTAGATGTAATCCATGTGCTATTCCACCAGTGTATTAAGTTAATGGTGATGATGAAAAAGTGGCATATTAGAGTCCATAGCCAAGACTTTCCTGAAGTTTTCACTAGACAACTTAGGGAGTATAAAGGATTTAAGCATAAGATAATCCTTAAAGAGAATGCTATTCCGGTAAGACATAAGGATACAAATGTTCCAATTAATTATAGAGGCAAATTAAAGATCTTACTTGAGGATTTGTGTGATGAGAACATTATTGAACCTTTTGAATTTTTGTCATTGGTTTTCCAGATTGTGATTTCTATATAATCCTCAGGAGAGTTGAAGCTGTATGTAGGCGTACAAAATGTAAATGAAGTTATATGGATTAATCAACATCCCTTGGCAAATATCCATACGTTGGTAACCATGCTAGCAGAAGCTACTGTTTCCACAACTTTAGTTTGTATCACCAGGTGGTGTTAAATACAGACACAGAGGGCTAGATATATGAACAAGCTAATAACTATTACCAAATAGCGTTCTTTTTGCAAAATACCATTTGGTAATGGCTATCATTAATGTCCCAAGAGGCTATTTAACCCCTGTTCATTAAATTGAGATTTGTGGTGGGCCACAAATAGACCTACCTCTTGAATATTCAGAAGGTATGTTTCAATTTGTGACCCACTACAATTCGCTGCCATCACAGGGATGGTGGCCGCTGGGGTCAGCAGATCACCATTTCTGAGATTGCTTTTAAACAAAGCAATCTTTTTTTAAACACAGCCTGTCATCCTTTAAGGAAAACTGGATGCGTTTAAAAAGAAAAAATGTAACTTTTAAGTTTCACTTTCACTGCTTGGTCTTAAAAAAAAAAAATCCACAATTCTCAAAGGGGAAGGAGTCCCATAGAAAGGAACTGACTTTGGGAATGGATGAGTACACTTTTGCTAGCAACAAAGTAGAGTTTTTAGGACATTGTATTTCAGCTAAAAGAATCACACCAAAGCATGATCATGTTAAAGCCATTTGTAAAATACCAACTCTGGTAACCAAGGAACAATAGTGTTGTTTTCTAGGTTTGGCTGAGTTTAATGCAAACTTTGTACAAAACTATGGCCCTCATTACAGTGGCGGTCGGTTGGACACCTGACTGCCATTGTATCAGGCAGGTGACTGTCCGACAATGAGTCGGCGGTCCCACCCAGCCTCTTATGATCAGACCGCCATGCAGGCAGTCGGAAAGTGATTTTTTCTACTGTGGCTTGTGCTGCAGCCCAGGAAAAGAGCTGCAGCACAAGCCACAGTAGAAAAGGGCAATTTATGCACATCCATGCACCGTGTGCCAGGTAGGCCTGGGCGAAAATTTCGTTCCGTTCGCGGAAATTGCGATAATTTGACATTTTCGCGTTCCGCGGAGAGCGCGAAAATGTCAAAAATTCCGGTTTCCGCAGCTTGGCGATAATTTGTTTCTTGCTCGCGCTGTAAAATAATACATTCTCGCGCGCGATCGCCTTACCTGAATCCCTGCGTTCGCCGACAAGTTTTCTTACTCCGGTCGCGTTCTCCATGAGATGTTGTATTGTTTTTAGCCATTTGCGCTGTCTCGCGACAGTTCGCGCCCGCAGTGACGTCATGCGTCGCGCGATCACGTCTTTCTTCTCGCGATCATGCGCCGCGAGACAACTCAAAACAAGATGGCCGCGCCCGCAAGCAACCACATGGGTAAGTTGGCGACCCGCAACCATGCAGAAAATCTCGCGAACATGCCGGAAAAAAACTTCCGCATCTTCGCGATATTTCCGCTTGTTTGCGATAATTGTAAACATTTTCGCGATAATTTGCGAAAGTTAATTTCACAGATTCCGCCCACCCCTAGTGCCAGGTATCATGTGGGGGAGCACTACATGTGCCCCCCAAGGCCCCTTAGCATTGGCTAATGGTGGGCGTTGGCCCTTCTTAGGCACCTGAAGTCTGTTTCCATCTGCCTTTTCATGCCAGTAGGACCGCCACAGAAAGGTAGTAGGAAGAGGGCATCCTAGTCCCTTCGGCGGTGCCTGCGAAGGCACTGCCTCTATTGTAGGGATAGGAGTTTGACCGCTGCACAGAAGGGATCTTAAAACCTGTTGGAGGTGGCGGCCTTACCCATGGACCTCTGCGGTCCAACCAACTGCATCAAAATGCGAAGGTCAGAACGATGGCCTGGATGTCGGGTGGACTGCCACCAACGGGCTGTCGATGGCGGTACGCCCGCCATCGTAATTAGGGACTATGGTTCTAAAGATGAACATCTAAGAAGGATTCTGAGGAAGAATGTGAAGTTTGAATGCTGTGTTCTCTGTGCTTTCAGATCTCTGAAGGAATAAATAACTGCGGCACCTTGTGTGAAGCCTTTTGTTGCAGGGAAAGAGTGCATAATATCTGTTGGTGTGAGTGCTGTGGGGAGTTTGGATACAGAAAGATGGAAAGTAAGAATGAGTTGTTGTTTATGTTTCTAGGACATTGAGGGAACCTGAACAGAATTATTCTGCTATGGAAAAGGAATTGTTAGCACCTACTTGGTCTTTTGAAAATTCTAGAACTTACGTTTGAGACACACATTTTTCATGAGGACATCTGGAATTTTTCCATAAATTCCAGATGTGGAATTGAACAAATTAATTGAATATTGTTCTACTGGTTAGCCTCAGGAAAGGAATTTGATGATTTAGGTGCTCCTGTTAAACTTAATGATGAGTTAAGTGTCTCTAATGGAATTTTTCAAGAGGTGACAACATTTTTAGAACATTAGAACATTTAGAATATTTTTCATTGGCTGTAGAAACATTGTGATAGAGTGGGGTTAATCTATAGTTTTGGTTCTTGCGTGACAGTTTACCTAGGAACCCTAGTTCTTATTAGTAGCTCGGTAACATATTACTATTGGTTACATTACAGGTTTTATTCCCTGTGAATACTTGTCAAGTACTAAGTCGCAGCTCTCATTGACACCTTCAGGTATGACTAGTATACCTTACGTCCGGGTTACACTAGTCACCCTGCGGTCTTCGTCACAAGCACTCACTGGTCTGTTCCCCGACTGTTACCACTTGGGGTACATTGATTAATTCTCCAGTACTGGCGAAATAACATACTTTATCAGGCAACTTCACGTTTACAGGTGTCCCTCAGGCACATTCACTCCTATAGATTAATGTGGTTTCTTTTCTGTTCTTGTTTTCATTTTTTGCTTCACCACTCGCAGTTCTTTCACTTTTTACTTTGAGGTTTCATGGTACACGGGACTCTCCACAAAGATTAATCATCTGAGTTCCACCTTTATGTATTTCTCTAGTTTACCTATACTCAACACACGTAATATACATTATGTTAAATCTTTTGATTACAGAATATTGGCGCTGAAGAAGGGACCAGAGAGTCCCGAAATGCATTGGACTTCGGGCTTGTAACATCTATGTGCCACGCGACAACTTTGTATGGACTAATATGCGAATTGTTATACAGGGATATATTGTATTAGAAAATGCAATTGTACTACAAAAATGCACTGTACAATCTCACGTTCTTTGTATATCTAAGGACTCAAAAAATTCTTGTTCTACTTAAATACTTTATGTTGCAATCAGATTGATATGTATTAGTACATTGATTCCTGTACGAATTGTACTATAACAAATGACTTATTGTTTTAACAACAAATTTGTGGAATAAACAATGTCTTTTTTTCAAATTTACAATCAAATTTTGTTAAAAAGTGAAGGATATTATTATAGAACGATATTTTCAATAGGAACAGTGCTCACTACAATCAGGGTCCAGCCTGTAACTAGCTTAGTATTCTCATTGTGTGTTGCCAGCACACATTTGTAGTGTAGCACCCTTGTTTAAGCACCAACAGGAACACCGAGTAACATAGAATCACTGAGTGCGCCTCTACCTCCCTCACATTAGTTACTTTTCCTCGGCAGCAAGAGGCAGCACCTTAGATTACACGCTTTTCGTTTACACAATGTCGACCTTTGATTCAATCACGAGCATTACAGACAATAGGGCATCTACTCTTGCTTATACTAGTGAACAAGCAACTGATATATATGCTCTAATACAAGAGGTTAAACTAGTTGATACTCACGGGGGGTCCACTGTACAACAACTTAAACAACTTGAATACCTTGCACGGAGACAACTTAACCAAAGACTACACGCTTCTACACTTGTCCAATGTCATAAGGCTAAAAGAATTCCACGTGGATTACGACTATTGATTCGACCTATGTTGTTCAGATTTCACCTTAATCCTAAGTTTATGGATAAATGGTTCTCTATTTTAAACAAATGCTCCCTCAACTTGATTCTTCTAATAATTGAGGAAATCTCCAGAACTATAAGAGAAATGGATGAAGAAATCTTTTACTTAAAAAACGAACTAGAGAGAAGACTGGAACCCAATACATGGACAGCTAATCTAGATGATCTTAATCACAAATTGGATCGGTACAAAAAAGAATTACAAGAAGGAAAAGTCAGAAAGTACCGAAGGGATACCTTTGACTATAAGCTCAATGAGGTCTGCACATGGGCAGAGATTTCTGCCAGAAGACGTTTTAATAATAAAAAAAACACCAATCTGTAGCGACAGATCAGGACACATCAATTCACAGACCACCAGTCTCTAAATCAATCTTAGCTGCGACAGTACCAACAACTGCACCTATATCAGCAGTTGATTCTCAAATACCCTCCACTTCAAGATTGTCTTTTTTATCGCAGGCACCGGATCTGGGTCAACCACCGTCAACAAACCCCACATTAACAGGTGATACCGTCATAAAACCAGGAGAGGACAAGGGGGGCAAAACTCTGTGCAGTGGCAGGAGTGTAGTCTTATCATTAACATCTCCTCTACTAGTCTGTCTAAACAACAAGTTAGCACACTAGACAAAGGCTTATCATTTGTGCCCACTACGACTACCACAAGATTAAACACATAAATTGCTCTTTACAAATGTATGCGTAAGTTGCGTTTACGTCACTATTTTACCAACATTTTGCAAGAAACAAGAGAATCACAAGAAGATATTTCTAACAAGTTTAAGCTTAAAAGTAACTATCAGCCTACTGTTTCTCACAAAATTCTCGATACCTTCGAAAACATTTTTAAACATGACTGCGCCAAGTTGAACTATACCAAACCCAGATCTTCTAACCGCACTGAGAATGAAAGACGTATCATCCGATCTATAGCCAACAACAAAGTACTTACTCAACAGGAACACCGAGTAACATAGAATCACTGAGTGCGCCTCTACCTCCCTCACATTAGTTACTTTTCCTTGGCAGCAAGAGGCAGCACCTTAGATTACACGCTTTTCGTTTACACAATGTCGACCTTTGATTCAATCACGAGCATTACAGACAATAGGGCATCTACTCTTGCTTATACTAGCGAACAAGCAACAGATATATATGCTCTAATACAAGAGGTTAAACTAGTTGATACTCACGGGGGGTCCACTGTACAACAACTTAAACAACTTGAATACCTTACACGGAGACAACTTAACCAAAGACTACACGCTTCTACACTTGTCCAATGTCATAAGGCTAAACGAATTCCACATGGATTACGACTATTGATTCGACCTATGTTGTTCAGATTTCACCTTAATCCTAAATTTATGGATAAATGGTTCTCTATTTTAAACAAATGCTCCCTCAACTTGATTCTTCTAATAATTGAGGAAATCTCCAGAACTATAGGAGAAATGGATGAAGAAATTTTTACTTAAAAAACGAACTAGAGAGAAGACTGGAACCCAATACATGGACAGCTACTCTAGATGATCTTAATCACAAATTGGATCGGTACAAAAAAGAATTACAAGAAGGAAAAGTCCGAAAGTACCGAAGGGATACCATTGACTATAAGCTCAATGAGGTCTGCACATGGGCAGAGATTTATGCCAGAAGACGTTTTAATGATAAAAAAACACCAATCTGTAGCGACAGATCAGGACACATCAATTCACAGACCACCAGTCTCTAAATCAATCTTAGCTGCGACAGTACCAACAACTGCACCCATATTAGCAGTTGATTCTCAAATACTCTCCACTTCAAGATTGTCTTTTTTATCGCAGGCACCGGATCTGGGGCAACCACCGTCAACAAACCCCACATTAACAGGTGATACCGTCATAAAACCAGGAGAGGACAAGGGGGGCAAAACTCTGCGCAGTGGCAGGAGCGTAGTCTGATCATTAACATCTCCTCTCCTATTCTGTCTAAACAACAAGTTAGCACACTAGACAAAGGCTTATCATTTGTGCCCACTACGACTACCACAAGATTAAACACATAAATTGCTCTTTATAAATTTATGCGTAAGTTGCATTTACGTCACTATTTTACCAACATTTTGCAAGAAACAAGAGAATCACAAGAAGATATTTCTAACAAGTTTAAGCTTAAAAGTAACTATCAGCCTACTGTTTCTCACAAAATTCTCGATACCTTCGAAAACATTTTTAAACATGACTGCGCCAAGTTGAACTATACCAAACCCAGATCTTCTAACCGCACTGAGAATGAAAGACGTATCATCCGATCTATAGCCAACAACAAAGTACTTACTCTTGTACCTGCAGATAAAGGAGGAGCGCTGGTGGTTATGGATACCTCTTTTTATGAACGCAAAGTTAATGAACATGTTATGGATACCACCACATATTTGGTCCTCGCAACAGATCCTACCACTAATCTACAAAATATTCTTCTAGAAATCTTAGATCAAGCACAACAAATGGGCATCATAGATTCACAATTGAAATCTTATCTTACCAGTAAGAATCCCCGGCGACCCAAAATCTATATGACACCTAAAATTCACAAACACCCGACTGATCCACTATTCCGCCCGATTGTCTCCGGATGTAGTTCTATTTTTGATCCCCTAGGCAAATACTTAGATCACTTTTTACAAAAATGTGTGCAAAGTTGGTGCTCTTACACTAAAGACACCACTGATTTCCTGAAGAAACTGTAGATTATTGAACCATACTTCCAAGACAATTGGATATTATGTACCATTGATGTCACAGCGCTCTATACATCTATAGCACACTCAGAAGGAATTGAAGCTACAGAATGGACGCTACTCAAAATGAACTTGTCTGAAGAAGTGAGTGTCTTTTTACTCAAACTTCTTTTTTTCTGTCTGCATAACAGTTATTTTCAATGGCAAGACACCTTTTTTGGTCAACTCACCAGTACATCCATGGGTTTTTCAGGTGCTCCGGCATATGCAAATATCTTTATGTCAAAATTCGAAAACAATTGGCCCACAGGACTAGCGCAATATACAAGACTCATTAATGAGATTTTTCTTATTTGGTCACAACCACTGATACATCTAGAGAACCTGATTCGGGAACTCAACACCAGGAATCTTAGAATTCAATTTACCCATACCATAAGTACTAAACAGGTCAACTTTTTAGACGTCTTAGTAACCAAGGATTAAATGCTAAGAAAACTAACCACCAAAATTTATACCAAACCCACTGACAGAAACAGCAAATTACACCATTCAAGTTTCCATCCAAGAAGTCTTATTTCCAATATACCATATTCGCACTTTCTTCGCATTAAACGAATATGCTCTGAACCAGCCACCACTAAATCTAAGATTGAGTTACATAAACAACGGTTTGAACAAAGAGGATATCCTCCATACATTCTACAGAAAAGTATTTCCAGAATATCCAATATAGATCGCATTACGTTACCTCTCACAACCTCCAGGAGCCAAAAAAGACACCCACTTTTGTTTCCAAATACTCCACCTGTTCTGATCAAATTAAGAAAATTATTAACAAGCGATGGGAGCTCCTCCAAAATGAACAAGACTTCCATGGTATCTTCATTGATGAACCTACATTTGCTTATACTCGAGGTAGAGATTTACATGACTTGATTAAATCACCTCAAAACCTCCTGATTAAACAAACCTTCAAAGGAAACATGATGTGTCATAATTGTATACACTGTAATAATATCACTACTGGTAATATACTCACACATCCCATTTCTGATAGAAATATACATCTTAAACATACCTCAGACTGTAATACCTCCAATATCATATATTGCTTGAAATGCCCCTGCGGCAAAACATATATAGACAAGACAGAACGCAAATTCAAAACACCCTTAACAGAACACAAAAGCACAATACGGACAGGGAACAACATTTCTAGTGGGGCGACACATTGGTTTGAAGCTAAACATAACATAACTCAACTTAGAGCACAGATCGTTGAAGTAGTCCCCAAACATGAAGACAGGACAATAACATAAGATTGCTGAAACAAGAGGTTTTTTGGATTGACTTTTTGTAAACCTTGTCTCCCAAAGGGCTTAATGAAAAAATGCTATTTATAATTTCACTAAGGTTTCTTGGCAGCAGTACCTATGATGTTAGATATTCTGGTTGTTAATATTAATATCAGCTCTTGCCATTTCTTTTTTCTTTTTTTCTCTTTTTGTCTTTTCTTCCTCCACCTATCCGCTTAGTGCATTCCCATTTCTTCAAAAACATGTTTTTAGTAGTATTTTAGCCACATTGCACTCCATGCTGTTTACCTTAACACACGGTTGCTACTTCACAGTTTAAGTTACACTGTCATAGACTCTATCCACCTACGACACCATGTATCCGTTGCCAGTTAATCTCTGCTACTGCATGTACCACATTTTGGGCAAGACCTTTACACCGCTACAGACGGTTACGTTTTACCCCTATTTCCCCCATGCTTTCCTTTGTGTATTTTTCCATATCATTACACACGTTTGTTTATCCGTTTAACGTGGATGTTCACATTATTCATCACCGCGTCCACCATTTTTAGATTTCATTTCTAGGTGTTTGCTACATTAAAGGAGATTGGCCGTGACCTTTTTATCGTTTACTTTTGGCTTTCCAACAGTCTATCCACATTCACTTCCATTCCCATCATTCACCTTTTCTACACGAAGCGTTGAGCAGTCCTGTTTCTATTACATTAGATATAATGGCGTTTTCACACATGCCACTCACAGACCCTCACGTCTTAGGCAGCAGCGCTCGAGTTACGGATTCAGCGTCCACAGGAATTCATTCAAGCAGGTATTATCGCACGCTTGTTTATGCACAGAGCAGTTTAGTATTCTTACTTTCGTCATCACTCTAGTAGTCTGCTAGTTTTACATCGCTGTTTTTGTTCATTTTTTTAGTTTTCGACCGTGCTTCACACGACACAGAACAAGATTCCCCAAGTCTGTACCCAGCCTTTAGAGACTAGCGACACACCCATTCTACGGGTGAGTGCACGTTATCATGTTCTGGATCCGTTATTATTTTTCATTGGCTGTAGAAACATTGTGATAGAGTGGGGTAAATCTATACTTTTGGTTCTTGCATGACAGTTTACCTAGGAACCCTAGTTCTTATTAGTAGCTCGGTTACATATTACTATTGGTTACATTACAGGTTTTATTCCCTGTGAATACTTGTCAAGCACTAAGTCGCAGCTCTCATTGACAGCTTCAGGTATGACTAGTATACCTTACGTCCGGATTACACTATTCACCCTGCGGTCTCTGTCTCAAGCGTTCACTGGTCTATACTAAGCTCCCAGACTGTTACCACTTGGGGTACATTGATTAATTCTCCAGTACTGGTGAAATAACATACTTTATCAGGCAACTTCACGGTTACAGGTGTCCCTCAGGCACATTCACTCCTATAGATTTATGTGGTTTCTTTTCTGTTCTTGTTTTTATTTTTTCCTTCACCACTCGCAGTTCTTTCACTTTTTACTTTGAGGTTTGGACTCTCCACAAAGATTAATCGTCTGAGTTCCACCTTTATGTATTTCTCTAGTTTACCTAAACTCAACACACGTAATATACATTTTGTTAAATCATTTGATTACATAATATTTCCCCTGAGGAAGGGACGAGAGAGTCCCGAAATGCATCGGGCTTCGGGTGCTTGCAACATCTTTGTGCCACACGACAACTTTGTATAGACTAATATGCGAATTGTTATACAGGGATATATTGTATTAGAAAATTCAATTGTACTACAAAAATGCACTGTACAATCTCACGTTCTTTGTATATCTAAGGACTCAAAAAATTCTTGTTCTACTTAAATACTTTATGTTGCAATCAGATTGATATGTATTAGTACATTGATTCCTGTACGAATTGTACTATAACTATTGACTTGTTTTAACAACAAATTTGTGGAATAAACAATGTCTTTTTTTTTTAATTTACAATCAAATTTTGTAAAAAAGTGAAGGATAATATTATAGAACGATATGTTCAATAGGAACAGTGCTCACTATAATCAGGGTCCAGCCTGTAACTAGCTTAGTATTCTCATTGTGTGGTGCCAGCACGCATTGGTAGTGTAGCACCCTTGTTTAAGCACCAACAGGAACACCGAGTAACATAGAATCACTGAGTGCACCTCTACCTCCCTCACATGGACTACTGAGACTGCCAGCAGACTGTCGAGCGACAAGTTCATGATCAGGGAAATAAGGCTGCAATAGGGCAGTACATAGTAGCTGCACCACCGTTCATATTACGAGTTGGCCGTTCCATGAGCAGACAATGGCGGTCCGACGGCCTGCTTCAAGGTGGCGGTGATGAAGAATTTGTGGTGCATACTCACCACTTTCTTGTTCCTCCAGGCAGAGTCCAATGTGGATCCCTTTCTTTAGGTCCCCCCTTCACACAGGATCTTCACCCTAACAAAAATGACTCACACGGAGTATGGTAACTCCCTAAATAGATTACTAACAATAAATAACCTTGTATTTTTAAATGCTTCCGAAGATTTAACCGGTCAGTTAGAATTTACTTTTTTTAATCATTTTTCCTCTTCTACCCTTGACTATGTTCTGGTCTCTGACTAAATAAAAGGCCTTTTTTCTTCATTTTGAGATTGTGTTTTACCCATTCAGTGATCACGCTGCAATAACCTTTCTTATCCAATCCGTAAAGAAAATTGATTGTGCCTTTAAACTCCCTATAAACCCTGTAATTGCAAGAGAAAATGGCATTGTTTTAAAGTGGGAAAAAGTGGACACTGGGAGATTTTTGGCCAATTTAGTGTCCAACCATCTTGGGGAGATAATGCTCTGTTTAGATTCAGTTTTACATGACAGCATGCTTTCGGATTTTGAGTCAATGTTATCTGATGTTAAAACTAATTTAACCCGTGTTATCCGTAATGGCTGTCGCAAAAAATATAGTTGGGTCGATGACGACTGTGATAGAACACTAAAGAGTCTTCATATAACCTTGAAGTCCAAACCTCGCAATCCACTATCGGTCAAATGGTTGCGCCAAGCCTATTAAAAAGCAGGAATCACTAGGCTTAGGACCTTAAAGGAAGAATGGTGGGAAAACTTGCAGAAGGCTGCTATATTAAAAAACTCGCAAGCATTTTGGTCTCTGATTAATGCTCCGTTCTTAAAAGATGAGCAGGATATGACCACTGATACTAATGTTGACCAGCAGGAATGGGTGACCCACTTTGAAGGTCTTTTTGGAGCGGATGACATGACAACTCCCCATACTACTCCCCAAATTTTAGAAAGAGATGAGGCTGCTGCTAGTTTTACGCTTGCTGAAACAAAGCATGCTTTAAACCAATGCAAACGGGCAAAGGCTCCGGGACCAGACGGAGTCCCTATTGACTTGTTCCTAGATAATCAAGATCTTTGGGCTTCACTTTTAACAAATGTGTATAATAAATTGCCCAAACAGGCGCACCGCCACCGTGGAAGACAACTGTGATCGTTCCCATATACAAAAAGGGGGATAGGTTGATTCCGAAAAACTATAGACCTATCTCTTTGATAGATTCTACTGCAAAATTAATTGGTCGACTGATTTTAAACAGACTAGAGGATTGGACCCTAGAAAAGAATATTATCATTCCATGTCAGTTCGGCTTTAGAAAAGGGAAAGGCCCTGTGGATCAGTGTCTGGACCTGAGCCTAATTATAGCGAAGTACACGGCTGCAAAAAAAGGTCATCTCCATTTAGCCTTCATGGATCTGTCCGCAGCCTTAGACTGCATGGCAAGGCTGTGGCAGATCATGGAGGCAATTGGGATTGACCTGAATATTCTTCATATCATCTACGACCTGTATACAGGTGCTTCAGCCTGTGTCCGCTATGGAAGGGATGGTGAGTGCACCAGGTCTTTTAAAATTGCAAGAGGTGTGAGACAGGGGTGTGTTCTTGCCCCCTTTTTATTCGCACTCTACACTAACGGTGTAGAATCTGCACTGTTGGGTTCTACTCCGGATGTTCCTTATATTAATTCAGCACAGGTGCCAATTCTACTATATGCAGACGACTCAGTGCTTTTAGCTCGTACTAGTAATGCACTGCGTCGTCTAGTCCTGGAATACATGCAGTTTAAGAATAATCTAGATTAGAAAGTTAATTATTCAAAGTCCTTTATTCTAGTAGCAGGCACAAAACAGCGAAATCATCCACAAATTACTACTGAAGTGGGAAAATTGGGAGTTGTTGATTCTTTTAACTATCTAGGGATTATGTTTGACTCCCAAACTAATTGGCAAAAGATGATTGTTAATAGAGGGACTCAGATGGAAAATAATATTGGGGCCCTAACTAAAGTCATCAAAATAACTGGCTTGAAACCACTAGATTTAATAAAAACAGTGTATCAAGCTAAGACTGTATCTGCTGCCACCTATCGAGCAGCTGTTTGGGGAAGGAGAGATTGTGCAAAACTGCAGATTATCAAAGATAACTTTTTAAAAAGGATCCTTTCTCTACCAAAGTCATGTGCCAACTATAAGTGCCACATGGAACTGAGTGCCCCTTATATTACCGATAAAATTGCAATGGCGCCGATTCTTTTAAAAAAATATATATTTACATTTTTCACTAACAAAAAAGATACAGTGAAGAAATAACGTCAACACCTCCCACCCCACCCCACCCCACAAACCCCAACGTTAGACAATGAGTTAGGCACTGGATGGAAAAAGCCAACTGTTTTCTAATCCAAGTTCAAAAGATTAGAAAAATCAGAAATAAGAATAAGGAATTTCTTCACCATCGAAAAAAAGAGGAATTAGAGAAAAGGGAAGGAGCATGACTTTCAAAGGCCCTACTGCTATATCTGATTAAACCACATAGTTAAAGGATCCCATAGAATTAGACCTTTCCTTTTTCCCCGAATACCTTTTTTTGCATAGATGGTTTTCTCAAGATGACATGTCATGACCAATCGGGCCAGCCAGTGGGAAAACAATGGGGGATTTAGGTCTATCCATACAGAGGCTATACAGATATGTAAGACTGTTGTGGCTACAAAGATAAATGCTCCACCGCTTTTCCTGTTAATCTTGTCTTGAGTCCCCAACAAAATAGTCATTGGGGTTAACTCGATGTCCATAGAAAGAACTTTCCCTGGAATATCCTGTATTTTAGCAAGGAGTGAAATAAGCTTTGGGCATGTAGCGAACATGTGTACTGAGTCTACACTGTACTCCGAACATCTAGGACACAACGTCCCTTTGCCAGTTCCCCACTTTGCAACCCTACTAGGTGTAATATACAAAAAGAAAGCAGTTTTAAAAAATTGCGCCTGAAGTTTGGCTGAAAGCAGATCCTCTTGGGCGGATCTCAAGGCGTTATAGAAGATGTTATGAGGGACCTCTAGTTTAGAATGCCACTTGCCAGCTATTTTGAGAAGATCATCAGGCATTTGACTATTCAATGCGGAATAGATGGATCCTATCCTGGATAGAACAGGGGTTTTTAATTTGTCAAAAGATCTATCTGTGCAAACCCTATAGAACTACCGGCCTTTCGGGCCAAGAAATCTCTTATAGCAATATACTTGAAGGCCCTGTAAGTTATATTGAATTTTTAGGCCAGTAATTGACTTGATACCATCGGTGGTAATTAAATCTCCTAATTTTACGATTCCCGCTTTGCACCAATCCTGAAGATAACACCTTTGGAAAATATCTGGCAAGTTGAGATTCATATTAATGGGAGAGTAGTAATTCAAATGGCCTAGTCCATACATCTTACGAACATTAGAGAATACTTTAAATACCCTCCCCAGGGTCTTGAATCTGACCCGTTTATAATAACCAAAGGTCACTTGTCAACAAAGGCATCCGTGTGCCTCCTCCCCAAGCAACAGTTGGAAGGGAGACGGGAACCCGGTTTTTGGAATATAAGAATGTTCATATAACAATTCCAGGCTATACTGTAAGACCGAAGCCCCATAGTATAATCTTATATTAGGGAGTGCCCATCCACCCCTCTCCCTGGGAAGAGAGAATGTCTTAAAAGCTCATCTAGGCTGAGAGTATGCCCAAATAAATTGTGAAAATAGTTGTTCAAATCTTAAAAGCATAGTCTTATTAAACTCTAAGGGGATGACCCTAAAAAAGTAGAGTAACTTCAGGAAATAAGTCATCTTAATGACATTGCATCATCCCACTATGGTCAGATGCAGGTTATTAATCTGATTGAGTGCCCTTTTAGTGTCAACTGCCAATGGAATTAAGTTTTCAGCCACGATCATATCTGTATTTGCTACCACAGTCACCCCCAAGTATTTAGCTTTTGGGACCACCCGACTATCCACCCAGTTGATTTTATTGTTTAAAATAATCTGGGTTTTATTTTTATTAAGAGCGTACCCCGAAATTTTTCCAAACTCCTGAGCCTCCTGTTCCAATGCTAGAATAGCACTCTCGGGATCCGGGGTTGTTACGGCCAAATCATCAGCATGAGCCATGATTTTAGTGTCCCAGCCAAATCTACTCACTGCCCTAATTGCTTGATTGTTTTCTATTTTTTTAATCAAAGGATCTTTATAGAGGGCGAAAAGCAATTGAGAGCAAGGACACCCTTGTCGAGTGCCCCATGAGATTTTAAACTGTTCAGTTAAAATTCAATTTATTGATACACTAGCTGTAGGTTTAGTGTTGAGAGATTGAATGGCTTGAATTGACTTTGGTCCGAAGCACATCTTTCTCATGATACCCCAGAGAAACTGCCAGGAGACCCCATCGAATGCTTTTTCAGCATCTAATAAAATTAGCAACATTGGGTCTCCTAATGTCTGAGCCGCATCGAACAAGGTTATGGCCCGTCGTATATGTTCGCTAGCACCTTTCTTAGAAATGAACCCGTGTTGCCAAATTGACACCAGGGGTGAAATTCTCAAGGAAAGTCTTGTTGCAAAGATTTTTGAAAATATCTTTGAACCACAGTTTATAAGAGTAATTGTTCTGTACGAGCCTATTTCAAGTAAAGACTTGTCCTTTTTAGGGAAGATGGCGATTTTAGCATTAGACCAGGAGGCGGGAGGGAGATCCCCATCAAATATAGAAGCTACCAATAAAGTAATAGTATCCTTTATTTGGGTATCAAAGATCTTGTAGAACTCGACCGGGATACAGTAAACCCCAGCAGCCTTCCCATCTGGTAAACCAGCTAACACCATGGCAATATCCTCCCAAGTTGGATTTTCCTCAAGTTGATCACGGTCTTCAGCACTAAGTTGGGATAGAGTGAGTTTCTCTAGATAGTTAGCAATTTCAATCTCTCTCATATCTACTGAACTGCTGTCCTCCTCAGTGTAAAGATTCTGGTAGTTCTCTCTAAATACCCTTTGGATTTTAGTTGGGTCATTAGTGACTTCACCAGTTGGGAGTTGGATCAAAAGTATTTCATTCGCTGAAGCCTGTTCTAAGAGCTTGTTGATGGCAAATTAGTTCACTACACTCATAATTTCTCTCCCGTGCCGAAGCCCACTTAGCTGCTACCTTCTCAGCGAAATTGATCTGATTTCAGCCTTAAAGACCTTCACTTCAAGTTGGGCAGTTTCGATCTCCGCCCCTATTTGAACTGCAAGAGTCAGTTTTTCTTCTGCCTTTTTAATCTTTTTTTAAAGTTCCGAGATCCGTGTCTTTTTTTTGTTGTTTTTCCGAATAGAAAACCTTGGGGTCTCCCCACGTATACCCGCCTTTAGTGCATCCCACACCATCCTAATTGAAGCTGACCCTATATTCAAATCAAGAAACTCATGAATCCATGCCTGCATGTGCATTCGATATCCAGCGTCGTATAATAAAGCTCTTTCAAAGCTCCATGCAGGGGTGTCTCTACATTTTCCAAGTCATCGGATGTTCAGGATAAGCAGGTTGTGATCTGACATGAAGCGTAGGGCAAAATCTATAGAGCAGTCTCGAAGTAGAGAGGATGAAACCAAAAAGTAATCTAACCTAGCTAAGGAATGATGCAGGGCAGAAAAGTAGGTATATCCCGGCAAAGTAGATTTCAAATTAGCCCACGCATCGCTTAGCCCATGGGTTTGCATTAAATTTAGGATTGCTTGGTGTACTTGGGACTTCCTGCCAACATATTTCAATTGATCGCTAGCTTTCCAATGTTAATGTTAAAGATTAATGTTGAGGTTGCCGCAAATAATAATTGGGAGGGGCCACAAGGCAAGTTCGCGTGAAATCCAGTTAAAGACCTCTTGGTCATCCGTGTTGCTCACATAAATGGAGCACAAAGTAAAGGAGGAAATAGGAGATAAACAACATCCAGCTATTACCCACCTTCCTAAAGAATCAGACTTCACACGGGTCAGTTTTAATAGATGTCTATTTTCTACCATGATCCTTACACCTTTTTTTTTGGCACCTTGTGTGGTCTGTATCCTAATATGTTCAATAGATGTATTTGTGATCCCTCGATGTGCGTCTCCTGGACAATGTCAGCCCCCAGTAAGCGCATACCCAGAGCCACTTTCTGTCTCATCAGGGCGTCATTCAACCCACAAATATTGACTGAAACGATTCTCAGTGTACTAAAATTATTCATTTAGAGGTTTTTTTTATACAATAGAACTATTTTAAGCAATATTCTAATAGAATTTCCCACATGATCAAAAGTATATATTCCATTTCATTAAACCTATAGAACAAACATAAAAATTCCCTCACCCTAACTACCCCATTTTGTGTCTTTATTTTTCCTTTTTTTCCATTTTCTAGCACATTCAGAACATTCAGTGTTTGATGTAAATTTACTTTAAAAATCAATAGTACGCTAGTGACAAGTGCCCTTAGTCCCTCCGTCTCAGAACAATTTTCCACCAAGCCCTCCCAGCCCCACCCCCCCCCCAGCTTAGAGCAATCAGGAGGCACTGAGTGATGGTGGTCAGAAATGGGTCCCAGCCACTGAGTCTCGCTGTTAGAGCAAATATTTAGAAAAATGAAAGAAAAAATCTGAAAGAAACATCAAGTAAAAAAAAGAAAAAAGAAGAGAGAGAGAGAGAGAAAAAGAAAAAGCACTGTAAAGGGGTAACAGCTCCCAAATCTAGCCTTCTCTAAATACCCCTCATATGGCGGAAAATAAAATATCGTAAGAAACTAACCAATAGCTGCTAAAAATCGTTTTGTAAGCTAGGGAGAATGCACTACATTTTTCCTCTAGCTCTTTTTAGCTTTGATTTCCCCTAAATGTTCCCCGGCTTTAATTTCAGACAAAAAGATTTGGGAGGCCCCATTTAAGATGACTTTCAGTCTGGCAGGGTTCATTAAATACACCTGAGCTCCCAACTGCTGGACGGGGGGAATTATTTGGCGCAAGCGCCACCCCGTTCCACTGTGGAGTGACAAAAATCAGGTTTTGCAAAAACAATACTCCATTGGCGCCCTTCTGGGAGTTTGGACGGGCTTGGCCGTAGACCAGCTGCCTGAGGAGAAAGTTCCCGAAGAACACCAGGAACGCCCTTGGTTTTCCTCCGGAAAAGCTGCTGCCGTCGCGTCTCTGTATTAGGTTAAAAGGGAAGCGATGTGCCCTCTGAACTTTGCGGTCCCAATTCCAGATCGATTGATCAGGAAAAGACACCTGCAGGAGTTTCACTATGTAACGTCTTGGATCGTCTCCCTCTGCTCCTTCTGGTATACCAAGCAAACGCAGGTTATTTCTTCATTGTCGGTTTTCTTGCACTTCCATCTTCACGATTAAGCCTGTCTAACATGCAGCATTAGAGGAGCTCTGTTCTTTAACAGTGGAGATTTCTGTTTCCATACTCTCTGTATGGCCTTCCACCATGGTAACACGATCACTTATATCAGTGCAGATTTTAGTTAATTTTCTCATGCCCCCTTGTGGTTTTTTTGGCAGCCCTGTGGCTAAGCGGTTGTCAGAGTGGACCTCCTCCTGAAATTCCTTTATTGAGGCCAAAATAGAAGCTAGAGAAGGCTCAACTGTAGCCGTGGCATCTGGTGCAGCTTTTAAATTCTCCCAGGATGCAGTCTGAGTAGCATCCTTGTCAAGAGGGTAGGACATCTGTGAATCTGAGTAGTCCCATTTTAGCTGGCTGCGCCTTTTTGCTTTACTTCTTGTTTTCTTCTGGCGCTGCACAGTCCCAGTGTCTTTCGGGGATTTAACACTATTATCTTCACTGGAGATAGATCTACCCTCATCTGTGGTGAACCCAGAGCCATCCGACACTGAGTAAAAATGTTCGCCACCTGGTTCCCAGGTCCATGGGGCAAGAGGGCCAGTGTTAGATTCCAGATTGCAGATATAGTTGTCAATACCAGCCGAGGGTGGTTTGAGCCCACCCTCTAGAACACATGCTAAAGGAGCCAAATCTGGCATAGGACCAACCAAGTCAGAGGAAGGTAGATCTCCCGAGCCCCCTAGACACCTGTTACTTTCTATGATGAGTTTATGATTAGTGTCCAACGACTGCTCTTCTGAGCTATCCAGTTTACCACTAGGGGTCGCCATTTCCGTGGGTTGGGCTAGGATGCAATTTGCCCCCGGGCTGTGTATCCGCTGCTGAAGATTTGGGTCGCCTTGTCCAGCCAGCACTACGTTTTCTGGGTTACTCTTGGGGGGGGGGGGGGGGGGGATCAGGCATGGAGTCTATGGTAGCGTGTGGCACTTTAACATGATTTGCTTTGCTGCCTTTGCTGGTTTTGGCGCCCCTAGTCATCGTCGTCCGATTTCTACTCCACAGCTTTCCTTTTCTCTCCCACAGTATTGCCAGGTCAAAGGAGAATGAAGAAACCGCCGAGGCCACAATGTATCCGAGCAGCTGGCAGTTAATCAGCTTCCTGAGCGCTCTGGTGAAAATAAACACCCCGCGCTCGCTTTCAGCGTCCAACTTGGCCTCTGTAAACTGGAAGGAGGGGCCAGTCCCAGGTGATACAGACTGATTCTGCCTTCGCATCATGCAGCAGTCTGCACAGCCGATGACCGATCTGTCTGGCGAGAGTGGCTGACTGGTGTGGACTCAGGCTGACTCCATCTTGCTCTCGCAATGTGGCACTCAGTATGGCGAAAGGAGACCCTTGCTTTGACAAGAAATATTATAAAGGATGTTTTAAAATTAGATAGGGTAGGTAACATCACCTGGTTAACTTATGTTGAATCCACATTGAAAGCAGTTGGGCTACATCACCTTTTTTTGCATCCTACTACTTGTTGTTCTATTTCTAAAATTGATTTAAAAGCGCAATTGCTTTCTAATCGGCAGATAAGAAGGGAGACAAAAAATATCAATTTGTCAACAGTAAAAACATACCTGGCTTCCCCTAGTATAATGCAAATGGACATAAACACAATATATCTATCCTTCATCACAACACAGGTCCATCCTGGTGAGATTTCATTTAAATTATATTCCTCTTATATTGGGCTCCCCCCGTAACGTTTATGTAGCTTCTGACCTCCCATTATGTACCTGTGATGAGCGATCTGTACAGAATGATATACACTTCTTGTTCTTCTGTAAATTTTATTGCGATGAAAGGAAACGATTTATTATCCCGATTATCCATAAAATGAACTTCAAACAGTGTCATGTAGCCCTGTATTACCTGCAGTTACTACCTGACCCTTTTATCTGCTTCTCTCTGGCGTCCTTTTTGCTATCTGCATTAATAAAGAGATGTAAAATCTGCTAAAATTATATCCCGAAAAATGAAATGATTTTACTGTATTGTGTAAATAACTATGAATTTGTATTTTTAAGGCAATCTATGGTGGAGCACCTGAAGGTCTTGAAAACTTTTTTATGTCATATGCTCCTTTGCGAGACCTAAGATCAGCTACTCAAGGCCTGGTTAGAGTGCCAAAGATTAAAAGAGAAGGCTGGGGTGGCCGCACATTTACATACTGCGCAGCTAGACTCTGGAATAAACTGCCTCAATCTATGAAGCTCCAACCCAACCTTCAGATTTTTAGAAAACATTTAAAAACCAGGCTCTTCACAACGACATAAGCCGTTATACTCTGCTTTTTCCTGCTACGGCACCTTTCAGTGCCAAGACGCTTTGGCATTCGAGCGCTTTAGAAATATATAAACATATAAACATAAACATAATGCAATAATGTTTTAACATCTCTTATATTTTACATTTACTGTAATGCTGTGACATGCTGTGAAATGTTTCTTTTCAAATGTAGTATACTTTTTATGCCTACATTGTGTTGGCGAAATAAAGTTATTCTGACTGACTGACTCAGTTTGCGATGATCTACAGGTGATTTGTTTTCATACCATATACCCATTGCTTGGAAAGCCCACATATGGGCTGAACCTCGGCAATGGGTAGATGGTATTTTGCCACATGCATCATGCATATGTGTGCATCCGACACATATGCAGTTGAAATGAACATACAGGCATCAATATGTTTGGAAAAAGTACTCACCACAGCTACGGGATCCCCACTTTCACACCGCCGGCACAGCGGTGAAGTAGAAATACAACGGTGATGGGCATGCCAGCATCGTGGGCTACTGGCAGGGGAGGACGCAGTTCTACGGCAGTTGGACCACCGACCTCATAATAAGGGCCCTAATCTATGTGATTAGTGTTGAGATTGAAAAAAGGTTTGGCAGGTTACATCCACTTGGAAAAGTGTTTTAAAGAGCAAATCTCTATCATAATGCATGAATTTAATTTTCTAGCGTTCTTCACTGTGCAATGAAAAGCAAATTGGCCCGGCCTTTGAACAATGCTTAAGCATGGTTTTGATACCACTCATTGTTTCTAAATATTTGTGCATCAGGTTTGGGGCTTCCCAATAATAAATGTGCTTATGCAGATTTTGGGGTTACAGTGTAGCTTCTGTTACCAGTATGAAGAATCTTAAAAAAATTTGATATGTATACTTCCAGCGTTTGAATGTTCATGTAAAGCTAAACTGAAGAACATTTTAAAAAAATTCAACTTCAGGACAGTGATTGGAGTGAGAGGATGATGTACATGCCAATTGATTTGTAAATCTGTGAAGTTTGATGATTTCTAAGGGGCAGGGTGATTAATGATGTTTTTAATTTCTGTATAGAGGATTACCCCTCTAATTGATGTGCTCAGTACATGTTGACTACTGATTTTTAATGGAATATTTGTGTAGCCTTATTTTTTATTATTGGTGTATTCATTTTACAATTACAATAAACATGAACTTACATTTTTGTTGAACAAATATGTACTGTTAGAGGCATGAGATTTAATATTCACATTTAGTTAAGCTGGAGAGGGATGGTCTGGCCCTCTCCTATACCCTTCTTCATACCATAGAGTAGAGCCCTTGCCTTTGTGTGCATCTGCCTGAGATGACTCTTCTCAGAATGTGTCGTTGAAAAGTTTGGCGAGACTGTAAAAGGAGTGCAGCATGTTCTCTTGGACCTTACAATTCATTTAAGAAGTTTGCAATGGCTTATCATCACTCTCAGGGCCGGAATGGGAACTGAAACCGGCTCTGGCAAACTGCTCAGCTGGCTCCCCTCAGGGGGCAGGTAGGGTGTGGCCAGGCTGTTTGCTAGGGACGGTTTTGGCTGATTTTGTTACGGGGTCAATATTGCCGGCTCCGGTAACGAAAATGGTCCCCCAGGGTCCAAAACCTGTCCCCCACCCTGATGATTTTTAAAAAGTGTATATATTAAAGGTAATGTTATGTTCATTATTTTTAGGCCTGGGTGGAGCTCGCAGAATTTCACTTCACAGAATTCCACAGAGTTAATGAAAAACTATGCCGGGGAGTTCTGTGTCGGTAGGAGTATTGCTAGGCCACTCCTTTGCCAACAAGCCAGCATGCAATAATTTCAGAGGCAAGAAGAAGCACGAGGAGGCATGGGGGTGGGGCACTCCCTAATAGTCCTCTGGTACTAGCTGATTGTCTTTACGCTCTACTAGAAGAATGCAATACTTCTGTGGAGATCGCAGAATTTCACTATACGGAATTCCGCAAAGTTACTGAAAAACTCCGCCAAATTCAGAGGAGTTCCAAGTCGGGCAGAGTATTGCTAGGCCACTCCTTTGACAACAAGCCAGCATGCAAAACTGTCCTAGTCAATAAGAAGCATGAGGTGGCGTGGAGAGAGGGCACTCTCTAAACATCCTCTGGTACTAGTTGATTGTGTTCACGCAGTACTAGAACAACGCAATACTTCTTGGAGACCTTGGCACAGGGGTTATTGAGTCAAAAGATACATACCTCTGCAAGTACGCTCACGTCCCGCCCGGAGCAGTGCAATGAAGAACTGCATTAATTACAGATGCAGATTCATTAATTTGTGCACATGTGCAGCAGGCGCGGCAGGCGGACACACCTGCCCGTGTGCACAATTTCCCTAAGTAATGTATGCATATGTGCGAGTACACAGTGATCAATGTACACACCACCTGCTCTTCCTCTGTAATATATTTATACAAGTGAGTCCTCCAAATATTATTTATCACACACACATTGCCCCCATGTCCTGCATGCACTCTCTCGCACAGTATTACCTGACACATCATCCTGTGATTTTTTTCAAATCACTTATGTCCCCGGGCTTCAAAATATGAACATGAACTTATGTAATGTAACTGGTAATCTTATGAAGCACTCCAATTTCTTCAGGTCCAGTTCATGCTATATAAAACTGCATAGAAATAAACATAAAATTAAAGTGCTCTTCCCTTACACTACTCAGTACACTTTCCTCCACGGGCACCATGGTGCGCTCCTGGCGCTCCCACAATTTCCAGCACACAAGGCAGAGGGCCGCAGTTCCTGTTTGCAGTAGAGGCAAAGGGGTTCATGGTGCTTTGGGCAGTGACAAGCCTGCCACCACACCAGCTGCAGCTTGAGCTCAGCTTGGACATGTTAGCAAGGTGTCAATTAGGCTGCAGCTTCTTCCAGTGGGACACCTTGCGGTACTGTGAGCACCGAAAGTTGCACTGCAGGCCCCTGTCAGGTCTGGTTGGTCCAGGATCAGCAGAAGCTGTGACCGCACTCCATCCACATCGGTTCACAAAAGTGCTCCAGGCAGATTGCGCAGGTAGCCTCCTCCTGCAAGCTGTGCAAGGGGTCTGGTATGGCTGTGGTGGCAACAGAACACCAGTGTCCCATGAGCCAAGTGTATGGGAGAACCTTAGGTGCACTAGACCACCCACTATCCGTGATTAACATGGTGGCCATCTTGGAATTCCTATAGTTACTCTGATATTGAGGAACACCTCCGCTATGAGCTTGCTACCACCAGCAAGGGGTGAGCGCGTGCAGGTAATCTCTGCTCCACTGGCGGCTGGCTGAGTTTTGCCACACTCCACGCACCAAGCGAAGTGCAGAGTAGAAAAACTCAGCGAACTCCACCGGCGGAGCAGAGTTTACCGCCCACCCCTAATTGTTTTATTGATATATAAATAAATATTTTTCAATTTTTTTAATTTATTTTGCCGCATTCATATTTTTAATACATTTTAATGTATTTTAATTTATAATCAATTAAAATATATATTAATTGTATTATATATACAAATTTAAATATAAAAAATTATAAACATTTTAAAATGTAAAACTATATAACATCTTTCAATTAGGTAAAATAGTTAGACTGTTTTATATAAACATTTTGAAAGTTAATTAAGTTTGATTTTTTTTTCAAATAATACAAATATTTGAAATTTTTAATTGATCATTTTATATAAAAAATATATTTGTATTTTTTTAATTTAACATTGTGTGTGTGATATATTATGATTGTTAGTTTTAGATAAATATTGTTTTTAATTTTATGATTTAGAGTTTAGGAATGGTAGTACCTATTAAAAAAATATTTTAATTATTTAATCATTTATAGTAATACAAATATGTTTTACATGTTAATGTTTAAATATGAATATATAGATTTGTAGTTTAGCTTAGTGTACTTTTAGATTACATTTTAGTTTATTTTCTAGTTCAAAATTGTGTGTGAATATGGAGTATTGATTGAGTTTATCAAATGTTTAAATAGTATTACTTGAATAAAATATTTCAGATTGCTGTGGAAAAGTCAATAAAATCTATTTGACATCCAACACTTTCTTCAAATAGGAATAGATTGGAGTGGGAATAGTAAACATCACTCCTTTAGTGGCCACAGCTTCCATAAATTGGTATAGTGTGGAGTGGGATTAGTATATGTTACCTTTTTAGCGTCCAAAACCTTCTCGAAAATCGCTATAGGTTGGCATGAGAATAGTAAATGTCACCCCTTTAATGACCAACACTTCCCCACATTGGTTTAGATTGGAGTGTGAATAGCAAATGTCACTTCTTCAGCGTTTATCACATTCTACAAACTGGTATAGATTGGAACAGGAATAGTAAATGTTACTCTTTTAGTGTCAAAGACCTTCCCCAAATTGATATAGGATAGAGTTTGAATAGTAAACAATACCCTTTTAGTGTTTACCACTTACTCCAAATTGGTTTAGATGTGAGTGGGAATAGTAATTCTCACCTCTTTAGTGTCCATCACTGTTCCGAAATTGATTGAGATTGGAATAGGAATAGTATTTTTCAACCTTTTATTGTCCAACAACTTTTTCAAATTGGTTTAGTTTGGAGTAGGGATAGTAAATGTTATCCTTTTGGTGCCCAACATCTTTCCCGAATTGGTATAGGTTTGGAGTGGGAACAGTAAATGACACCTATTTAGGGGCCGAATGCGAGTTTGATGGTGCAGCGGCAGAACTGCCCTGCCGCCGCACTACCAAAAACCACGTGACAACCTCCCGCGGCATAATGACATTTTTAGTCATTGACGGGTGATTCCTTTGTTGTTCCCACGGCGATGCCTATAAAATAGGCACTGCAATAGGAACATCATAAACAGTTCCAGCACGTCATGGACTGAAAAGTTCATGCCCTTCTGAAACTTCTGTGCATGCACTCAGGAGAGCACATCTTGTGTACCCTGTGTGCATCCACAGGACATGAGAAACAAGGGGACATGAGGCACAAGGGGGCCCTGTACGGAGGAAGAACCGCCATGAAAACCCTGGCGGAGAGTACACCCAAAATATGCTTTGAGAGACCATGATGGTCCCGCCAAGCAAATGGATGCCTCTGGACTGCCGTGCGACTGCCAGGGAACGGCAGTTCCCTGGCAGAGTCGGCAGTCCCAGGGTGGCATGACCACTAGGGTCTTAATATGGCAGTCATAAAACCACCACTGCCTCCCTACCACGAGACTGGCGGTCCTCGGACCGCCAGACTCATAATTAGGCCCTTAGTGTACAATACTTTCCCAAATTATATATATTGGAGTGGGAATTGTAAATATCACTCCTTTAGTGTCCAACACTTTTTTAAATATGGGTTATTTTGGAGTGTGATTACTTACTTTAATAATTTTAGTCTGAAATCCTTTGTTTTAATTTTATTTTTATGTAGTAGAAAGTTTTTGTTATTTAATCTGTCTTGTTGGTGTTTAGAAATATAACTTTAGAAATGTTGCTGTATGTTTGTAAGTAATAATATCATTAATAAAACATTTTATCAGGCATGTGACACATTTTTCACTTATGTTTCCAAAGTGTATTTAATGTATATTTCTACATTTTTGAAGATATATATTTAAGCTTAAAATATTGAACATTTATATAGTTAAAAAAATAAAAATACTGATATTTATTATTAAAATAGACCAATTATATTTAAATAATAATTTACGGTCATTTATAAAACCTTGATTAAACCTTAAATACTGTTTGTGCCTCGTGTTCAGCTCAAGGATAACCTGGGTTTCCGTGATTATAAAGTGCATTGTGCTGTCTGAGATAGCCACAAAGAATCGGACGTTCTTTCTTAACAAAACATTCCTAAGTTGTTGCCTTTTATTCATCTTCTTGGAAGACTAAAGTGCCTCAGTGCATTTATGATTGTTTGATTACTTATCCCTTGCAGAGCCTAATAAAGCTTTTCGGTCAATTGTAAGACCTATAAACCTAGTTTAGCCCTTAAAAGTTGTTTTGCCTCTTGTTTTGATCAGATTTATTGATCACCTAACTCTTGCATAAGAGCAATGAAAGTCATACAATTTAGGTCCTCATTACAATGTTGGTCGGAAACCATTCCGATCTACTCCTTGTCGGAATGGTTTCCGACCGACTCGAATTTGGGGAGTCCGATCAACCGATTTTAATGGTTCCGTGCACCGTTCGGTCAAGCTCCCATTGACTCCAATGGGAGCCTGTATTCTGACTGACAACACTGGCTCCCATTGCAAAAAGGTGTGGTTGCAGAAAACCTTGCACCCTGTGGTGGGCACCCCATGATGCCTGCCACACTGTGCATTGTTGGTAAGATGGGACCCATGGGCCCCAACCGGAGGCCTCCGGCTGAAGGAGGGCCTGCTACGGGCCCCCAAAGTTGGTTTCTGACAGCTGATCTGTTCCCCACAGACCGAGTCGGGACGGCTAATAGAATCCAACGTCGTAATCGGTCGGTCAGAAATTTTTCTGAGTCAGTCGGAAACAAGGCTTCCCGACACGGGTTCGGTCAAACTGAATGCCATTTGGGGCCTTTCCGACCGATATCGTAATAAGGCCTTAAATGCTGTTGGCATTCTAAGGTGCCTTGTGAATTAAATACCTAATCGTGATATGCTAATGATCCTAATTATTTAGCTTCTAGCCCCTTTCAAACCATGTTAAGAGTTCACAATCAATTGCAAAACCTTACTTAACAGTTAAAACTTTTGCGAGCTATTGAGGTAATCAAGTAACGAAGAGATTCATTACTAATCATTGTGCCCATCTAGTTCTTACAAAAGGAAAGGGCAAAAGATGTAATTTAAGTCTATCTTTCTTCCTGCTGAGGCACCATTGCTTTTGCTTCATGGAGCGGATGTTTCACTGTATTCACATATTAAGCACATCTCCCCAGTACCATAGGTGAACTGTTAAGCAAATAAAGGATGCCTGCATGTAAGTCAGTACGTACTCCATCGGCCAGAAAAACTAGTTTTAGCAAAAGTCTCCATTCCAGGGCTAATGCGGGCAGCAGTAGAACAAGTGAGCCGTTGTTTCTTGGCTTTTGTGGCACAACCTGTAGGCTTTGTTGATGCCCTGTCCACGCCACCGTGGATTAAAATACCAAATAGGAAGAGCAAGTAATCTCATGAATCTGAGTCCTAGTCATTGCATTAAGTAAGTCCAAGAAATAAGGTTGTGGTATCCCCACTTGATAACAGTCCTGTAAAGGCTACGCTACCATAGAACCTTTCACGGCTTGTACATCTTGCTCCCATGATATAAGTTTTACTTGTCTGTTGATTGCTGTCTTCCAAACCGAACATGAAATATCATCCTTCCCTATGGCAGCTTCTTCAATATTAAGTAACAGGATCACTTTGTTTAGTAGCTGAACCACAGATTATCAGGGCTTTCATAAGTATTTTTTTAAAGACTTTTGATGTCGTTCATGGGCACCTTCCTACACTTAATGTAATATTTTAGCAAGGATGCCTTACACTCAAGAGATTGTGTCGCTAGTCCAAGCTCTAGTCTCAGCCAGCGACAACGGGCGTATCAGTTTTGCTGTGATATTTTCCTATATGCTCTACTACAGCATAGTTGCAGGGTGGCGTTGAGTGCCCCAGGATAGGCATGATGGCCATACTGCAAGGTTGGGGTAAATGTTCCCTTCATTACTCTTAAAATAGGGGCCGCCGAGGCACTGCTTAGTACTCACTTAAGTTGACCATTCCCATAAGTAATGACGCCCGCCTTTCTTTAAGGTCATTTATTTGGGCTGTGGCTGAACCATTTTTGCTAAACCATATCCCTAAGTACTTAAAGTGCCTGGCTGTTGAGATGCTCTTACCACCCAGACGCAACGTCGCTGTCTTCTGACGCCTGTAGCTGCCATATATTAGAACTTTAGTTTTCACCTGGTTCACCAATAGGTGATTGTCCTTGTTGAATCTGCTCAATGAATCCAAAGCCCTTTGTAATCCACAATTTGTATGATCCATGACAACTATGTTGTCAGCGTATTGAATAGTTTGCAAAGTGGCTCAACTTAACCCCTTGTGTGCCACGCCCTTTCCCCGCCCTGTGCCGGCCGTTACATTAGCGGGCGGGGTTTATGACGAGCTGGACTCGTCATGGGCACAGCGCAACCGCGGCCCATGACGAGTCCAGCTCGTCATGGGCACACAAGGGGTTAATTTGGGTAGAAGCAAGCAATTTGCTTATAGTGCATTCCCTAAATCTGCCATGTACAGATTAAAAAGCATGGGGGCCAAAATGCATAGTCGTTTTAACCCCCGATTAGTGTAAACTTTCCGTGTGACCATGAAAGAACCTGTTTTCACCCGTACCCGCATCTCTATGTGTAGGGAAATTATTTCATTTAAAAGGTTTGAAGGTATTCCCCATGCATCCAGCTTTCTCCAAAAGGTGGCCTTGCCCACCCTTTTGAAGGTCGCACTGTAGTCTATAAAACAACACAGCAGAGGAAGGCTGTTCTTCTGGAGTGCACAGTGCCTGAGGAATGATAGTGCTTGGATATTGTCTATCGTGGATGATCTGGTCCTTAAGCCTGACTGCAAAAAAAGGCAGTAGACCCTCCTCAGCTACCCAGCCTTCAAGATGATCTAGAATGGTTAGGGCATAAGCTTTTGCCTTGATGTCCAGTAAAGCAACCAGTACGTAGTTTGCAGCTAGCAACTGGTCTCTATTTTAAAATATGGAGCATAAGATGGATCCTCTCCAACCTTCAAGAATACTTGCGCTTTGGAATTAGTAGTTGTACAGCGCTGACAGCACCCTAGCCAAATTTTTGTGCACCATTTTTAATAGACCAGCTGGAAGGCCATTCGGGCCAGGGACTCAGTATTTTCTCTGCGTTTCAGGAATTTGTTGGATTTGCCTTGACTAGCTGACTCTCCTCCCTGTGGGGATCCACCACTTAAGTCTGGTCATCTAGCTTGTGTGGCCTGAGCTTGCTGACAGCAAAATTGCCTTCTGGGGGTAAATTCGGGATGTGGATTCAGTCAGACCAGTGCTTGTTGTAATCGCCGGCTGATCCACGTACAGCTGAACAATATGCCGTACCCATGCTGCTCATGAAACTCCATTCTCCCTGGACAGACTCCCGTTTTTTAATATGCAGATATGGGCCCAGAAACGTTCCTGATTAGAGTCTTTCCACAACTGAAATACTGCGGCCATTGCTTGCCCTGCCTTTCCTTCTCATGCTACCATATGTTTTTTTTAATGTAGCAATCTGACCTGTTGTAATGCAGCAACTGTGGTTTTTGAAGGATTTAACAGGTGCGCCTTCTGGGCTTTGCGGAGAGATAATTTTGAAAGGGTGATTACTTCACTGTGGAAACCTGTCTTTGCCTGCTTCCAATTCTTCTAGTGGTCCTGGCCCAGCAAAAACTTTCTTAAGTCCTCCATGTGTATTCCCCACTTTTGGATTGCTTTGAATGTAAAGTGCATTCCAGTGCCTCTATCTCGGTATCTACCTTGTGACTAAATTCGAACCACCACTTGACTCTTCTTGCTAGCTTCACAGTCTCTTCACCAGTTGTAGTGCCCGTCTGACTGATGTTATCTGCTGATTGTGCAGCTAGATTTAAAATGCACTTTAAAGGGCTGCGGTCACTCTTTATGTTTTACAGTTTATTAATATTTTTAAATTTTTTTCAACATTTTGACATCATTTCCCATTCAGTTCTATGAGGAATTGGTCCTTCCTTTAGTTTCATTTTGCGAAAAAAAAATGTTATCTCTAACTTCTATTTTGTAGTCTATTTGTATTATGTTTATTTTATTTTCCCAGAACCAGGTTGCGGTAAGGTGCTGCTGTTCATTGAAACAGGTAAGTCCTTTTTTAAGTATATCTTAAGGTTTTTTTTGGGTGAGAGGGTTAGGTTTGAGGTCTAGAAGGCAATTACAATGTTATTTGTGGTTTTTTTTGTATAATTAGATGTATTAATAGTAGTGGGTGTCACTAGTTTGGAGTTTGGGGTTTTCGTATACTGTTTTAGTAATGTATCATTATGAAGTATTCAATTATGTTACTTATATTTTTATGATTAAGTGTGATGCATATTTGTTTTTGGGATTGTGGTGTGTTTTATGGGAGAGGAATGTTAATGTGCCCCTAAGCCTCTTTTATTTTGTTTCTTTTGGGTGGGAAATATTATATTTTAGTGTTTGTGTAGATATTATCTGATTGTTATTTGGAATTGTGTGGTATATGTGTTTTAATTGTTTTATGTGATGAATTGTGTTTGTGTTTTTGTTTTATTTCGTGAAGTTATATGTTTTTGTTTAAATAATTTAGATATGTTATTACCTCAGTCTTCATTAACATTGTATTTTATTTCATTTGTTGGCTGATGCAATACAATATTGTATTCAATATTTAAATAACAAGTGATTTGCCATGTTGGTTTAGATTTTGTGATAGTGTTTTTAGATTTGGGTAGGTTACTATTTATTTTATAATATGCTTTTGTCTTTTATATTTAAGTAATCTACTCCTTTGTTATTTATTAAGATTTTGAATTTAGAAAGTAGCATCTCATACATTATTTTGGTTTGTTTGCTAAGTTTAGAGGGATTTTGGCTAACAGATTGCTCCATTCCTAGTTGTTGGTAGCTTTGCTTTTATGGTAATCCTTCTATAAAATTATAAAGTATAGGTTGGTGTCTGCCTAGTGTTGAATGGAATGCATTGTGCCATCCCTCCACTGTGTTGTTTGTTTTGACTTCCTGTGCCAAGGTGCTGTTTTAGACATTCCACCATGGTATTTGGAAGGAATTTAGGTTGCATCTGTGTTCTAACCTAGGTGTCTATGAAATAGTCCATCAGGGCTCTTAGATTGTCTTTGTTTTGTTGTTACAAAAGACTTTCTATCAGTAAATTTCAGTGGTTTGCTACCTATGTGACAAGGACATAGGCTAGTGCTATCAAATTGACTGTTTTTAGAATATTTTAGTAATAATGCAGAATGTTGGAGGTGTCTCTGTGTGCTTTGATTGAAATTATAGTGATTGCCTTTTATGGCTGTTCATTTTTACAAGGGTTTGAATCATGGCTTGCTCAAAGTCTATGATTATTTGTTGAGGGTAGTAGTTATTTGTTTTATGTTTAATGTGCTTTATCTGAGTGAATGGTTTAGGGCAGATTTTGAAGCTCCTATCCTTCATCCAGGTTTTACATAGGCTTAGTAAGCTATTTGCTGTAGAGAATATTAGGATTTGTTTCTCATTGTTTAGGTTATCATGTAAAAGGAAAGGTTCCTCATTATGAATTATTGTTAAATGTTCAGATATTTCTATGTCGTGGTACCTTATAGGGACAGTAGGAGTATCACTGGTGGCTTTTTTAGTTTGTTCAATTAAACGTTTTAAAGTGGGAATAGGTGGTTGTTGGCCTGTGATGTGTTTGGGATTTTGGGCAGTATATCTTTAAGGATTTTGGCTGTGTGTTTTTGGGAACTAGTGCTTGGCTCTCTTATATCCCGCAACATCTCCCTTACTTCTATTTCTGCACATTTGGGGGGTGGTTGTGATTAGGCCAGGCTGGAGTTTGTGGCCGTGCACTATGTGGAACTCTGCGAAGTGCCCCAAAAAGTCTGCTGCACTATGCAGAGTTCCACAAGGGTGCAGAGCTACTCACTGCACCCGTTTGCTTGCCGTATTACGCTGTCTTCAACACAAAGTGCGTTTGCGCACTAGAAATCATGTGCATCCCACGGTTTGTATGAGCATGCCTAGCTTGGTTTTTGCTCTATTTATGGTGCTGGGTCTTTGTCTTTGTGTATTTTACGTTTTATTTAATTGTTTGTGACTTTTTTTACTTTTTTTGATTTTTTGATTTACTTCCTTTTTTTCCCTTCCTTCCTTTCTTTTCCTGTTTCTATCTCCCCCACCCAGTGCCATGGCATAGCAGGGTGGCAGCAGCGCCAGCCTCCTACCACACCATCCACAGCACCAGCTGCCTACCTTATGGTCGGCAGAGCTGTGATGGGTGCAGCCACATACTATTTTTTCAGAGGTGGAGGTGGCTGTGTTAGATTTTTATGTGCAGCACCACTTCCCCCCACCCTCCACCCTGGCAGCAGGTGGCTGACCTGGCAGTGGGTACCGCCTCTGGAAACATCGGCAGCTCTAGGAGACGGTGTGCTAGTGTGTGCACCGCAGCTCTGGGGTCCTGCGCACCCAACAACAGCTGATGCACCAGTGGGCCGACAAGGAGGTTGCACGGCTCGAGGAATAATAATTATTCATTTGTTGTGTTGTTTTCTCCCAAATAGCAATAGCAAATAGCAAGCATGCTGCTCAGACTTGGAGGTAAGTTAAGTTTATGTTACAAATAATATGTGATCATCATCTAGCCAGGTGCTCTGCGCTATCTAATCCTACTCAGCGCTCGCGTGGGCTGATTATTCAAGAAGTCATTCAGAGACTTCTCTGTCCTGTCACTAAGATAGTGGTAGTTATTAGTATTAGTGAGTTAGCGTTCTCTCAATTCTCTGTGCCTTTCTTTTTTGTAGCACATACTTTCCTAAGCAATCTACAAGTGATGTGTAGTATGCATGCATCTATGCATTAACAAAATGCAGACTAACTTGTCCCGGCAAAGGGGGTTGAGAGATTGAGAACGAGATGTGAAGCAAAGATAATTAATTGCAATGTATTAGTAGTTTCAAAATGCAGTTTAGGAAATTTGGAATAGGGTTAAATTTAGGAAATTAGGAATAGGTCCACGATACTAGTACTACAGGCAATGGGGCCGATTCACAGAAATAATCTGAGATAAAATCCGAAATTTACTACTTTTGGTATTCATATAAGGCATTAAGTAGTAGTAAAGTTAGGACTCCTAACTTTACTACTACTAAATGTCTTTTGTGACTACTGAAAGTCGTAAAGTTAGGATTTTATATCAGTTTAGTAGTAGTAAAGTTAGGAGTCCTAACTTTACTACTACTAAATGTCTTCTGTGTATACCAATAGTAGTACGTTTAGGATTTTATCTCAGATTAGTTCTGTGAATCATCACCCTTGTGATTTAGAAAAGATCAGTGTTACTCTGTTTGTCTTTTCCTGTGAAAATATTTTTGGGGAGATTATTAACTGTACCACTAATCTTTTTATATTTAATTTTATTGATTTCTTGCATCCAGGAGCAAGAAGAGGATTCGAGCTGAAACCACAAAGGCGGTGAGGGAGGAGGGGTGCCTCCACAAGTGCAGTGGCAGATGGCTCGGCTGGCACCAGTAAGTCTTCCTGTTAATATTATTATTATTTCCTTAATGTTTACTTCTACACATTTAGAATTATATTTCCTTTTTTTACTGTGTCTGTGTCCTAATTTTTTCCAACTCCTCTGCGTTCTATCTGTTTCCTAAATTCTTCTTATCCATGTATTATCCTATTTACTTATTTTCTATAATGTCTGTATTGGTCTGTCTGTAGCTTCCTTTCCTCTGCTTTGTCGGCAAGCTTTCCTTCTCCCCTTACATATCTTGTGAATTAGTACTGTAACACTTAAAGAACCCATTTTAGGTCAGGTACTCTACTAGGAAGTTTGTATGCCCAAGTAAGGTGTTCTATGCATGTTTCGTTAAGAAAGCTTTCTTTTTCTTGCTCAAACAGTAAAACGAGAGAATGGCCATGGTCATGGTGCACTCCCAATATTGGGTATGTATTATTATCATAGTATACCAGCAGGTAATGACAGTGCAGCATGGCTGGAAATATGAGGATGGCCCCTTTGCATTTGCCAACCAAGATCATATGTTCTTCATTGACAAATTATTCCACCCCTTCATTGTGCTACAATGACTCAGATTCATCATAGCTCTGCCCCTCCATTACAAAAAGATTTTGTTTGGCTTGACTACCTGGCTTTTCAAACATTGCCAACCAACAATATTCTCAAAATTATACTTAGATAGAAAAAACTATATCCGAACTGTAGGGATGTATTGTGGTTGTATTTTGCTAAATAAAATAATAGAGAGAGGCGTATTTAGTATCGAAAATGTGCAATGTTTTTTCTAGCCACACAGACCACCAGTGACGGGCCTTTTTCGAGAGCGCCAGCAGAGCGGACACAGCAGCAGTGGTCGAAGAGTGGGTCCCAGCAGCAGCAGGGACGGGCGGTAGTAAGTCACATTGCTTGCTTATTGACAATAATATACTCACTGCAAAGGCGTTGACTTGTGAGAACCCCTCTTTAGCAGATACAGTGGAAGTTGAGCAGTTAATGGCCTCTTATATCTGTAACTCAGCAGACAAAGGTACATAATGAACTTTAACAACAATGGGTTGATGGAAAACGGATAAAAGGATGGAAGAAGAAAGGATGGGTGAAATGTAATAAGAGTGAAAGGATGCATAAGTGAAAAGATGAATATAGGTGGGTGATAGTATGCAAGTATGGATGAAAGAGAATACGGGTGAAAGGATGCCTGCCTGGGTGGATAAATAGGTATGGGTGAAAGGATGCCTGCTTGGGTGGGTGAAAGGAAGGCTTGGGTGGGTTAAAGCAGGATGGCTGAATGGGCAAAAGGATGTGTGGGTGTGTAAATGGATGTTGGTGAAAGGTTCATTGAGAGCCATGTTTGGATGGATTGATGGTTTTCAATGGTGAAAGCCTGGATGAGGGAATGTAAAGCTTAAATGGTGTGTAGCAAAGCCAGGGGTAAAGAAAATTACAATAATGAAATGATGAATTGATAATTACTTTGATGAATAAACAAGGGAGCTCTTCTGGATAGGGAAGTGCTCACCTACTTCACTTTCTTGGACTCGTTTTATCAAGGTTTGATTAAAGGGGTTGGGGTGACATTTCTGTCTACTCCATTGACACAGTTTTTTTTAAGCGAGACAGATATTATGTATCCCACCCATCTTCAATCATCACCTCCCTCCTTACCATGGCATTTCGCCAGTGCCATCCATGATAACCTAACTGCTGCATGGTTCAATTTGTCACTGCAGTATTGGCTGTGCAATGTGTGTCTGATTCAGTTAATGTGGCAATCACAAAGTTCTCAATGCATGGCAATGTGAAAACAAAGTGTGTTTCTCTTCTCTCCCAGTGTCCTCAGTCACTTCCTAGTACATTACTGATTTATTCTTTCCTACGTTTTGTCCCAGCCTTCCCAAAAATTGAAAAAAAAACATTCTTGGCATGCGCCACATTGTTTTGGCCATGTGATATATTTCATCATGGATTCCATAACGGATGTACTCATGTTCAAATTTTTCCCTTTCAACATTTGTCAACCACAGTGACTCACTATCCAAAGCTTAAGCACATGATGATGATCAGTGACACCCCCACTTATCTGTAGTAAAATGTCTTCTTACCTGGCCAAATCCCTCTAACTTACCCTGAGTAGAGTAAGTTAAGTTTCCTTTCCTTACTGCCAAGCAAACGTATTTGTTGGAAAAAATAATCATACAGTGAGGCCAGGGAGTAAAATGGGACTAAGTAAGTACCTTGACTTGTGCGGTTAGGATAGTCTGTGATGAACGTGCAAAATACAATCTATATCCCGTTCCTTAATCCTTTCTCTGTACTGCAGTGCATCGCTTTTCCCACCGTCTACTTACAGCAGACAAAATGTTTGCATGATATTAAATGCATTTTGGAGAAGAACAGGACCATTGGAATAATATAATTGTTCATTATAGCTGCCCCATCTGGAGACTGCAGAGAGTAGCAAAGTACGCCTAACGAATATGACAAGGGCGCCCACTAGCATGCCTCCATTAATTTAGCACAACAAGAGGAAGAATATTTGTACTCTATAGTGCATAATGCCTTACTCTTTAATGGGAGGTAATTATTTTAATTTTTTCCACACAAAGTGTCTTTTAGTTTTTACTAGGAAATCCTTCAAAAGAAAAAAAAATTACTGTTTTTGTAAACTGGTGTGCAGTTTATTATGCCTTAATTCCTTTCATACAGTTATTGCATTTGCTGTTTCCCTGTATTTGTATATGAGGCATGTGTGGGTTATTGCTGTAACTCTAATCGCATCAAATCAAATGGCCCTAGGGGACCAGCAATGTACTGCTACACATTGTCTTTTTTATTTCATGATAAAGCTACTCCTGCTGGTCTTCTATCTCGGCAGGAGGATGTAGCATCCTAGCTGCAGCAGCTGAAGCTGGAGGCCATATGGGTAGCGTACCAGTGGTGGCTGGCCCAGGAGGATGCTGCTGCTCAGGGCCCCAGCCAGCCACCAGTGCCTCCAGCCTTTCAGCAACACTGGGGATGCAGTCCACTGATAGCTGCCCGTTGTCGTTCCATCACTCCTGCCACCCTCAATTTCAGACCTCACCTTCCAATGCTGCATCCAGCTGAGACTGGCGTGCATCTCAAAAAGCTCCTAGCCCACTGTGTCTAGTGCCCTCTTCTTTGCCCCCTTTTTTAACATTTGTTTTGGTGGGTGGGGCGTGTTGTGGGTGGAATTGACGGAAGTTGAGACCGGGACAGTTTGGACTTTTGTTTATTGTTGGATACTTTGGACATTTGTTGGGCATGAGGATATTTGTTTGGAGAGAGGGGTGGGTGAGCTGTGGGTGGTAGGGGTAGGATTTATTATATTGTTCAAAAGGGTAAAAAATATTTCTTTTACTTTATTTATGCCTCAAGCATTTTTGGGGTGTTTCTGCCATTTAGCGCAGCCTGTTTTAAAAATCTGCTGATAGTGTATAGCAAGTAGTTATGCTGTACACTTGTCCTACTACTCTCCTAGTCTCTGATGTCTGCAACTATATTGACCATTAAGGGGGGAGGCGTTGCCATTGCCTATATTGCCTTCAACAATGCTCCATAGTTCTATTACCTGACTTGATAAAGGGAGGGCTGCATGGTTTCCCAAGGTGCCATCTTATAGTGGTGGTAGGAAGGAATCAGAAGCGAGGTCCCACTCCCTCCTAGGTGAACTCAAACTGTAGGATTAATCTGAAGGATTATTCATTGCAGGTAACTAAGTTGAAATAAAAACATTGAGTTAGTGGGTTATATATTATTATGTCATAACTTTCCAAGCAATTAAGACCAGACTACTATACAACAAGGAATTCTTGAATCGTGAAGTTGACTCAAAGTCTGGAGTGACCAAGGTTAAGGGCCTTATTACGAGTTTGGTGGTCTGACCCCTGGAGGACCACCCCCAACAGAAGCTCATGGTGATGGCAGTCCAAAGTCCACCAAATTATGAGTTGAGCACAAGGCCGACGGTGTGGAGGTGGGGATTTTGTGGCAGTGGTGAGTATATTTCACAAATATATTGATGCCAGTGTGTGCATTTTGACTGCATATGTGTCAGATGCACACATATCCTTGATATATGTGAGAAAATCCATATACCCATTTCCAAGATTCAGCCCTTATGTGGGCAGTCCTGGCAATGGGTAAATGGTTTGAAAAAAACTCACCTGAAGATCCCTGCAAACAGAGTCATAATCTTTGGGGTGAAGATCCTGCTATTAAGGGGGGACCTGGAGAAAGGGATCCATATCGGAATATGCCTGGAAGAAGAAGAGAAGGGTGAGTACTCACCCCAAATCCTTTGGCACTACCACCTTGAAGCAGGAGGTTGGATTGTGACGGTCCGCTCGTGGAACAGGCAACTCATAATATGCACGGTTGTGCAGCTCCACTGTACCACCCTATGGCGGCTGCCTTTCCCTGACCGCGAACCCAGCGGTCGGCGGTCTGCTGGCGGTTTCGTCAGTCCAGTGGTGGTCTTCGCTAAGCTGATCCACCCAACTCATAATACGGCGGTCGGACAGCCGAGCTCACTGCTCTCTGACCACCACAACTTACACAGAAGTCCATGGGACCACCAAACTTGTAATAAGGCTCGAAGAGTTTACACAATCCAATGCATGAATGATGATGCTGATGAATGATGTTCTTCTATATCTAAAATATCAATCACTTTTTATGCGTGGATGGGTGAATAAGGCCAGTGTGAGCTATGGTTTAGGTAATCGCATTGAAGATCCAGCAGTGAGTTTGTGTTGCTTTCACCACATCTGCCCCACCAAGTGTGTGATCAATTAATGGTATAAATTAAGTTACTCCTCAATAAATCACACAGCCCAGGGGAAGAGGGTTAGGGGTTTGATGAATGGATGGGAAAGGGTATTTGGGGAAAGGTGTGACAAAGACAAACGCTACACAAAGACATTATTCATCTGGGCGATGAGCAGCTAACCATAATCAATCTTTTGTGAAAGGAAATGAAGGAATGAATATGACACAGTTATGTTAAATGCATTGCAAACAGTCTGCCAGCCCAGGAGACCCAAGTTATTATAATATTATATATCTAAATGTTCTGTCACCTAGATTTGAAAAATAGTAAATACAAATTATGGAGGAGTAAGGCAACCCCACACAGTTCTAAAAAATGATTCTTAAAAAACAAATGATACTGTATTGCGAAATTGAGAGGTGCATCTTTATTCTTCTTGGATTGTCCATCAATCTTGGGTGGAGTGGTCTGGCAAGGTAAGCATGAGTGTTATGGGGCTTTTGCCTTTAGTACAGGAGAAACGAAGACCTGCGAACTGTCAAAGAGAAATGATATTGTAGAGTTAAGGAGAAGGACAAAAGGTAAACTTCATGAGGAGTGTACCAAGAAGCCTCAGAGGCAGGGCAAGAACATAGGTCTGTGCAATTATTCATTTTATGACTCATATGTGATCAATTAAGTGAGAACAATTACAACAATCACAGACAAGTAGCTACATGTATCGGGCTGATCAAGCTCGCAACATTCATGATCATCCTCATAACATTTAGACTAGCCCATGCATAATGTGATGATGTGACAGAATCACATTTCTGTGTCCAATTACCTACAGTAACAGGTCCCCCACCCAACCACATAGTTTCACATTTGAGGCAGCCAGCACATACACTCACCAGCATTGCATTTCCTGAATTAAGTAATCAACGCACTTCTCAGCAGTCCACAGAGTTGAGTAGGTCCTTTAGAGTCATCACAGTGTTGGTTTTTATGAAATTGATAACTTCCTTCTACTGGCATTTGTTGAGGTAGTCACGCCCTGAGTCCTTGCATCATTCTCCTGACTCTAAATAACGAATATGTCCAACCTGTAGGTCAATGCTGTTGATGAACAACAAGAGAAAAATTTAGTTAATTTTTGGTGCAGACTAGATTTGTGTTTGTTAGCTAAATGGACTGGCAGGGTCTTTGAGGAGTGTGAATCAGAAAACAAAGCATGTGGACCCAGCAAGCAAATCTCACTAAGTGTCAAAGGGTAGGGTAAAAATCACCTACAGAAAAAAATTATCACCCAGCTGGCCACCAACATAGTAAATCATCACAAACACAATCAAGCTTACATATTATAGTTGAACACCCACCCTAACTGTCTGCCACCATATTAATCATCTCAACACTCAGAAACAATCTCTCATTTATCACTCAATGGTGCAGTACTTACCTGTTCTAATTCAAGCACAGTGGTACATTTTGATCCTCTTTGATTCACGCAGCATACATTGGCTAGCCTTGTAAATCAAATTTTCTGGGGCAGTCCCATACATGTGTCTAAAATGGTGAGACTGCATTAGTCAGTAAGACACAAACAAACAAAATAATATAATGATGCCCTAGCTAAATCTTTTATTATTATTTTTTGTCAAAGCAATTTGCGGATAGTAAGTTCCATGGTGGCCCATGCCTACTCAGTTGTCAGGGAAGTAGAGTTTGTTCTCAAACTTAGGTGGTTCACCCAGAAGCTGGTCTGCGAACACACTACCATCACCTGAGTCTGACAATTACCCTCATCCTCCTCCTGTCATAGTACAGGTATGGTGTAATTTGATGGACTAAAGTGCTGATTTATTTTGATCATGTACTCTCTCCACATTTTGGGGTAAGAGACTAGTCCTTTCTCATTGTGACAACTGCACCAGCTACACTGAACCCACGCTCAGCAGACACACTGGCTATCGGACAAGCCAGATAATTTATTGACAGTTTGCTGAGCACTGGCCATTGGTGCCTCTTCCCATACCAATACACCAATGGGTTTTGATACAGATATACCTCTATTGGGTCATCCAGATAGGCCTGGACCATCCTCTCAATAGTCATTGGTTCTCCAAATTGTTCAAACTCCTTTGCCTTCGCCTCTGCACTGGATATAAGCCCTGACTTTAGAAACCAATCAAATGCAGATTTTGAGGCTGATGCTCCTGTTCCTGTTGTTACTGGTGTTTGTGTTGTTGCTTTTGGCTGCTGTGAGCCAACAGCATTGCCCTCAGGCTCTCTGGAAGTTGAAGGCTGCACCTCAGGACTTCTGCCTGGGAGTGTTCCCCTAATTCCCAGTCATTCTTTTTCTAGGTTGCTAGCTTGCTCAGCAATCCATGTCTTGTAGTTTGAAACATCACAGTCGAAAAATGGAATGAAAGTGGCCAGTAATTGTTTGTATTGTGAATCAAGAATTGTGGCACAGATGTAACGATTGGATGCCACAATGTCTCTTTGCAGTCTTGTACTGAAGTGAAGGATTAAACTCTCCGCCAACTCATATGCATCTTTTTTTCATCCACACCTGCATACATTTCAGATAGCTCCTTTAGCTGTTCATTAAGCAAATGCAACAACAGGATAGCCTGGCCTATGGTACTGTCCTCCTTGCTGACTTCCCGTGTGAAAACTTAAAAAAGAAACAGCATTTCTACCAGACATTTGACTAGGCCCCATTGGTCCATCTCAATGATTATACCTTTCATAGTTGCATCCCCTCTTTGCATGACATATTCATTGATCAGTCTTTACTGATCAAACAAATGTTGCAACGTGTTGGTGCCTCCTGTATGAGTGTTTTAACTGGCATTCTAGTATCATGCTGAATTATCCTGAACTGCTGCCGGGCTTAAAAAGAATGGCTGAAATGAGAGCATATTCTTCTGCAGGTGGACAGTATGCTGCTGACTTTGTCTTCTTTTTTTGGAGAAATGCCTGTACAATGATGTTAATGCAGTGTACCAAACATAGGATAATGAAATAGCCACCATCTGACATGGCATTAACTATTGATTTATCTAATATTTAATACATTTCTAAAGTGCAGCTGTCAACCTACAGGTATCCTGGTGCAATACACTTCATGTAGACAAAGCCAGCAGTGAGAGTAAGGCTAGAGACTGAAACAGCCAGCAGAATTAATTGGGGAAAAGCCAGGTTTTCAAAGCCTTCTTAAAGCACAGCGGATCTGCAAAAGCTCTAAGGGCAGCTGTCAGTAAATTCCAGAGTTGAGAGAAGCCTGAACTGTATAGGCTCACCCGCCTTGTCTAGCCTTGCAGAATCTCTTTGCACAACGGAGATTGGCTGAGGCTGAGCAAAAACACCGCCCTGAGGTGTATTTCTTTAAGCTCTGATACAAAGGCACAGGATGAAAGCTCTGCAGGGCACTAAAGACAATACATAAGGATTTAAAAGCTATCCTTTGTTTCAGAGGGAGCTAATGTAGTTATTTCATTGCCTTAGATGTAGAAGGTCTATGAGGTCTGTTTAATGCCAGTTTGGCAGCAGAAGCCTGTACTTTGTATAGTCTGTTAAGAAGGTAGAAGGTGTACCATGGATCAGTGCATTACAATAATCCAGCCTGCTCAAGATAACACCTCGCGCTATAAGGGATTTGACCTGAGAAGGTAGCAGATGAAAAAGCTTTCTGAGACGTCGCAAATGTGTGAAACATGTCCCGGCTACTTTGTTTATGTGTTGCTCCAGGGAAAGTTGATCATCCAATGTTGGGGGGAGGATGTGTCCTAACGGCTAGGGTGGTTAATCTCAAATCTGGAGAACCAGGTTTGAGTTTCGGAAATGAAGCTCAACATCCTGTGATTCTGGGCAAAACACTTAGGGGCATATCAACAAGGCCCAGAGTAAAAATTATCGCCGCTTTAGCATCCGTTTTTGGACAAAAAGCGGCGATAATTTTAACGCCCTATTAGCAAGGACACGCTAACGAGTGAATCTGTGCTTCTTCGCCCATTTCCTTTGCGCCTCGCCTCGCATCGCTAATGAGATGCGAGGTAGGCGTGCCTGTCTGAAATACTGCAAAAATCATCGCTGTATTTACAAGGGTATCGCTAACCTGACTAGCGACTTAAAAATCAGTGCTAACCAGGTTTTTTGCCTGTTTCTTACACCTGCTTTTTTTCCTACTATACATATCTGTCATGGGAGGTGGATTATTATCCTGAGTCCACATCTCTGTATTTACAATAATTTTCCCTAACGCTGTTCCCTATCGCTGGAATTCCAGTGATATTGTCGCTTCTCGCCGCTATTGGCTGGATTTCTATCGCCTCGCGGATTCGCCTTGTTAATTGTGCGCTGACAGGGCGATAGAATCCGGCGATAGACGGCATTAGGATTTGTCACGCTAAAAGCGGTCAGCGATAAATATCACTGCCGCTTGTTATATGCCCCTTAATCTTCCGGTGCCTCACAAAAATGAATGTGTCCTTGTGTAATGCATCTGGTGTTCATGTAAAGCGCTCTGATACCTGATACCTTTGGGTCAAGTTCATGCTATGTAAAACTTTGAAGAAAACGTAATTCCAAGATTACGAGCCTCATCAGATAGGGACAGCTCGTCTTCGGTGGGGTTTGGCTAGAAGTTGACGAGAAGAGTCATTGGGATTTTACTCTGTGGGCAGCAGAGGAATTCTGTTTCATCCCCATGAAACTATATCACTGCCATAGTCCATTGCAACAAGTCCAAAGTCCTCTGTGTCGCAGTCATTCAGGGACCTTGTTGTTAAAGTCATCCGAGATGTTTGCAGCTGTGATTTCTCCATGGTGAACATGACTACTGTTGCATGCTTTCAAGCACCATTAAAATGTCAGCAGTGTCAACACCTGCAGATATCATTTCTCTAAACCCCACAAAAGAGATCCAGTGTGCAGTGATTCACATGTAATCAGTGGCTTGGAAACTGGTCCACATGTGTCATCAGGTGGATAGTGTGATAGGAACTCTGCTGCAAAAGTTGTCCAACAAATTCCAGCACATTGTGAGGTAGCACTGTAACAGCAACTCTGGCAAAATAGGTCCAACTGGCAATCTTGCATTTTGGGCAGATGACCGCCATCTAGAAAACCCACGCTCTTACATTTTAGTCAGCTTCCCGTTGTACAAATGTGCCGTTGGTTGGTTGCGTTCATACTGCCCCTCCTGTCTAAACAAGCCAGGAATAGTAGCCTGGATTTGTTTCTTTTCTGGTGCACTGATGAAGGCTACTTCTTGAGAGAAGAAGGTGGTAGACTCAATGTGCGTCTCAGCGGGGTAATTATTGTTCGCTCTTGCCTTGGTGTCTCGACCTAACTCTGAGCCTTTTGCTGTTGCTGATGTGGGCAATACTACTGCACTGCTGGGGACAGGGCCGATTTACATAGCAAAAATGTCACCCTCTCTTCTTCACCTTCACCTTCCACCGTGATCAGAGCAGATTCCCTGCTCTCACCATGTTCACTATATCCCATTTGCATTTGTTTTTGCTAATGTGCACTTCCCAGCGGATTGTGTGGTGTTTTCTCAAATGCGTTGGGTGGCCTCCACTACCGTAGTTTGTACTAAGCTTACCTCGACAAAAACTTGCATAGCAAATTGAGCATAGGGCAATGTTCACCTCCTGCTTGCTAACAGTAAAGAAGTCTCAACCTGGGGAGGTCCACTTTCTGATATTTGTGCCACTGCCAATGTCCAAAGAAGTGGCGGTAGGTGGGTGTTTCGATGTTGACCTCTCTGCAGTGCCTACATCTACTGCGGTGGTTGTGGATATAGGTCGCAAGGGCCTTGCAAATATGGAAGCTGGCAGTGGTGGTGTCTGTGTCACATCCCTCAGAGCAGGTTGAGATTGGGGACCATCAGCCTCCTCTGGGGCTGGGCTAACATCCATGATGACTGGATCATCATCATCCCCCTCTTCTTCATCCATAACTCTAAGGCTTTCAGAAACCTTACTTTTTCATAGTCTTTCCTGGCATGTCTCAGACTGAGGCAGAATCCAAGTGGTGTCTTGATCATCAGAAGGGGGGATTGGAAAACAATATGCTGGAGTATCCTTCCATTTTCTTGCTGGAGATCTGGAAGAAAATGGATCTTCTGAAAGAGGGGCTTTGTCTCCTTCCTCAGAATGAAGCTCAATATCCTGAAGTACTCCTACTTCGGGAGGAACTACTATTGCTGGTTGCTGCTGTTGTTGTCCACTTAGCTGAGTTTATGGCAATGATTGGGTACTACCTTGCAAAATTGATAACTCCAATTCAATGTCACTGCTCGTCGGTGTTGCCGTGATTACAGTGGCTTCCTCTGTGACTGACATGGGCTTGGGCCTAGGTTTGGGGAGTGCTGCTCCCAGCTTGCTCCCAGGAGGCTGATGCGGCAGGCACACAACGTTGTCTGAAAAATGTCTGGGGCAACATACCAGTGGTGGTAAGTTCCTTTTTTATCACTGGCAACTTTCTTGGTAGCACCTTTCTTTGGGGCCATCTTGAAGCTGTCAGTTGGGAGTGGCACTTTGCTTTACAAGCTGTTTGGTCACTCGCCATGTGCACAGGTCTTCCGTCTGGCAGTAGTGTGGGTGACGTCTCTTCTCATGTGCACCTAAAAGAAAACAAGCAAGACGAACATCAGTGAAAAGTGGCATTGTTGCAGTTTGCATTAGCAGTTCTTAGAAAATGAATGCTGTAGTGCGGCTGTGTGCCAATAGTAGAGAGGGGTTGATGGATGTTGGGAACATGTAAAAACAAAAATTGCAAAAAAAGAAAAGGACCTTTTTATAACTAAAGAAATAATCATTTAAAAACATTAATTTAAAAAATAATTTATGAAATAAAAAAATTGAAATAAATGAAAATTGAATTAAAAAAGTATATAAAAAATAACCACAACATTTAAAACTGAAAGCATTAATTGGCACATGCATCAAGTAAAAATCACCTCGCAAAAATACTGAATCGCTAAAATCTCCCGTTAGCGAGTGGCAAACAACGAATCCCAATGCATCAACATCAATAGCGAAAAAATAAAGAATCGCAAAAAAAATCCCTGTTAAAATAAAGAATCGCAAAATAAAGAATCGGCAATACCGAAAATACAAATAGCGCCTGGCATTAGTGAATCGCAAATAAAGAATCGCTAATGAATGCATCAAAAGTCGCAAATACCGAAAATCTCAAAAATCGCTATTTAGCATGAGCAGATTAAGGGGAATCAGAACCAGGAGGTAAAGTTGCAGTAAAAGAAAAAAAAATCACAAGTGTTCCACAGATGCAATCAATCAGAAAGCCATACAAATTGGGCCTGGAGACCCTGTTTCCTTTCACAAAATGGCAGCCCTCTACGTGCTTGCAAGGAGGATGAGAATAAATGCTGCAGCACAGCGCTGGAGAAGGATCCAGGAGAGAGTATTCAGAGTGCGCATTACATTGCTTGGCCAAAATGAGGATGAAGTATACGACAAGTACCGTCTCAATCGTGCAATGATAATGCGCCTAATTGCTGACCTGGAACCACTACTGCACCACCAGACACATCGGACCAATGCCATTCCTGCACACGTCCAGGTCCTATGCAGCCTGCACCTACTGGCGTCTGGAAGTTTCCAGGGGGTCATAGCGGTAGCGGGAGGTGTATTACAAAGCGCACTATCACGCTTCTTCCGTAAATTCATTGATGCCATGCTGACAATGATACATACCCACATCAGCTTCCCCACAACCCCACGGCAGATGGACCACTCCAAACAGGAATTCTACCAGGTGGCCCAATCACCCCATGTCATAGGATGCATTGACTGCACGCATGTCCCCATCTGTCCACCCTCAGCCAATGAGTACATCTTCCGTAACAGGAAGTCCTATCTTTCCATCAACGTGCAGGTCGTGTTCGATGCCAAGCACATCATCACGGACATAGTGGCACAATTTCCAGGGAGCACACACGACTCCTATATATTCAGACACAGTGGCATCCACAGGCGTCTGCTCAATGGAGAATTCGGAGAGGGACTCCTGCTTGGTACGTAAACATACCTATTCATAACATCTGTATCACACATGTATCATCATGACTGACACTAAGCCTTTGCTTCCACCCTGTAGGTGACAGTGCATACACCCTGCGGGAATATATCCTCACCCCCTACATCAACCCAGCTACACCACAGGAACAACGCTACAACGCCGCCCACATTAGCACCAGAAATGTGATTGAGAGGACATTCGGGATCCTGAAGAGTCGCTTCCGGATCTTACATAAGACTGGTGGTGCTTTGCAATATAAACCAGACACCTGTTGCAGGATTGTAGCAGTATGTGCCACGCTGCACAACATTGCTACCAGAAGGGGGATACCCATAGAGGTGGACAGGAATGACAACTACTGGGATGATCAACCACCCGCACAACACCGACAGTCACACGTTCCAAACACAGTTGAAGGTCAAAGGAGGCGGACATACATCACACAACATCATTTCAGAGCCAGGTAAGAATGAGCCATGATGATATCATTAGGAGTGCTACTGTTTACTTCACATGAGCACTTATGTAGGTAATGTTACACTAACATGCAAATTAGAGTTCCCCCAAACATTGTGGGCAAAAACATGACCGTTGGCATCACGGGAGTGCTAATGCAAAATTAAAGTGGGCCATGGTTACCCCACCATGGTCAGGGATGCAGGACTGAATGTCTAGTGGTGCTTCCCACAAACACCCAGCCTCCTATCGTGTGTCTCCTGCACCTCACCACGCTGTGTCTCTGTGGCTGTGGAGCAGCGCGAACTGCGCCTCCTGGTGCAGGTCTCCAGCACCGACACGCTGCTCACACTGAATGCAGCCTCACTGCCATCCTCCCATCCCAAGTTGCTGCCACTGAATGTCCCTGACTGCAAGTGTTCCACTGCAGTGGTCACCTGGCCTAAGGCCTTCGCCACGTCACCACAGTAATGGCCGAGGTCCACCTGCAGTGACACGGAGCGGTGGGACAACACAGCAGTGCTGTTGCAGAGCTTTGTGATGGCCCTGGTCGATGCTGTGGTACGGAGCAAGTTCTGCCTATGCCTCCGGCGCTTGCTGGGTTGTCCTGCTCGGATGGCACGGGTGAGCTCCTGGTGGTTCTGACTAATGTCCCTATTGCCCTCTGCCACAACTGTGGTTCTGTGCCGCACAGCGTCAGTTAGAGTGCACATATGTTTGGCGAGTCTTGAAATATTGAGGTTCATTGTCCCCATGTGTCTCCCCTGCAGGTGCTGAACACGCAGCATCTGGGCCTCGACTCCACCATAAATGTTCCTTGGCTGGTCGGCTCCCTCGGCAGTACTGCGCATGGACCTGCGCCGCTGCGTGACTCTGCCATGTGCTGGTGGTGGGGCTGGCGGTGTGACACCTGTATGACTTTGCCCACTTGTGGGTGCAGGACTCGGGCCTGCATCCATCACCTGCAGGGAGAGGGCATGTGCCCTGCGTCTTGGTGGTATTGTCGCTGGTGGTGGTGGTATTGTCGCTGGTGGTGGTGGGGATTGACCTTCCTGCAGAGTGTCGCCATCGGTATCTGCCGGTGTTCCGGAGATGATGAGGCGCTCACTATCATCTGAATCCCCAGGAGATGCATCTGTGTATGAAACAGTGCATTGTTAGTTTATTTTGTGACTACATCTGTTTGTCATTCTGCATTTATTTCCTACAATTAATTACATGATTTGACTCTCATTTGGCCCTGTACTGCTGACCTCATTTATTGTGCATTTGTGACTATACATGCACACTTTGCTGACATGACTACGACTCCCATGATGCAATACTAATGTGAGGGCATATGTGTTAAGCCCTTCTGCCTGCACACTGTGATTGACCTGGGGGGATGGGGATGGGTATACGATACGCAGCGTATGGGCGCAGGCATGCATCTTACCTTGTACTGTGGTGGCTGCGCCGGAGGTGTCCATCTGCGTTACTCCGACGACTGCCTCTGGCTCAATGGTCCCCTCGACGAGCTCCTCCAGGGCAGTGTTTGCAGGCACTGTGGATGGCCCCCCTCCTGTGCCAGCTGCCCACTTGACCCTTTCGGCAATTCTTTCCTTTGCCCTCTTCCTGAGGTCATACCACCTCTTCTTTAGGTTGTCGATTCTGCGGTGCGTCACTCCCACAGCATTCACCCTCTCCCTGATGCAAAGCCAAATTTTCCTCTTCTCAGCTTCGGGCACCTTGAGTGACAGCTTGCCAAACAGCTTGTCATGCTTGCTGCTCACCCCCTCGATCAAGTGCTCAAGTTCCCTGTCAGAGAACTTTCTCTTCCTCTTCCTGGGCGTGTCTGCAGTGGCAGGTGCATCCTTGTCCATCCTGGATGAAGGTAGGGTGGATGGTTTCAGTGGGTGAATTCTCTTGCCTCAGCCTGTGTGCTCTGCCTCCTCCTGTGATCTCCTCAGGGCAGTGAATGAGGGTGGGGCTGGTTGACTTCCTGGTTGTGATGTCATCAGCCCGCTTCTAGAGCGACCCGTTTATAGCGAATTCGCTAATTCCGAACTCGCTAATACCGAATTCGGTATTACCGAATTCGGTAATTGCTAATCGTTATTTTCAGAAATCGCTATTGAGTATTCGGTAAATAATAGCGATTTTTAAGGAATCGCTGAGATTTACCGAATCTGTTCATGCATTCCGAAATGCGATTCCTTATTAGCGATTCTTTATTTTTCGCTATTAAGGAATCGCTTTTCGGGATGTTGATGCATGTGCTCCATAATTGCTAATGTACTAGGGGACTACCATGAGAAACCCACTGGGATTTCGGAGGCAAGGACTGTTGCAGGGGAAATGCAAAAAAGCATAAGATAATATAAAACACTGTTCATACAGTACATTTAGTATGAGCATTGAGCAACTAGACCTTAAGCATATGATTAAACTGATATCAGGGAAAAGTAAAAAATAAATGCACAAACAAAAAGACTTAAGCCTCTACATACAAAATGGCTTTGAAAACTGAAAAAAAGTTTGCACAAAAGGTAACATGGTCAAACAACAAGTAAGGATGCATGGCCACAACAAAGAACCAGTGGCAGCTCCTCTGAAAAGGCGGAAGCGCATCGCCCCACTGCCAGGAGCAGCACAGAAAGGATAAAAATAAAATGATAATAACGGAATGTTATTATTATTTTCTTTTCCTCCTGCTGCGGCAGTGTGTGAGGAGGTGGAGCTGCATGGGGAGGAGTGGTAGAACACTCCTGTGCACAATGACTGTTTGGTCGGCCCTATAGGGCCGCCCAAAACAGTCATGTGCATTTCCCTGTTCTCCATGCACGCTGCATTACAGCCTGCATGGAGAACATGCCCACCCCTCCAGCCCCTGGCGCTCAGAGCAATCACAACGCTGGATTGCAGCAATCTGATTGGCTTAATGGTGGAAGCCGGGCTGCCAGCCTCCTTTTCTGGCCTGGAGCCAAACACAGGCAAGCAGGAGAGAAGACGCAGGACCCTACGGTGGCAAGGTACTTTCTTTTTAAAGGAGCCCGCATCCACCCGCGCCCACCCCCTCATACGTCAGTATTGCCGGCCACCACTGCAAACAACACATGCAGGCCTGTGTCAAAAGCACTCTGGCTGCCTAGACAAAACTGGGATTGGGAAGTGAGCTGAAGAATGATAATTGATTCAACCCAGATCTGTGACTGAGGGTGAGTGTCTGAAATGTTTCAGCACTCCGTCCATCATCTCCTTTTGTTTGCTTTAGACAAAATGGCCATCAGCCACATGGTCAAGCACCAACAACCAGCAAGGAGGCATGGCCACAACAAAGAACACATGAAGGCCTATGGCAAAAGCATAATGGCTGACTAAACATAATGGCCGCCAGCCACATGGTCAAACAGCAACAACCAGCAAGGAGGCATGGCCACTATAAAGAACACAAGCAGGCCTATGGCAAAAGCACACTGGCTGCCTATACAAAATGGCAGCAAGCCAAATGGTCAAACAACAACATCAACCATCAAGGAGGCGCGGACAATACAAAGAACACATGCAGGCCTGTGGCAAAAAAGACACACTGGCTGCCTATACAAAATGGCAGTGAGCCACATGGTCAAACAACAAGCAGGAGGCTTGAAAACCAAATAACACATGCAGGCCTATGGGCACTGACTGTACAGAATGGCCCCCGGCCACATGGCATGGGGAACAAAGACTAATGGTGGTTTATGGCACACAGACTCCCACATTGACCATACAAAAGAGACATGGTAGCAAAGGAAAAAACAGCATTAATTTAGCAATGCCAAAAAACGAACATTTACTGGGCTAAAGTATTTTACAACACACGTCCTCCAAAGGCATCAAATATATTACACCACTTATGTAATGTAAGCAAAATTTCTAAAGCGCACTATCACCCCACGGGTACCCTGCCGCTGACTGACAGTGGTTCCTCTACATGCACTTATTTACCCACCGGATGAATAGCCTGCTCTACCTCCTAGGGAAGAGATAAGTTTTAAGTTTTTTCCTAAACTGAAGCTATTCTACTATTTGTCTGATATCGGGCATGAGATTATTCCACAGATGGGCAGCTGCCCAGCTGAAGGCTCTCCCCCCAAACCTAGAGGTTCTTATTCTTGTGGTACAAACCAGGTGAGCAGTGGAAGAATGAAGATTTCGTGATGGAGCGTGCCAGGCAAACTTTTTCTCCAATGGCAAAGGTCCAAGTCCATGAAGGGCCTTCAAAACAATACATAGTGATTTAAACTGGATTCTTTGAGCTAGAGGGAGCCAGTGAAGATCACTAAGAGCCGCAGATGCAGAATCGCCTCGAATCCTCTGTAAAGCAAACTTAGCGACGATTGTCTGTATTCTTATACACTGTCTGCAGAAGAAAATGTAATAAATCCCCCAAAAACACATTTTGTAATTTAATCCAATGCCATCCATGGCCTAAATGAGGTTTCAAAAATAACTAGGCCCTCACTGAAACGGACTATATAAACTGGCCTATACAAAATGGCCCCTGACCACACGGCATGGGGAACAAAGACAAATGGTGACCTATAGCAAACACAATCACACACTGGCCAGACAAAGGAGGCATAGTAACACAGGAGAAAACAGCATTATTTCAGCAATGCCAAAAGCAAAAATCAACTGGGCTAGAATTTTTTACAAGAACAAACATATGCCAAAGGCATCAAATATATTACGTCACCTATATACTGTTTAACAAATATAAAATATTCCCCAAAAAAACACATTTGTAATTTAATCCAATGCCATCCATGGCATAAATGAAGTTTCAATTTAACAGACACCACAGAAACAGTAGTTTCATGCACCCATGACTTGAACGGGGCCTATTGGCTGGAAGGCCCATTGGCCGATTAGGCCACGTAGTGAATTAAATGAATATTGCAAATTTATCAAAAAACATCGAAAAAATTTACTGAACTGTGCAACATTTTTCCTTTACAAAAGAAGAGAAGAACAATTACATGCAAAAAGAAATAACTAGGCCTTTACTGACTACAGACCACCCACCACAATAAATGTTAAAGATCAAATTACAGTACAAATAAACCCTGGTTTCATGCTATCTATCAAACAAACAACACCCTTATAAAACAGTTTTTACTTACTTGTGATAACACAAAAGCAAAGTCCTCAAATCCAATGGTTTATATACAACAGACAAACAGAGTGACCTTTTTAGCACCAAATCCAAATAAGAAGTGACCAGGAGGTGGAAAAAGTACTGGGAGTAGCCTGCTGGACTGGAACAGAAAGTTGGAGTCTCTGGGGCACTTCCTCCTAGTTGAAAAATAAAGGTAAAATATAAAAACAAAAGGAATGATCCTTTTGAGAAGTTTCTCAACTCCAAATTATTTTTTGAGGAGGTTTAGCTGCTTCTCGAGGAGAGAATCTTCTACAGGTTGCAGCCGCTCATGCTTGATCGTGTTCGCCTAAGTCACAAAAAAAGTGCTGGAAGTCGCTGACGTGGCCTAAAACCCCATCAGCTGCTGCAAAATCTCACTTATGCTTGTGGGCGGCTAGAAAATCTCATGTGTGCTCACTAGCCCCCGGCTAGTCTTGTCACACTCCCAGCACGTGAAATGACATGACGAGCACGCCAATGGAAAAAAATTCTGCTCCTTTAAAGAGGACAAAGTTTAACAGTAACTCCACGTTCTCCGCGGATCGCAGAGTTGCCGAATTCCACAACCTCCGCGAGCAGAGCGGCGTTTTACGCCCAAGCCTAGGTGTGATTTCTTACAGAAATTACAACATCATCTTTTGTAGCTGCCCTCCCGTAGCATGCATTAGAATAATATTTGGTAAATTTCTAATTTATATACTCTGTTGATGCACTTTCTAGGCTGTAGGTGTAGCTCATGTGATTTAGTAACTGCTTTGCTTTCTGTGAGGTAATGTACTTTTCTGCCACTGTCGTTATATCTGAAAGTACTGTGATAGTATAAATATACACAATATATTAATGATTATGTGTTTGTTATTTACATGTAAAAATATGCAACTACTTCTATTTTATATACTTACATGTATAATCTGTTTAGATATTTCACGCTGTTTTGCAGCTTTTCCTTTGGTGGTGTCCCAATGTAGAGCAGGTACTTTCTTTTCTGTTGGGTGAAAAAACATGTTAGTTTCATGTTAAATGTTAATTCGTTGGTAGTTTGTTGAGGATAAAGGATTTATTTTTACACGCTATTTGGGTGAGTTTCTAGTTTTCTAATTATTTATGTATACTTACTTTCTTAAATCTTTTTACTTGTTTCTGACAGGTATTTATTTATTATTTTGGCAGTTTTTCATTTTTCGTACTTGCAGGGTTTTCTTTTAAGAAGTCTATGTAAAGAAATAGAAGTTGAAATGTGTTTTACTAATTAATATTATTAATGAATTCATATTTTACAATTATAAGTTAATTAACAAGCACGTTCTAATTTAAAAATAAGTTGTACTTACTGGGTTAGGTAGTTGTTGAGATGTATATATTTCTTCTTTAATGTTCTGGTGAGAGAAATTGGCAGTGCTTCCTCGTCTTGCAGAGTTTGTTGGTTTTGAAGTATTTAGCCCTAATTTCGATGTCGGGCGGGACACCGTTTCAGTGAGGGAACTGACCGCGCGTAGGTCGGCGGTTCCGAGCACCGCATTATGATGGAACAGCACATGGTGGGGTCGCAAATTCCCATTTATCCACCCGCAGCACAAGCTCCCATAGAGAAATTGGGAGTTTGTGTAAATCCCTGCACTGTGGCAGGCACAGTGAGGATTTCGGCCCCCAACCAGAGGACTGCAGAGTCACTTTTTATGAAGGAAAGCCCGGCATGAAAAGCCCGTCTGAAACCGACTTATGTTGCCCTTTAACCATTTCTCAGGCCTGCAACTGCAGATCTTGTGTGTGTAGTCTACAGTACCATGACAACCTGGCAAAATACTTAGCTGTGGATGTTTGACCCTAGCTTACCTGGCGCCTAGGAAAACCTGGCAAACCTGCACATTTTTTAAAACTAGATACCCAGGGGAATCCAGGATGGAGTGACTTGTGTGGCTCTCACCGGGTTCTGTTAACCATAATCCCTTGCAAACATCAAACTTTGAAAAACAAAAAAAAGAAATTCCACATATTTCTGTGATGGAAAGTTCTGGAAACTGTGGGGACCACAAACTTCCATGAACCCAGTATTCCCCCAGGTCTCTAGATAAAAATGGTACCTCACTTGTGTGGGTAGGCCTAGTGCCCACAGCAGGAATCGACCCAAAACGCAATATGGGCACATCACATTTTTCCAGTGAAAACTGACCCTTTTTTTACAATGTACCTATCTGTGGATTTTGGACCCTACCTTAGCTGGCACCTAGGGAAACCTGCACATTTCTGAAAATGAAATACCCAGGGGAATCCAGGATGGGGTAACTTGTGTGGCTTTCATCAGGTTCTGTTAACCATAATCCCTTGCAAACCACAAACTTTGTCCAAAATACACATTTTCCTCACATTTCTGTGATGAAAAGTTCCAGACACTGAAGGAAGCCATAAACTTCCAGCCACTTAGCATTTCCCCAAGTCTCCCCAAAAACTTGTGTGGGTAGGCCTAGTGCCCGCAACAGGAAATGGCTCAAAACACAACATGGGCACATCACATTTTTCCAGTGAAAACTGACCCTTTTTTTGCAATGTGCCTAGGTGTGCGTTTTGGACCCTAGCTCAGCCAGCAGCTAGGGAAGCCTAGCAAACTTGTAAATTTTTAAAAACTATGCACCCCGGGGAATCCAGGATGGGGTGACTTGTGTGGCTCTAATCCAGGTTCTGTTACCCAAAATCCTTTACAAACCTCAAACTTTATAAAAATACAAACCACATTTCTGTGATAGAAAAATTCTGGACTCTGAGAGGAGCCACAAACTTCCACCCACCCAGCATTCCCCCAAGTCTCCCGATAAAAATGGTACCTCACTTGTGTGGGTGCCAAAGCAGAGTCACACTAAAAACTTATAAAGAATAATTGTGCTTATTAACTCGCTATGATATGACCTCAAAATCTAACAATTTTGGCCATTCCCTGTCACAGGCACTTGGCCCACCCACACAACTGAGGTACCATTTTACTCGGGAGACAGAGGGGAACGCTGGGTGGTAGAAAATGTTAGCCGGCATGGTGAACCCACACAGAAATTTGTTTTTTTGTGCTAAATTTGAGGTTTGCAGGGGATTCTGGGTAGGAAAAAATTGGGGGATCCACACTAGCCACCCCTCCCAGGACTCACCCGGGTGCCTAGTTTTGAGAAATGTCTGGGTTTGGTAGGTTTCCCTAAATGGCCGACAAGCCCAGGACCAAAAACACAGGTGCTCCCCTTGCAAAAACGTCCTTTTTGTGATAGATAATTTTGATGACTCCACAATACGTTTTGGGCCCTTCCCTGTCGCAGGCACTTGGCCCACACCACACAAGTGAAGTAGCATTTTTATCGGGAGACCTGTTTGAATGCTTGGTGGTAGGAAACGTGTGCTGTCCCAGTGATCCCACGACTTTCCCAAACATAAATGTGAGGAAAACGTGATTCTTTCAGCTAAATTTGAGGTTTGCAGCATATTCTGGGTAGGAAAAAGTTAGGGGATCCACGCAAGCCACACCTCCATGGAGTCCCCTGGCTGTCTAATTTTTAGAAATGTCTGAGTTTGATAGGTTACCCAAGAAACGCAGGTGACTCCCTCACAAAACCAGGGCTTTTTGTGACCAATAATTTTGAAGTCTCCACAGTACGTCTTAGGCCCTTCCCTGCTGCGGACAGTAGGCCTACTCACAGAAGTGAGGTACCATTTTCATCAGGAGACTTGGGGTAGTTCTGGCTGGATGAAAGTTTGTGGCTCCCCACAGATTCTGTAACTTTCAATCACTTAAATGTGTAGAAAATTAGATTTTTTTAGCTAGATTTGAGGTTTGCAGGGGATCCTGGGTAAGAAAACATTGGGGGATGCCCACAAGCCACATTTTCCTGGACTCCCGCAGGTGACTAGTTTTCAAAAGTTTCTGGGTTTGGTAGGTTTCCATAGATTTTTTTTGAACCCCAGACCAAAAATGCAGATAATCTCCTTGTAAAAACAGGTAGTTTTGCGTAAGATCATTTTGATGTTTCCACAATAGGTTTTGGGCTCTTCCCTGTCAGAGGCACTTGGGCCACCCACTCACGTGAGGTACCATTTTTATTGGGAGACTTGGGGGAACACTGGGTGGATGGAAGTTTGTAGATCCCTGCAGATTCCAGATCTTTCCATAACTTAAATATTAGGAAAATTAGATTTTTTAGCTACATTTCTGGTTTGCTGGGGAATATGGGTAAAAAAAACCTGGTGAGAGCCATGCAAGCCATTACTCCCCTAGTTGTCTACTTTTAAAAAATTTGCAGGTTTGCATGGGTGACGGCTGAGGTAGGGCACAAAATCCCCAGCTACCTATATTGACAAATAAGATAAAAAGAGAGTTCTTACTAAAGGCCCTCTTACTGACACAAATATAAATTTGGTACTAATTTGTTTAAGTTAATCCACCACTTACTTGCTTTCAGCCTCAAATGAACAAATACTCATCAAATTATCTAAATATTGAAACAAAGCCTTCTGAAGGTGAGCCATAATGTCACTTCACAGCACCAACCGCTTTATGGTCCATTCATGCGCCACAAGACTTTCAAACTGCCGGCCACAGGCCAAATCAAACAGATCACTTACACTCACATCAATATACTGCTGCCATGCAAGGGCCCATCACATTCATACGCCACAGGATGGAATGAGTTTGACTGCATTTTACCACCTGTCAAGTAGCCGCCTCCTTTCTGAACATTATCTAATGCATGCCTAGTGAACCTTTACTAATGGCTCCCATGACTGCCACATAAGGCTCAGGAAGACATGTCTTTCATGCACTTTTAGCGCACTCACTTGCTAAATCCAGCTTGTTTGTGGATGCAAGATGGGAGGTGTCCGAGTATGTCGCATAGCCATTCCTTGAACTGAGTGAACATATCAACCTTTGAAAATAAGGTAAACATGCTGAAGATTTTCCAAAGTTTTCTAAAGAGAACTTCATAAACTATGAAGAACGGTAGAATGTGAAACATAGGGTAGTCTGTGACAACGTGGAATATGTCCCACCCACCGTTATGTGCAGTGCTGTAACTGTAATGCACTCATCATATGGCAAACTGAACATCTAAGTTCTGTCAGAGGATGAAAATGGCAAGCGGGTCAAGCATTGACCCCTACATACTACAGTAATTCAATGTGAGTGTGGCACCAATGGATTTGAATCCATGGGTGAAGGTGAAGACATGACATGTCATCTGTACTACCTTTACTATCTGTCTTCTACCTATGTAATATTCCTGGGAAAGCACACCTACCATAAGTTTTGCTTACCCGTTCTTGTGTCTGTCCTCATCAGAGTCCTGAATGATCCTGTATAACTGTCAAGTAAGCCTATACTAATGCCTTCAGTCCCTAGCTACTTGAAGCTCGAGAAAACATGCCTGTCATGCACCATCAATGCACTCCCTGTGCTAAATCACACTCCTTCCAGTTTGTGGATGCAAATTGGGATGGTCCAAGTATTCGTCATGGCCAATTCCTAGAAATTCCTTGAACTGAGCAACAAATCTACCTTTGAAAATGAGACAAACATGCTGGGGGATATTGCCTAAGTTCTCTAAAGTAATAAGCCAAATAAATGTCCTGTGGGACTCATTCACCAACACGTTTGCTTTGACAATGTGAAAATTCAATGCCTAACTTGCATAATTCCCTATGTTATTGAAAAAGTGTACAGGCCAAAATATCTTGTATGATGATTGTTTTGTCATCTTATACTAAAGATGGGAAAACAAACATCATAGAAGATATTGTGTCCTGTACCCCATGTCATGGTTATGATACAAGCCCTGTACCCCTTTTCATGGTTACGATACAAGTTACTAATTGAGTTTGCACACTTTCAAAGCAAGTATAAATGTTGGTGAATAAGTGCTTTTGGCTATTTGTTTGACTTAATATGCCTACTCCGGTTCTCGATGGCAATCAGGGTGGTCCTTGTGTAGTATACATAAATTCTCTAACAAGCACTTCAAAATCTAGTCAAGCCTTTAACATTTTGCCAAAAGCGTACTCCATGACAATGTGGCGCCTGTTCTATCTACCAGTATGTGTAGTGTGGGGACAATAATGCACTTGTCGACTGGCAAACAGAACACCTCCCATGTTCTGAGAGCAAATAAGGGTTTCAAGAAGAGGAACTAAAATATGTGGCTGCTTGCCTAGTGAAGTAGTGGCCCACAGACAGTAGGTATTTTACCTAATGACAGCTTCACCTCAGTAAATGTCCCAGTACTTTGCTTTAGTATGATACAACATAGAGCAAGTAGGAAAACACAAGGCTGGCTGAGATGGGCACTGGGGACAGTAAACACGACTATCCTGCCTCTTTCCCTGCTTCAAGCACACTTTACAACGATGACTTGGTCTCTCTTTTTTTGGTGTTGCAGGACTTTTATCAGCAAAGTGTCATTCCTGCAGCCTTTCCACATCCTAACTTGGATTGGAGGTATAGGCAATAGGATATAGGCACTGATAGGTAATTTCACTAAGAATTTGTAAGGAAAAGTTCTCAGTGGTGACGGTGCTGAAGGGTTTGAGAGAACCACCTGCCTCCCTAAGGTTTGTGGCCTAAGCAACAAGACAACATAATCAGCATACCCCAGCACACGTGAATTCAATAAATGACAGTTTCAGATGTTATTCACATATAACACAACAAATCAATCAGTTGATTCTTTCTTCTTTTAATTTTTCTTCAAGCTTTTAGTGAGTGAACTGTTCCCAAGCAAACACGTGTTTCTTCGCCTCAGTAAGTTTGTACATGCGACTTGTTCATGGCTGAACGGATTCACTGAATTGCTGTTTCCAATGTGGCGATAATTCCAGGCCACACTAATCCTGTGGCGTGAGGTGGAAATTCAATAAAATCTGCTGGGCATATTTATAGATTTCATCGGATGCTCCATTTCCTATGCAATGGCATATTAGATTGTGCATTAGCAATTGAATTATTTACTGTAGTTTATTTTATTTTATTTTATAATGAACCTTTGCTATTGTAATTGTGTTCATATGAATTTTGAATATTGTTGTTACCAAATTCTAATAACAAGAAAACATTCTTTAAAAACTATGTTGTTTATGCAAAGAAAGTATTTTATCTATGGCCATTAGTTTACGGCGTATTTCTTGGGTGAGTAGAGCACATTGTGTAAACTTGACAAAGGCTCTATAGCTGAAACGCATTGTTTTGCACAATAAATTTGGTGCTAATCATTTGGTGTACCGCTTTGTCATTCTGGATTGTGGATGATAATTTTGAAGGGTATATATATATATATATATATATATATATGTGTATATATATATATATATATATATATATATATGTTTCCAAAAGCCTCCGAGCTTTAAAGACGCACTCCGTGAGGAATTGTTCAACATGAACTTTATTGACACAGCAGCGGCTTCACAGACCCGCAAATGATGTCCCTGACGCGTTTCAGTGCACACCTGCACCTTATTCATAGGGAGAGGCAAGTTGGAACACCAGAACTGGACTGCCAACATCTTTTCCCCTTCTGATGCATGTGTTCTCCAGTGAACGGCATGCTGGGAGCGGTAGTCCTCAATTCTTCCCCTTTGGTGGGTCCGATGTCCAACATCAATTATTCTGCCTGTGTTCGTATTAATTATCTTACGGCCCTCCAGTGAGCCTCGGGGCCATACTGCCACTGCCAAAATTGTAAATATTCCTCACACTGGAACAGGCTGCAATGATTTACAGCCACACAGAACGCTCTTCGGTATTAGCAGTGGTGCAATCTTCCACGGCCGGAGCTGCCATGTTCAAACATGTTCCCAAAAGCCTCCGAGCTTTAAAGACGCACTCCGTGAGGAATTGTTCAACTTGAACTTTATTGACACAGCAACGGCTTCACGGACCTGCAAATGATGTCCCTGACGCGTTTCAGTGCACACCTGCACCTTATTCATAGGGAGAGGCAAGTTGGAACACCAGGACTGGACTGCCAACATATTTTCCCCTTCTGAGGAATATTTACAATTTTGGCAGTGGCAGTACGGCCCCGAGGCTCACTGGAGGGCCGTAAGATAATTAATACGAACACAGGCAGAATAATTGATGTTGGACATCGGACCCACCAAAGGGGAAGAATTGAGGACTACCGCTCCCAGCATGCTGTTCACTGGAGAACACATGCATCAGAAGGGGAAAAGATGTTGGCAGTCCAGTTCTGGTGTTCCAACTTGCCTCTCCCTATGAATAAGGTGCAGGTGTGCACTGAAACGCGTCAGGGACATCATTTGCGGGTCCGTGAAGCCGCTGCTGTGTCAATAAAGTTCAAGTTGAACAATTCCTCACGGAGTGCGTCTTTAAAGCTCGGAGGCTTTTGGGAACATGTTTGAACACGGCAGCTCCGGCCGTGGAAGATTGCACCGCTGCTAATACCGAAGAGCGTTCTGTGTGGCTGTAAATCATTGCAGCCTGTTCCAGCGTGAGGAATATTTACAATTTTGGCAGTGGCAGTACGGCCCCGAGGCTCACTGGAGGGCTGTAAGATAATTAATACAAACACAGGCAGAATAATTGATGTTGGACATCGGACCCACCAAAGGGGAAGAATTGAGGACTACCGCTCCCAGCATGCTGTTCACTGGAGAACACATGCATCAGAAGGGGAAAAGATGTTGGCAGTCCAGTTCTGGTGTTCCAACTTGCCTCTCCCTATGAATAAGGTGCAGGTGTGCACTGAAACGCGTCAGGGACATCATTTGCGGGTCCGTGAAGCCGCTGCTGTGTCAATAAAGTTCAAGTTGAACAATTCCTCACGGAGTGCGTCTTTAAAGCTCGGAGGCTTTTGGGAACATGTTTGAACACGGCAGCTCCGGCCGTGGAAGATTGCACCGCTGCTAATACCGAAGAGCGTTCTGTGTGGCTGTAAATCATTGCAGCCTGTTCCAGCGTGAGGAATATTTACAATTTTGGCAGTGGCAGTACGGCCCCGAGGCTCACTGGAGGGCCGTAAGATAATTAATATGAACACAGGCAGAATAATTGATGTTGGACATCGGACCCACCAAAGGGGAAGAATTGAGGACTACCGCTCCCAGCATGCGGTTCACTGGAGAACACATGCATCAGAAGGGGAAAAGATGTTGGCAGTCCAGTTCTGGTGTTCCAACTTGCCTCTCCCTATGAATAAGGTGCAGGTGTGCACTGAAACGCGTCAGGGACATCATTTGCGGGTCCGTGAAGCCGCTGCTGTGTCAATAAAGTTCAAGTTGAACAATTCCTCACGGAGTGCGTCTTTAAAGCTCGGAGGCTTTTGGGAACATGTTTGAACACGGCAGCTCCGCCCGTGGAAGATTGCACCGCTGCTAATACCGAAGAGCGTTCTGTGTGGCTGTAAATCATTTCAGCCTGTTCCAGCGTGAGGAATATTTACAATTTTGGCAGTGGCAGTACGGCCCCGAGGCTCACTGGAGGGCCGTAAGATAATTAATACGAACACAGGCAGAATAATTGATGTTGGACATCGGACCCACCAAAGGGGAAGAATTGAGGACTACCGCTCCCAGCATGCTGTTCACTGGAGAACACATGCATCAGAAGGGGAAAAGATGTTGGCAGTCCAGTTCTAGTGTTCCAACTTGCCTCTCCCTATGAATAAGGTGCAGGTGTGCACTGAAACGGGTTAGGGACATCATTTGCGGGTCCGTGAAGCCGCTGCTGTGTCAATAAAGTTCAAGTTGAACAATTCCTCACGGAGTGCGTCTTTAAAGCTCAGAGGCTTTTGGGAACATATATATATATATATATATATATGAATCCGAAATTGGCTCAGATGTACCCGACTTCAGGCGCTACTCGATGGGTGCGTTGCCTCGCGGTTGAGCCAAACCGCCAATATCCACCACAGCACTCCCACAAAGGAAGAAAAGGTCGCACTCCAACCAGCTTTCAAACTTCGTTTTATTCCTTCAAGGTCGCAGAACCAACAATTTACTAACGCGTTTCGTTATACCAGATAACTTGTTCACGGTTGTTGTTTGCTCAATGCATACAAACAAATGTTCATTTAAATAAAGTGAATTGAAGGAAGTTAGCTGACATCATTTCCCGCCATCTTTCACCATTCACCCTGTGACTTATGGGTGATGTAGTCATTGCTTCACCAGTCAATTATTTACATGTTACGAATGTTCTCGGTTACGTGTTTTCACGTTTTTCAGTTTTATTTGCCAACACCAAATAAAACTGAAAAACGTGAAAACACGTAACCGAGAACATTCGTAACATGTAAATAATTGAGTCAGGGTGAATGGTGAAAGATGGCGGGAAATGATGTCAGCTAACTTCCTTCAATTCACTTTATTTAAATGAACATTTGTTTGTATGCATTGAGCAAACAACAACCGTGAACAAGTTATCTGGTATAACGAAACGCGTTGGTAAATTGTTGGTTCTGCGACCTTGAAGGAATAAAACGAAGTTTGAAAGCTGGTTGGAGTGCGACCTTTTCTTCCTTTGTGGGAGTGCTGTGGTGGATATTGGCGGTTTGGCTCAACCGCGAGGCAACGCACCCGTCGAGTAGCGCCTGAAGTCGGGTACATCTGAGCCAATTTCGGATTCATTGTTTCAACCTGACACGGCGCTCGCTGAGATGCAAGTACGTTTAACATCATCAACAAAGGAGTGAACACGAGGGTGGAGAAACGCTGTTGGAGGTAAGAGCGTGGAACCTGAGTGATACTCCGGATCACCAAATCACTGTGTCACAAATTACAGAGATTTTCCCTGTTTCATCTCGGCTTGACAAACGGGGGTTACGGCTCCATCTCGAACAAGCGGTTAGATTAAGTGCAACTGCTCTCAATTGAGATTGGCTCTTGTAAACATAATTGCAATTCCAGTTCGAATTTTGGAGGGAACCCCCTACAGCAAAATCAAAACGAGAAAGATCAGCAGAATCATTTATGAGCACAATTAATAATTAGTTTTTCCCAATGGAAAAACGTGAAGCGAAAAGAAGGGAGCAGCTGACAACTATGTTTGACAAAGAACACCCTCAAACTGATGCTGATAAACAAAACCCAGATGGCAAAATGGATACCAAGAGCAAAATAAGACAATGGGAAAAATTGAGTAGAAAAGAAATCAATAAATCATGGGAACTAATCACCCTCCAGAAATACTTAGAAGTTCAACGAGTTCCTCGTGGTTTAAGAATTATGTTAATGCCAAGTCAACAAGATGCATCTAACGATTTACTGCAAGAATGGGGTGAACATACTTTGAATTCTTCACTGGGCTTAATCAAAATATTAGTGAAACATATTGAAATTGCATTGGAAAAAATTAAAGAACAACTACAAGCAATTGAAAAGGACTTAGAATCGGTTAAATTGAATCCAGAATTATTAAAATTTAAAGAGGATTTGGAAAAGCAAATAGACAAACATGAGGATATTGTAAGACAACGCAAACACAGTAAATTTATAAGAGATGCTGAGGACTATGCAGAAGGTAGAATTTTCACCTTCGCACGAAAATACGACCCATTCAAACAAATACCTACCAGCAAGTATTCAACTACCTCTAGCAGCTTCTCATCTCTGGCCTCAACCGGTCAAAGTGAAGGGGAGAACGAAGCAACCCCTGATGGAGCAAGGAATGTTTTATTAGGCGACATGCGCCTGGTCTTACAACAACGCCAGTGGGAGCAAAATCAAACATCACAACGCCAGACACGAGGAAGAGGCAGAGGGAAACATTGGCAGCAAAGAAAACGCGACGGACAAAACGAAGGGGACGAAGAAGCAAGTTCCTCAGCAGAAAGGAGTGGGATAAGAACGAGGAGCATGAGGCAGAGGAAGGATCTATAGATGAACTTCAAATCATAAATTTAACTGAAAAAGAATTGTCGTTGGAAGAAATATCATTATTGAAACGTGGTATCAACTATTGCCCCACACAAAGAATGGATTTGGCGCAAACACGTATTGACTTATACCTCTATGTTCGGAAAATTAAACTTGCTAAACATTTCCTGGAAAATCAACATAAACCAAAGTTGGCAAGAATATTGGAGAAACCAACATTAACACTTCTGGCCAAAGAAGCGGATGACTTTTTAACTTTATTAAACCTAAATGCAGAAGAAGGAAAAGAAGTCACCCTTAACACGGCATGTCCACAATTAGGCGCCGGAGTGAGTGAAAAAAGACCACGTTCAAAATTTTATCCACAACTAACCCCAGGCAACAAAGTTGATCTTTTTCATGAGGCGGTCATCCATGACCTATACAGATTAAAACACAAAAAATTTCATGATAACCTCAGAAAAACAGAAAGAGAGGCCCTTTCTAGATTATCCAAAACAGATGATTTCGAAATCAAATTGGCGGATAAAGGGGGCAATATTGTGTTATGGGACAAAAATATGTACACAGAAGAAGCCCACTCACAATTAAACAACACGGAATATTATGAAAAATTGCAAAACAACCCCACATTAACAATAAAGAAAGATCTGGATAAAAAACTAGCAATATGGGTGGCTAACAACATGATTGATGATGATGAACGGAAATACTTGACAGTGGACTTCCCGATACTGGCAACCATATATTTTCTCCCGAAAATACATAAAGATTCCAAAAAACCACCGGGCAGACCTATCCTGTCAGCTAAGGGCTCGCTCATGGAACCAGTGGCAAACTTTATTGACTATTTCTTAATGCCATATGTAGCCAAATTGAAATCCTACATAAAGGACACTTCAGATTGTCTCAGGATCCTGAAAGACTTATCTTGGCAAAACTCCTATTGTCTCATTACAATGGATGTGGTGTCGCTATACACCACAATTGATAATACGCAAGGTTTAAAAGCTTGTGAACATTTTCTACAAGAAAGGAATATTCACTACAAAGAACATAATGAGATGTTGCTCGACATGATGAAACTCTGCTTAACAAATAACATCTTCTCCTTTGGGGAAAATATATACCGCCAAAAGAACGGAGCGGCGATGGGGTTTTCTTTCAGCCCCAGTTATGCATGCCTGGTAATGGGGTGGTGGGAACAAGAGGTGGCATGGAATCAGAAAAATCTTCAATACACGAACCACATTGTAAGTTGGATCCGCTTCATAGACGATCTCCTTATTATATGGAATGGACAGGAGGAATTATTTGAAGAGTACTTCACAATTCTAAACAACAGTACACCCAACCTCAGATTCACATACAACCTGAGCAAAGATCGAGTCGTCTTCCTGGATGCGGAAATTTACATACAAAACAATGGTTTAGAAACCACGTTACACCGTAAAAATGCAGCAACCAATGCCACTTTGGAAGCAACCAGCTTCCACCAACCCTCATTAATATCCAGCATTCCATACGGAGAATTTCTGTGCCTGCGAAGAATTTGCAGTGAAGAGCAAGAATGGCAAAAACATAGTGCAACCACGAGGAAAAGATTCATACAGAGAAAATATGCTAGGAATACAGTCAATACATGTTGGAGCAGAGCTAATCTCAAAACCAGAGCAGAATGTCTAATGCCAAAGGACAAAAGAGATGCCACTACAGAGGAACCTATAAGATGCATTATGGATAATAGCCAAGAATCCAAAGACATTGTAAATATTTTGAAGAAAAACTGGAAAATTCTCGAACTAGATGGAACAATTGGTGAGAAAATGGGGAGTTACCCGGTGATTACTTTCAGAAGAGCAAAGAATCTAAAAGATCGCTTAGTACATAGCTTTTACAAAACAAAGAAATTGAAAGAAACATGGCTACATACAACTGGCTTTGTAAAGTGTCACAATTGTAAAGTTTGTGAGATCGCCAAACCTACAATGGAAGTCACAATGGCTAACAAAAAAACGTGGCAAATCAAAAATTTGATAACGTGCAAAAGTCAATACACAGTGTATGTCATAGAATGTCCTTGCCCACTCAAATATGTGGGCTCAACCATCTGTGAGCTCAAGAAGCGAATTTTGGAACATGTACGAGCTACAAAAAACAAAGATAAAAACAATGCAGTAGCCAGGCACATGGAAATTCATCATAATGCCAATTGGAAATTCTTGAAATTTTATGGCATCGAATCAGTACCCCTAAATGTGCGTGGTGGAAATAGGGAGAAAATCCTACGCCAGAAAGAATCCAGACATATTTTGAACTTGAGATCCATGACGCCATTCGGGTTAAATCAGTCAGAAGAACTGTATATACATCTTTGAATAAATGAATGTTCTTGAGCACATACAGAATTATGTCCAGACTGCAATCGCGAATCAAATGGCCCACCAGAGGGCTGACAAGAAAATTAACCCAAGATTGCAATCATAGTTTTAAATGAGTCAAAACAAATTGCATTACAAACATAAGGAGTATGCCCACTGGAGGGCTTAAATTCATATAGCACAAATGGCTAAATGCAAAAGACTCTAAATGCATCTCACCGGAGAAAAAGACTGTAAGACTCATACAATGGTGTTGGCAAATAAAACTGAAAAACGTGAAAACACGTAACCGAGAACATTCGTAACATGTAAATAATTGACTGGTGAAGCAATGACTACATCACCCATAAGTCACAGGGTGAATGGTGAAAGATGGCGGGAAATGATGTCAGCTAACTTCCTTCAATTCACTTTATTTAAATGAACATTTGTTTGTATGCATTGAGCAAACAACAACCGTGAACAAGTTATCTGGTATAACGAAACGCGTTGGTAAATTGTTGGTTCTGCGACCTTGAAGGAATAAAACGAAGTTTGAAAGCTGGTTGGAGTGCGACCTTTTCTTCCTTTGTGGGAGTGCTGTGGTGGATATATATATATATATATATATATATATATATGATTGCTCCCGTCTTGCCCATAGATTGAGTCGCACTCAGACACATGCTTGCGGTGGCAAACCTTTATTTAAGGGGTGCAGACGGGCCTCTCTCCGTAGCTTCAATCAGACAGTCCCAATGCGATGAGCCTGACGCGTTTCAAGAGTTCATCTCCCTTCCTCAGAGGCACTCGCAATGACGAATACGTGCTCCAGTCTCCTTTTCACAATGCAAGATCACGCCCCCAGATGGGCCGGTCGGATGACCGCACAGCATTGTGGATAGTGAAGTCCTGGTCATAAATCCACAGATGGTGCACTAATTTCTGCCAACATTTCAAACCCTGGATGGGTCACCACAGAGAGCGCACGTCTCAAATCCCCAGCACGTGTTCCGTAGAAAGGCTCAACCAATTTGAGCCATACGGCCCCCTCACTTCGCGGGGTGGTGCAGACTCGACGGCTGGACAGCCGTCTTAAATGATTGCTCCCGTTTTGCCCATAGATTGAGTCGCACTCAGACACATGCTTGCGGTGGCAAACCTTTATTTAAGGGGTGCAGACGGGCCTCTCTCCGTAGCTTCAATCAGGCAGTCCCAATGCGATGGGCCTGACACGTTTCAAGAGTTCATCTCCCTTCCTCAGAGGCACTCGCAATGACGAATACGTGCTCCAGTCTCCTTTTCACAATGCAAGATCACGCCCCCAGATGGGCCGGTCGGATGACCGCACAGCATTGTGGATAGTGAAGTCCTGGTCATAAATCCACAATCACATTTAGTAAATAAATTAAAGGATCCACAAGGGAGACAAAAACAAATGTTACTGCGTAAAAAAAGGCGAGGCGCGCACGGCATGGACTGCGAAAGCGCACCATGCGCGCAGGGTGTGCGCATAGTGAAAAACCAGAAAAAAAAATAAAAAATAAATACATAACTTAGCATTTAAAAAAACGTACAAATTCACTGAAAAAACCATAGGTTTCACACACGTTATAGTTAGGAATTATCATTTACAAAACCTTGCAAATTCACTTAAAAAACCATAGGTTTCACACATGTTATAGTTAGCTGTACATTTCACTCGTAAAAAACCAATGAAATTCCACGTTATAGTTAGATCAGGTAACTATAACTTGCGCGACCGCAATCCACAATGTGTAATTTCAGATGTCATCATTGATGTCATGAGTGATGTCACTGACCATGTCATGAGTGATGTACTATGTGACGTCATCAGCAGTTTATTGTGGGCGCGCAAGTTATAGTTACCTGATCTAACTATAACGTGGAATTTCATTGTTTTTTTACGAGTGAAATGTACAGCTAACTATAACATGTGTGAAACCTATGGTTTTTTAAGTGAATATATATATATATATATATATACACACACATATATATATACTTCAAATATATATAGTCCTCAGTGGGGGGTGCGCAGATCAGCTGGTTCTCACGGTGAGAAAGGACCAATCTCGCGAAATATTTTTCAACAATAGAAAAAATACGTGGCACTCTCCTTGGGTTATTTAGCTTTTTTATTCATTCCATCACTCTCCTCCTCCTATGTGTTTCGACCATCACAGTCTTGATCACGTTAGTAAATACAGTCCTATTTTACTTTTCACTATTTATACTGAATCTCCACTCTACCTATAATTTGGCATTGTGGGATTCGTAGTACTTATTTTAAAACAGTTACTCCTTCATTTATCTTACAACTCTAAATGATCAGGGTGATACAGCGCAAAGCCTAATTGGTTACTAAAACAATTTCACAGACTGTCACTGATATATACATGTATTCCATCCCCATTAATTTGCTGCTCAAGATCGCTTATGCGATCGAAATGCGTCCGGGCAGACACTTGTCTGCACTTACTTCGGTGATGTTAATAAACTGCCATTAAGAAGTAACCCCTATTTCTTGGACATTTATTTACTATTCTAAAGACATTGGTGGTCCGCACCTGTTTTGGAAACCAGCAACTCAGGCACAAACATATACACAAGCAAATCACTTTTGTTATATATGTGTGGTTTCCCTAGGGCCAATCGAAGCCCACAGGGAAACCACACATGTATAAAGAAAACTGATATATTTGTGTGTGTGTGTGTATATAGAGATCACACTATCTCTCTCTCTCTCTCTCTCTCTCTCTCTCTCTCTATATATATATATATATATATATATATATATATATATATATATATATATATATATATATTACCTACTGGCGGTCGCCAGTAGGTAGTTATAGTTAGGACCTTGTTTCTATTCAAAAAACATTTTATCTTTTCCCGATAACTTTGGCGCCAGTTGACAAATCTTTGTGAAATTTTCAAAACGTTGGTCTCGCTCCGGTCAGCTCCTATCCTGAAAGTTTTGGGGTGATTCGCCAAGCGGGGGCGAGAAAAAAGGTGAGTCCCACGCGTTTTCTCCATGTTGTTTCCCATAGGAAACTTTAGACACGACTACAGACCAAACTGCTGAACGGAATTACACCAAATTTGGCAAAAAGGTAGCCCTTGGTTCAGAAAGAGACCTTTTTTAAATGGTATGAATCCGTTCAGTAGTTGCTGAGAAATTAAAAAACTAAGAGTCAAAAAATCCATTTCCCATAGGAAACTTTATGCAAGGATACAGCTGAAACTACTGAACGGATTTACCCAAAATTTGGCAAAAAGGTACAGCTCGGCTCTGAAAGCGACCTTTTCAAAAATGGTCTAAATCCGTTTAGTAGTTGCTGAGAAAATCAAAAATAAAAGTTTCGATATTTAGAGGCGCGGAGGATACGCGGATCCATGCGGTGGATTCGCGCACCCTCCCGACCACGAGCTTTATTCTAATTGGCTATCAATATTCTTAACCAGGAAGTGTTGGCAGCCATTTTGTGACTCGGTAGAACTGAGTCAGAAGAAAATAGGGAAACAAAGGTGACAAAGAAGAAAAAGGGACAGGGTAGAAACACTCTGAACCTCTAGGCCTGCTCAGGGGGTCCCACAAGGACCTCTAGGGCCCAAAAAACATATATATATTTTTGAAACAGCAGAATGCGTGCTGGGTGTGCGGATCCGGGTGAACATTTTTTTTTAAAACGAAGTAAGGGTTTTCTCGCTTCGTTATTTTTAACCCCCCCCCCCGGGTGGGCCAGGTCCCGGGGGGATTTGTTAAATGCCCAGGGCTATATTGTTTAAATTTACAAAAAAAAAATGTGTGAGGGGGCTGCAGCCCCCCACATTCCCCAGGGACCACCACCTCCCCGGGGCTTTGTAATTGTTGGGAGGGGGGCTGTGTGTCCCCCCTCCTGGAGCCCGTGATGGCCCTGGTAACTGCCACCCTCCAGGGCTGGTTCCTACAATATCCCGTGGTGCCCACCCCGGGACACTGTTGTTTGCTACGGTAGGGTGGGAGCATGGTCTCCCACCCTATCATAGCAAACTCTGGTTTGGATTTTGGAAGAAAGCACAGGGAAACCTGCTCTCTCTTCCAAAATCCAAAGCAGAATTACTTTTCCACACGGGGAGCGGCATGTTAGCAGCTCCCCATGTGGAAAAGCAATACCGGCTCTCGCTAGACGAGGGGAGCCGGCGGGACCGTGGTGGCATTGGGGCTCCCCTCACGGTCCCCTATGAAGTGCATAGGCCCCGGGGGATGGGGTCCCCAGGGCAAATATAAATTACTGGTAGGAGATGTTTTTTTTTTTATCGACAAATTTGGAGTCGTGACCCTAGCGCGGCACTCAGTGTGGTCCCCTGGTGTGAACGCGAGGGGTGCGTGACTCCCAGCGTGACCCCCTGGTGTGAACATGAGGGGTGCGCGACTCCCAGCGCAGCCTCCTAGTGCGAACGTGAGGGGTGCGTGACTCCCAGCGTGGCCTCAGAGTGTGAACACGAGAGGTGCACGACTCCCAGTTCAACCCCCTGGTGTGAACACGAGGGGTGCGCGACTCCAATCGCACTGGGTACGCGACTCCTAATACAAAAAAATTATTATTTTTACATTAAAAAGATATATTATATGTTAGCATCTTGGGTGGCTCTAAAAAGAGCCCTTGTGTTTATTGGGAAATTTTTGTAGCTACATGTAAGTGCCGATGCAGAGTCTGAAGTTGTTAGGAAAGACTCTGTTTCCCTCATCTGTGAAATCTACACCATCTCTCCTGTATATGCCATCCATATTAAAACGCAGATTGTTGTTGTATATGGACCCAATACTATGGTCTCTGAGATAAGCAGAAACAGCTTTATTGACATTTTTTCTAGCTTTCTCAATCTGAGGACAAAATTCATTGGGCCACTTCCATTTCTGTCTTTGGCATATGATAGAGTAGACAAAGGTAGTTTTGGGGGAAAAGCAACATCAATTCTGCAAAGGTGTCCTTCATTAGCATTTCCAGATCTACCCCAGTCAATGTGCCTAGGTCATTGCCACCACAGAGCACAATCATGAGGTCAGGGGGTTGGAAGTGCATAAAGGATTTAACCAATGGAATCAATTGGTGCCACTTCAATCCTCTCTGTCCAATCCATTTAATATCTACATGTTGTAATGCTAGGTCTTTGTCAATACCCCTGCTTTCAGCATATCTTTTGCACCAGAAAACATAACTGTGCCCAACAATCCACACTGAAAGCATCTTGAAGGGATCGTTGTAGGTAATCAGAAGATGTCTGTACCTGCGGTAGGCAGGTGGTAGAATGAAATCTATCTTAAATGGTGGACAAGATGCTGTAGAGATTTGATTGGCTCTTTAAGAACACACTACTTTCTAATATAGGGTGCAATGTACTTTGTTTAGAAAGCATGTTTCTTATTGGTTATTTTGAAATGCTTGAAAGGTACAGCAGAAAGGATAAGGGTATGTTTTGCAAAGCCAACCACACCTGCTGTTGTCATTTGCAACATTGTGTGGTGAACTTGTGACCTGGCAGCTAAATTGAATGTTGCATGACCTGTTGCTATGGAAACTGATATTAAGGACAAGGGGTGAAGATGTCAGTTGCAAAGTATTATTCTTTGAGACCAATGGAAAATCGTTTTTCAATTTGAAAAACACTGGGAAGCAATGTCATTTGTGGGTTATGTATGGAAAATTATAGGGAAAGTTTGCCATTAATGGTTTTACATTGGAGAGTGTGCTGATCTACATTCTCTGTGACTACAAGAAAATCCCAACTGAGTGTGTGAGATTTTTCATTCAACAGATTTATTTAAAAGGTGAGTTATATTTTAAAGAGATTTATGTAATATAAATTTGACATTTTTATGAAACTTTGCTGGTTAAATTCATTTATTAAATGTACAGATATATATTGGCATAATTGTATTGTACTTAAAGTTTGTTTAAAAAATAGTATGTGCACTAATATACATATTGTTAAGTGTCTTGAAAGGTATAGTTGAATGATGCTTCTTATTAATTAATAATTGGTTTAATATGGATAAAGAATGTGTATTATCAAAAAAGTTTATATAAGGTGCAGTTTATTAGGTATGCATAGTGCTTCTTAGTAAAACAGGTACAGTTTAATAAAATGGCAAAAGTATAGATGGTTTGGTAAAATGAGGTAGAACTGTGCTGTTTGCAAGATGATCATATACGGTATTAATGATTACAATTCTGTTATTAGTTTGTACATTTTGAGTGGTTTTAGAAATCCTCATAAATAAGGTGTTGTTGATTTTTCTTCTAAATTAAGTCTGTTGAGAGGTACAGTTTGATGATGTTGCATGTTTCTAGATTTACTTGGCAATATGTATTTCAACAGAAAACCACTACATTTTACTCTTTCTGGTTTGTAGCAGTTGTCTCCTTAAAGAGAATAGTATGTCATGAGTCATGTATTTGTTTAAAAGACATTTATATAGTTGTAGCTATATTCACTGAATTAATGAGAGGTACCTGATAGATTATGGGAGTGCAAAAGTAGTGAATATGTGATTTTATAAGTGCATGAGAAATGTTGTTGTGGTTTTATAACGTCTAATTTCGTAGTTAGTATGTAGGTAAATGTGCACAATCTAGACAGTCCCATAACTCCCTGCAGCCTAATGATTTACTCCTGCAAAAATCCAAGTAGTAGCCATGTATTTCAGTAATCACAGTGTGAGTATCTGTCCACTCCTGCTATCATCCTGACAGAAGCATATCCTTATCTAATCTCTGTGTCAAAACACAAGCACTTATAAACTCACCCTGCTGTCAGCTACCAGCACTCTATCTACTCAGTCACTGTGTATGCACTTGTAGAATGACTCAGGCATGAAGAGACACTGTGCTACAGTTAAATGTGCACAATCTATGCAGGACTATAACCCCCTGTAGACTACTGATTCACTCCTGTAATAATCTAAGTACTACTCATGCAGTGCTCTAATCACACTCTCACTCTCTCTTCCCTGTTGCAATCATCCTCATAAAACCATGCCCTCATCTAATCTCTGTGCCGAAACACAAGCACTTAAAAGTCACCCTGGTGTCAACTACAGCACTCTATCTACTCAGTCACTGTGTATGCACTTGTACAATGTTTCAGGCATGAAGAGACACTGTGCTACAGTGAACTGTGCACAATGTATGCAGGGCCCTAACCCCCTGTAGGCTACTGATTCACTTTTGTAATAATCTATGTAGTACTCATGCAGTGCTCCAATCACATTCTCAATCTCTCTTCACTGTTGCAATCATCGTCATAGAACCATGCCCTCATCTAATCTCTGTGCCAAAAGACACACACTTATAAACTCACTGTGCTCTCAAATACCAGCACTCTATCTACCCAGTCACTGCCCATGGACTTGGACAATGACTCAGGCATGAAGAGACACCGTGCTACAGTCAAATGTGCACAATCTATGCAGGCCCCTAACCCCCTGATTCACTCTTGTAATAATCTAGTTAGTACTCATGGAGTGCCTCAATCACACTCTCACTCTCTCTCCACTCTTGCAATAATCCTCACAGAACCATGCCCTTATCGAATCTCTGTTGTGAAACACAAGCACTTATAAACTCACCCTGCGTTCAACTACCAGCACTCTATCTACTCAGTCACTGCGTATGCACTTTTACAATTATTCAGGCATGAAGAGACATTGTGCTACACTTAAATGTGCACAATCTATGCAGGACTGTAACCCCCTGTAGACTATTGATTCACTCCTGTAATAATCTAAGTACTACTCATGCAGTGCTCCAATCACACTCTCACTCTCTCTTCACTCTTGCAATCATCCTGACAGAACCATGCCCTCATCTAATCACTGTGCCGAAACACAAGCACTTATAAACTCACCCTGGTGTCAACTACAGCACTCTATCGACTCAGTCACTTTGTATGCACTTGTAAAATGTTACAGGCATGAAGAGACACTGTGCTACAGTTAAATGGGCACATTGTATGCAGGCCCCAAACCCCCTGTAGACTACTGATTCATGTTTGCAATAATCTATGTAGTACTCATGCAGTGCTCTAATCACACTCTCACTCTCTCTTCACTGATGCAATCATCCTCATAAAACCATGCCCTCATCTAATCTTTGTGCTGAAACACAAGCACTTATAAACTCACTCTGGTGTCAACTACCAGCACTCTATCGACTCAGTCACTGTGTATGCACTTGTACAATGTTTCAGGCATGAAGAGACACTGTGCTACAGTTAAATGTGCACAATGTATGTAGGCCCCCAACCCCCTGTAGACTACTGATTCACTCCTGTAATAATCTAAGTACTACTCATGCAGTGCTCCAATCACACTCTCACTCTCTCTTCACTGTTGCAATCATCCTCATAGAACCCTGCCCTCATCTAATCTCTGTGCCGAAACACAAGCACTTATAAACTCACTCTGGTGTCAACTACCAGCAGTCTATCTACTCAGTCACTGTGAATGCACTTGTACAATGTTTCAGGCATGAAGAGACACTGTGCTACAGTTAAATGTGCACAATGTATGCAGGCCCCTAACCCTCTGTAGACTACTGATTTTCTTTTGTAATAATCTATGTAGTACTCATGCAGTGCTCCAATCACTCTCAGTCTCTCTTCACTGTTGCAATCATCGTCATAGAACCATGCCCTCATCTAATCTCTGTGCCGAAAAACAAGCACTTATAAATTCACTGTGCTCTCAAATACCAGCACTCTATCTACCCAGTCACTACCCATGCACTTGGACGATGACTCAGGCATGAAGAGACACCGTGCTACAGTCAAATGTACACAATCTATGCAGGCACCTTACCCCCTGTAGACTACTGATTCACTCTTGTATTAATCTAGGTAGTACTCATGGAGTACCTCAATCACACTCTCACTCTCTCTCCACTCTTGCAATCATCCTCACAGAACCATGCCCTTATCGAATCTCTGTTGCGAAACACAAGCACTTATAAACTCACCCTGATGTCAACTACCAGCACTCTATCTACTCAGTCAATGTGTATGCACTTCTACAATGATTCAGGCATGAAGATACACTGTGCTACAGTTAAATGTGCACAATCTATGCAGGACTGTAACCCCCTTTAGACTACTGATTACTCATGCAGTTCTCCAATCACACTCTCACTCTCTCTTCACTGTTGCAATCATCCTCATAGAACCATGCCCTCATCTAATCTCTGTGCGGAAACACAAGCCCTTATAAACTCACCCTGGTGTCAACTACAGCACTCTATCTCCTCAGTCACTATGTATGCACTTGAACAATGTTGCAGGCATGAAGAGACACTGTGCTACAGTAGAATGGGCACATTCTATGCAGGCCCCTAACCCCCTGTAGACTACTGATTCACTTTTGCAATAATCTAAGTACTACTCATGCAGTGCTCCAATCACACTCTCACTCTCTCTTCACTGTTGCAATCATCCTCATAGAACCATGCCCTCATCTAATCTCTGTGCCGAAACACAAGCACTTAAAAGTCACCCTGGTGTCAACTACAGCACTCTATCTACTCAGTCACTGTGTATGCACTTGTACAATGTTTCAGGCATGAAGAGACACTGTGCTACAGTGAAATGTGCACAATGTATGCAGGGCCCTAACCCCCTGTAGACTACTGATTCACTTTTGTAATAATCTATGTAGTACTCATGCAGTGCTCCAATTAGACTCTCACTCTCTCTTCACTGTTGCAATCATCCTCATAGAACCATGCCTTCATCTAAACTCTGTGCTGAAAAACACGCACTTTTACACTCACTGTGCTCTCAAATACCAGCACTCTATCTACCCAGTCACTGCCCATGCACCTGGACAATGACTCAGGCATGAAGAGACTGTGCTACAGTTAAATGTGCACAATCTATGCAGGACTGTAACCCCCTGTAGACTACTGATTCACTCCTGTAATAATCTAAGTACTACTCATGCAGTGCTCTAATCACACTCTCATTCTCTCTTCCCTGTTGCAATCATCCTCATAGAACCATGCCCTCATCTAATCTCTGTGCCGAAACACAAGCACTTAAAAGTCACCCTGGTGTCAACTACAGCACTCTATCTACTCAGTCACTGTGTATGCACTTGTACAATGTTTCAGGCACGAAGAGACACTGTGCTACAGTGAAATGTGCACAATGTATGCAGGGCCCTAACCCCCTGTAGACTACTGATTCACTTTTGTAATAATCTATGTAGTACTCATGCAGTGCTCCAATCCCACTCTCACTCTCTCTTCACTGTTGCAATCATCGTCATAGAACCACGCCTTCATCTAATCTCTGTGCTGAAAAACACATACTTATAAACTCACTCTGCTCTCAAATACCAGCACTTTATCAACCCAGTCACTGCCCATGCACTTTGACAATGACTCAGGCATGAAGAGACACAGTGCTACAGTCAAATGTGCACAATCTTTGCAGGCCCCTAACCCCCTGTAGACTATTGATTCACTCTTGTAATAATCTAGGTAGTACTCATGCAGTGCTCCACTCACACTGACACTCTCTCTCCACTCTTGTAATTACCCTGACTAAAAATATACATATAGAGTGGCCTCGACACTAACACAAGAACACCTACAGCATTCACTGCACTCTGCATGCCACCTCTAACCACATAAATACTATTGGAACACTCCTGTAAATACTAAGGTAGTACCAATGCAGTCTAGCAATCCTCCTGTTACTGCTATGCACTTTCTCAATCATCCATCCAGCACTATGTACTTATCGTATTACTCTTCCAATCCGTAAGCTCTTATGGAGCATATTTACAAGCCCCCTGCGCCACTAGTACATCACTCTTTGTGACGTAGTGGTGGTGCTGGGGGCAGCTCCATGTTTACAAGGAGAGGAAAAGCCACCCTGCATGACTTTTCCTCTCCTTGTAGATACAGCCCCGTCATGCGCAACACTTTCTGTAGAAGGGGCTTTCCATGGCTGTTGCTGTGTATGTTCCCACACAACACCCATGGAACAAGATATATCTCTAGATTTACAAGAAATCATAAATCTAGTCATGTTTGTGAATACTGCAGCACTCTAGAGGTGGTGTAACAAGACACAATGAGGAGAAATGTTTTCATTTGTCCTCATTTTTTCCTCTTTCAATGCATGCTGCATTCTACACCACACATTGAAGGAGGAAAATGTATTTAGTGATTGTTTTTGTACAGGAACGTGTCTCTTCCTGCACAAAAACAATCTCCCCATGATGCAGGCATCCTTGCACCGTGGTGCAAGGGTGCCTGTGCCAGCACATGGCTACAGTTTGTGCACCAGTGCAGAGTGAAGGATAGAGTTGCGACATATTCATGTAAATATGTCGCATCTCTGTGCTTCAGAAGTGCTGCAGCACAGTACAGCAAAAATGCTTGCAGTGCCACACTGCAGCACTTCCTCATACATCTAATTTCTAATTTCTAATTTAAAACATTTATAAAGTGCAGCGTGCACCGAACGGTTTCTTGGCGCTAGTGGAGGGTATTGGCAACAGAGGCAAAGTAGGAGCCTGTGGTAGAGCAGGGGGGGGAGGTTACACAGGGAAGGCCTGTTTAAAAAGAAATGTTTTTAGTTCCTTGCGGAAGGACACATAATGGGTAGCCGCCCGGAGATGGTCAGGGAGGGAGTTCCAGAGAGTGGGGGCCAAGGCAGAGAAGTTGGTCCCTCCCCACTTTTTACGTCTGAAACGTGGGATTTGAAGGAGGGACTTGGAAGAAGAGCGAAGCTCTCTGGTGGGAACGTATTCTTTTAATAATGAAGAAATAAAGGCGGGGGCAGTGCCTTGACGGGCCTGGAAAACCGTGCAGGCGGTTTTAAAAAGGGAGCGTTCCTTTACAGGAAGCCAGTGGAGCTCCCTGAGAAGGGGTGTGGAGTGGTGGTAGCGTGGGAGACCAAAGACCAACCGAGCAGCCTGGTTTTGGACCATCTGGAGCCTCCTCAGGCTGTATGCTGGTATGCCGTTGTAGAGGGCGTTGGCGTAGTCCAGCCGTGATATTACCAATGCGGCCATGATCATTTTGAGTGCCTGGGGGGAAAAAAAGCGAGCGACAGTGCGGATAATTCGGAGGGTGAGGAAGCAGGAGGAGACTACAGAGCTGATTTGAGAGTGGAGGGTGAGCTGATTGTTCATTTTGACCCCCAATGTTTTGACCGTGATAGAAGGAATAGGGGCGGGACCAAGGGAGGAGGGCCAGAAGAGAGAGTTCCAGGGACTGGAAGAACCCCCGGTGAGAACCAACTCGGTTTTATCCGGGTTCAACTTGAGATGGTTGTGGTTCATCCAGTCCCTGATGAATGTCATGGTGGACTGGAAGCTAGAGACAGAGAAGGGAGAGGAGGATAAGTCAAAGATGAGCTGGAGGTCATCCGCGTAATTGTACACGGTAACCTCCAGCTGCTGAAGAGCGAAAATGAGGGGAGAGATATAGAGATTGAATAGTAAGGGAGACAGAGAGGAGCCCTGGGGAACACCACAAGTGACGGGGAGTGAGGTGGTTGTGAAGTCTCCCAGCCGGACCGCCTGGTTACGGTCCCTCAGGAAGGAGGAAAGCCACACCAGGGCTGATCCCTCAATTCCAGCCGCCTTGACACGGGACAGTAAGATGGTGTGGTCCACCGTGTCAAATGCGGCGGAGAGATCGAGGAGTACCAGCGCCTGGTGTTTGTTATGATCCATACCCTTCCTGAGGTTGTCAAGGACTGATACCACGACTGATTCAGTCGAGTGCCTGGGTCGGAAGCCAGCCTGGCGGGAAGCCAGTCCCCCATTGGCCTCTACGTGGGCGCTGAATACCGCGGTGACATGGCGCTCCAGCACCTTGCCCAAATAGGGCAGCAGGGAAATGGCTGAGATGGACGGATCGGCGCCAGGCTTCTTTAAGATGGGCACTATGGTAGCTGATTTGAGCGCAGGGGTCACTACTCCCTGCGCTAGAGAGCTATTGAGGAAAGTGATGGGGGTTCAGGGCAAGAGGAGTAAATCTACCCCTATACATTCACCATACACTACTAATGCATTCTTTCAGTCAATCATGCACTACACATATATTCAACTAAACTTTCACACATTACCATGCAATTATGGTTCTCTTTTTTTAACCAGATAATGTAGTTCTGAGAAGAACTTTTCTTTCTTCTTTTTTTTTGTAGTTTTTTTGTATTTTATGAACAATTTAGTATTTTTTTGGTGTTTTTTTCAAATAAAGAACAAAAAATAAACAAAGTGAACAGGTGATTTTTGGAATTAGTTTTCATTCCAAAAAAAACAACAAAAAAAAAAAAATTAACAGTGGTGGTTGTGTTGTGCAGCACAGACTGTATCCACTGACTGCTCGCCGTAGCAGATACTTTTTTTGCACTTCACACAGTGCTGTTCTAAAAATGCGAACTCTGCCCGAATTTCCATTGAAGGTGTTGGCTGTGATGCTCCGGAGGTGCTAGTAACTGCTGTTGGTGGATTTTCTGCAGCTCGCCTCATTTCCTCCCGAGCAAGATTCCATGGGTGTATGGTACGCAAATGTTTGTACATACTTTCTGTACCACAGGAGTATTTTTTGTCACTGCCTCGCAACAGGACCCTTCCCCACAGCAAGCATGTCACCTTCCTGGGATTTACTTTTTTCTCTCCTTCTGGAAAACTGAAGAATTTCCAGACAACAGACTCTGGTCTCTTCTTGGGTGGGTCTTCCTCCAACACATCTTCTTCAGGAAGTAGGACTACCTGCTGCTCTCCAGATGCCATTTTGGAAGAGACAAGTGAAAGAAACACCAAAAAAACCCAAAAAGGTTCTAGTTGGAGAAGAGATGCTTCTCTGAAGATGGTCCAAGAAGAATGCTTAAAATCGGTGGGTTCCTTCAATAGTTACAGTGGGAAATGTTCTAAACCAATCAAATCCTTTTTTAAGGTCACATGGGAGTCGCGCACCATGCACTTAGGAAGAACGCACCCAACTCGACTCCGCGGAAATATACTTAAAAATAATGTTACTTTATTACAAGTACAAATATATTATTTCTATCAATATTTTAGATAATCTCTTGCCCTAATATGTACATTAAAGACACTTATGTATCATTTTAATATATTTAAAAAAATCGAGGGAACCGCGCACCCATCACACCCCACATATGACGTCACGCGGGGCCCGCCACCCCGCAAGCATCACGTACCGTAATGCGCATGTGTCGTGATAATATTATACGTATATCATGTAACTGGAAAACACGCACCCATCGCACACCGTACGCAGATCCTTCACAACTTTTCCAATATGGCGGCTGATACGCGGACCCGTCGCGTTAGGTATGCTTTGGGGGCGCGACTCCAAAATTTTTTTTTTTTTTAAATGAAAATAATAAAAATATATTAAAATAAAAAAATAAAACAAAATAATTGCAGTATATTTCAGTTTGAATTTTTGTAAAAACATTTACGAACCAATTTTCAGAAAAGTATATAATATTGTTTAGTAAATAATAAATTTACACATTAACAGTTTAAAAGAATCTTCAAATTCTGTACAAAAAACATAGATATAACTAATTTTATAATTAAAAATTAGCATTTGAATAAACCTTTGAAATTTACTGAAAAACCATAGGTTTCAGGCATGTTAAAGTTAGAAATTAGCACTTAAAAAAGCATGGCATTTGAGATGTCATCAGTGATGTCACTGACCATGTCATGAGTGATGTAATATGTGACGTCATCAGCAGTGCATTGCGGGGTCATGAGTTATAGTTAGCTGAGCTAATTATAACAGGGGAATTTCGATGGCTTTATACGAGTGAAATGTCCAACTAACTATAACTTTCCCTAAAACCTTTGGATTGTTTTGTGAATTTCTAAGGTTTTTTAAATGCTAATTTCTAACTATAACGTGCCTGAAACCTATGTTTTTTTCAGTGAATATATATATATAGATATGTGGAAAACGTCCTGTCCACACGTTCTCCCTTATGGCGGAATTATCTACTGGCGGTCGCCAGTAGATAGTTATAGTTAGGACCTATTTTCCATAGGAAATCCGCAACATTCTATTCCCAATATGGTAATAGGCAGAAGGCAGATTGGGGGAAGGGTTGAAATGTATTTCTGTTGGAAAGGGTTGAAATGTTTAACCAATAGAAATGTGTGTTTGCTTTTGAGTTTATGTGTGAAGGATTGTGATTTGATGTTTACATGTATATGTGTGGAAAATGAAAGGGAAGCTTTTCCATTCTTTGTTTTTGCTGAGAGGTGCACAGTGCAGAGATTCTGTAAAAGAAAATCTGGTGTGTGACTGATGTACTTCTTAATCTACAAAACAACTTGAAAGGTGAGTTATTTCATTGTGAGGGGATGTATGTAGACTATTTTGATTTTAATCAGACTAATGTATTTCTCCTGCTAAAGTGTAGGGAGTACTTTTTTTCTCTACAATCTTATTGATAGTGTGTGTGCATGTAGAAACCATTCTGTGACAAGCATTTGTGTTTTTCATGTGTTTGCAGACAGATAACTGTGCTGGTTTTATATTTTGGTAGAATTAGAAACCAGTCATTGTTTATGAATTTGTGAAATGAGTTATGTTTCTATATTAAAATGTAGTAGTCCTTCTAGATGAAGAAATGTGTTTTGGTATAGTGCAAGGGATAGTGTTGTTTGTCTAGAATCACACAGTGAGTATGTGTGCATTTGGGAACCACTGTGAGAGAAGCATTTGGTAACATTGTGTATTTGCTGATAGATAACTGTTTTAAAACCTGTCCTGTTGTCAAGCTTTAGTAGCATTAGAAGCCAGTCTTTGCTTATGCGTTGATTAAATGACTTAGGCTTTGACACAAAAGTGCAGTCCTGAAATATGTAGATTGTGTGCAGTTCCCTTACCACTTCCACAGTAGTGAATGATTTTTGTTAAACTCCTAGGTGTAGTGGTTGTTGTCTAGAATCACACTGTAAGTCTGTGTGCATTTGGGAACCACTGTGAGAGAAGCATTTGGTAACATTGTGTATTTGGTGACAGATAACTCTTTTAAAACCTGTCATGTTGTCAAGTTTTAGTAGCATTAGAAGCCAGTCTTTGGTTATGCATTGATAAAATGAGTCAGGGTTTGACACGAAAGTGCAGTACCATGTACTATTCTCTTCACTGTGCCAGAAATGAAAATTTAAAAGTTTTACCCAGGCACTAACCTAGCAGTAGTCTGATGATTTAGTCAGTTTCCAAGTACTCATGTTGTGAACCATACATTACCACATAGACTGCTTCAAATGTCTATGCAGTATGCATGTAGTCTTCTAACATACAATACACTTGTCTTTCACATTTTCAATTCCCTAGTCAGTATCCATACACTTCCAGGAAACACTCTGTAACTCCCTTTGAAGTCCTCTAGTGACCCATTCAGCACCATGTACTAATCCATTCACTGTGCCAAAACCCAAACACTCATAAATTCACCAAGACACTTTCTTTGCAGTAATCTAATCATTCAGTCAGTGCCTAAGTATTCATGCACTGGGCCAGGCCTTAGCACATGGACTGCTTCAAACCCCTATGCACTATGTATGCAGTCTTCTAACCACCTAGACACTTGTCTTTCACACTTTCAATTCCCTAGTCAGTATCCATACAGTCCAGCAAACATTCTGTCACTCCCTTTGCACTCCTCTAGTGACCCATTCAGTACCAAGTACTAATCCATTCCCTGCGCCAAAAGCCTACCACTTATAAATTCACCCAGGCACTCTCCTTGCTGTACTCTAATCATTCAGTCAGTACCCAAGTACTCATGCAGTGAGCCAGGCCTTAGCACATGGACTGCTTTAAATGCCTATGCAGTATGCATGCAGTCCTCTAATCACCTACACAGTTGTCTTTCACACCTTCAATTCCCCAGTTAATATTCATACACTTCTAGCAAACACCCTGTCACTCACCCAGTGTGTCACCTTATAGTACTGTAATAATTTAGTCAGTTAGAATGTAGTCTTTTAGTGAGGTAGGCTTTAGGGCATGAATTGCTTCAAAGTAATATGCACTATGCATGTAGTGTTTTAACGATCGTCACACTTGTGGTTCAGGGCTATAGTTTCTTAGTCAGTTTTTATATAAAATGTGTTTGTACAGTAATGGAATAGTATACATTTGAAAGTTATTAATATACATTTATTTGTGATTCTTTTTTACAGATACAGAACAGGAGTGTTTCTCATCTGTTTGCACTCTTCTCGTGCAAGATTGTTTGGATGAAGGGTACTTCGGTGTTTCATCATACTTGCCATGCCGTACAAGTATTTCTTGTTAGGATCCCCTTGCAACAGAACTCTTTTACAAATCTTGCAAGTGATCAAGGTGGCATTGGTCTTTGTTTGCCCCTCGGGAAAAGTATAAAATTTCCACACCACTGAAGGAAAACGTTTTGGGCGTGGTGCGTCCTCCAAAAATTCATCCTTAGATTCGGTGAATATTTGAAAGCGACAACATTTACAGTTTTTGTAAGTTAAACTTATAAAATTTTGTTAGCTGTAAGCATTTTATATATCTGTGATTTCTATCTTGTGGTATTTTGTTGAGAATAGCATGTTGTTGTTTTTTTAACAATCTTTGTGATTGTGATTTTTTTTGCCCGCTGTTAAGTGATGAGTACAATTGAAATCACTATTTTTAGTGAAATTTAATATATTCTGAGAACAGCAAAAAAGGCAAACAAATTACTTTCTGGAAATTATGCTGTGTTGTAAAAAATATATTATTACATGTTATAATTTTTTTTTCCTTTTCTTTCACAGATCCAAATTTTAAAATAAGCAATTTATATGAATTTAGATTGGAATGAAAATCTGAAAAAAATGTATACCATTTTTTATTCCTATTACTGTGAAGGTAAGTTTAACTAAGTCTAATATGCAGAATGAGGAGGTCTGCAAGAAGCTACAAAGTTGAAACACGTTTCTAAAAACAACCTGTTTATACCTATGTAGTTTTGAAATCTGACCATAATCAGATATCATGTGACCTGCAAAAAAAGAGATTTGAGGGGTTCATAATATTTCCCATTTTAGCTATTGAAGGACCGCAATCATTTCAATCATTCTTCTTTGAACATCTCTGCAGACAAAACTCTGTGCTTACCTTCTATCATATGCAAGGAATTTTAAAACCGGAAATATGTCACTTTTTGTAACATAGTTATTGCGCAAGACACTCTTTTATATTTACAAAGAGAGGAAAAGGCACTGTGTGTACTTTTTGTACTCCATGTAAATACAACCTCATTATGCACACCACTTTGTGTTGAAAGGGTGTTCTATAAGTGTTGTTGTGCATGATTGCACTGAATACTCATAGAACAAGACACATGTCTAGATTTATCAGAAATCATAAATCTCGATATGTGTGTGAGTGCTGCACCATTCTAAAATTGGTGTAGGAAAGCACAACAAGGAGAATTGTTTTAATTTCTCCACATGTTTATATCTTCAATGCATGCTGAAATGTTCAGCATACATTGAAGGAGAAAAATGCATTTTCTCATTGTTTTTGTGCAGGAAGGTGTGTCTTCCTGTAGAAAAACAAAGAGCACATGACAGAGATATCCTTGCACTATGGTGCAAGGGTGCCTGTGTCACCACATGGGTGCAGTTTAAGCAGCCGTGCTGAGAGAAGCATAGATTTGCAACATATTTATGTACATATGTTGCATCCCTGTGCTTCGGAAGTACTACAGCACACTGCAGTTAATGAGGTTACTGTGTGATGCTGCAGCACATCCTCATAGTTCTGCACTTATACATTCACCATATGCTACTAATGCATTCATTCACTCAATTACGTACTACACATACATTCGTCTAAACTTTCACACACTACAAAGAAATTGAGCTCTTTTTTTAAACCAGGAAAGTTGGTTGGTTGGTTTTTTTTCTTCTTTCTTCTTTTATAGTTTCTTTTTTGGTTGTTCTAACAATTTTGTGATTTTTTTGGTTTTTCTGGGAAAAAAAAAAACAGGGGGAACCAAACAATGAACTTCAGGGAACAGAAAAAAAAGAAAAACTAGCAAATGGGACTTTCTTGCCGGCGGCAGATCAGATCGATCGACTGCACACCGTAGCACAAAGTCACATTGCACTTAGTGCAGAGCACTTTTAAATATTGAAATTGATGACGGATGTCCAAATTTTGGGCTGATGGATGCACTCTTGAGGTGCTCGACTGCGATGAGGGGGAAGGCGCAGGAGCAGGAGTGTTTCTCATCCGTTTGTACTCTTGTCGTGCAAGATTGATTGGATGAAGGGTCCTCAGGTGCTTCATCATACTTGCCGTGCCGCACGAGTATTTCTTGTTAGGATCCCCTCGAGACAGCACTCTTTTGCAAATCTTGCACGTGACCAAGGTCGCATTGGTCATATTCTGCCCCTCGGGAAAAGTAAAAAATTTCCACACCACAGTAGAAAAACGTTCTTTGGGTGGTGCCTCCATCAAAAATTCATCCTCAGATGAGTGAGGAGATGCAGGTGATGCTTGCTGCCCTGAAGCGATTTTTAGTTGAAAAAAGTTAGAGCTAAGTGTATACTTAGTCTAAAAAATCTTCTTCTCTGCAAAGAGATGCTCCTCCAAAGAAGGTGAAAGAAGAATGATTGCATTGGGTGGGGTCTTTCAATAGTTAGAACAGGAAGTGTAATGAACCAATCAAATCTCTTTTTTTGCAGGTCACATGGGATCCACGCACCCTGCGCATACATAGCACGCACCCAGCGCGCATCCGCGAAATTGAATTAAAAAAAATTATAGGATTAGATGTAAAAATATATTAGTTTTTAGACCAGTTTAGAGTTTGTCTTCAATTAATATTCACATGAAAAACATGTACATGTTTTTTTAAATGTTAAATATTTCGCGGGATTCGCGCACCTACCGCGTCATAGACGCAGATGACGCATCGCGGAAGCGCGTAAACGTCGCGTTACGTACATCGAACGTGTCGCGCATAGGCTGGGAGTCGCGAACCGGTCGCATTGCGATCACGCACTAAACACGTACCCGATGCATACCATGCGCGGATGCTAACGCGTAGGGATCGAGAACGGTGCACTTAAGGTGCGCGGATCCAAAAACATGGGAAACAAAATATAAAATGAAGTTTTGAACATATAGTTTAAAAATTATTTTGAAAAATATAAAAAAATATGCTTGAAAAACCCATTAAATTCAAGTATATTTTTTCATTTTTAAAAGAATTAATTGAAAAAATAAGTTTAAAAAATGGTGATACAAACGTATTTAAAAAAAAAAAAATAATGAAATTGACACACTGAATTTGAAAAATATAGAAATCCAATCAAAATCATTAAACATGATATCTTCAGAGATAAGTTAAAGATAGGAAATAGCATTTAAAAAACCTTTGAAATTCACTGAAAAAACCATAGGTTTCATGCACGTTATAGTTAGGAATTGGCATTTAAAAAAACCTTTGAAATTCACTGAAAAAACCAAAGGTTTTAGGGGCGTTATAGTTAGGAATTGGCATTTTAAAAACCTTAGAAATTCACTGAAAAAAACATAGGTTTCAGAGGTGTTATAGATAGCTGGACATTTCCCTCGTACAAAACCCTAGAAATTCCCCTGTTATAGTTAGTTCAGCTAACTATAACGTGCGCCCCCGCAATGCACTGCTGATGACGTCACATATTACATCACTCATGACATGGTCAGTGACATCACTCATGACATCACTGATGACATCTCAAATGATGCTAGGGAACACTATTTGTTGGGGTACCCCTGTGATTGGCATGACCTCCTCTGTAAGGCCCTAGCACATAATAGGCCAGGGGGATTGAAATTACCTCTAAGTCAGAGGTGCAGAAAGATAGTTCTTTAAGTTGTAGTCACGTTTACAGAGTGGTAGAGAAAGGGTGCTGGGCCACAGAGTTTTATATAGCGCAAACTTGACCTGAATCAAGTCTCAGAGTGTTTTACTTAGCACCAGTTGCATTACATGAGGACACATTCATTTTTTTGTTAGGCACAGGAAGATTAAGTGATTTGCCCAGAATCACAGGATGTACAGCGTCATTGCCTAGACTCGAACCCAGTTCCATAGATTTGAGGTTGACTGCCCTAACCATTAGACCAACTCCTCTTCCCTTCAGGAGTAAAGTGGACTTCATTCCCCATCCCTTAGTCTGCCAGGAGGCACGTTTGCAGAGTGGTGGAGAATGGGGGGCATGGCCTCCAAAGACTTCTTAGCAATCCCACTGTGTGAGACTTACTGGAGGTAACAAGCGGGGTACTTGGCCCCCAAGGACGTCCTTGGGGGCCAACTACCGCTTCTATTATTACCTTCAGTAAGTACCCCACAGCAGGATTTCTAATTTCTCATAACAGGCCACGTTCCCTTTGCCTCCAACTCTGCAAACGTGCTCCCTGGCACGCTCTTGGATGGTGATTGAAGTCCCCTTCGCTGCTGGGGGTCATTTAGGGGCCAACCAGCCGACCTCTTACCTCCAGTAAGACCCACACAGTGGGATTGCTGAGAGGTGGACACAGGCCATGCCCCTTTTCTCCACCACTCTGCAAACGCACCTCATGGCACGTTCTAAGTTGGGGGATTAAGTCCCCTTGAATGCTGGTGGGCAATGAGGTCTTCAGGACACAAGAGGACTTCATCGCCTACCAGCAGTGCGCCATGAGGTGCGTTTGCAGAGTGGTGTAAAAAGGGGCATGGCCTCGGACCACCTCTTTGCAAACCAGTTCTACGGCGCTTACTGGAGGTACCTGGTGGGCTAGTTGGCCCCCAGAGATCCTCAGTATTGATGGTGACTTAATTTTCCAACTTACAACGAGCCAGGGGGCGCGTTTGCAGAATGGTGCAGGGAGGGGGCAGGGCCTCCGGCGAGATGCCGGCCTTTAAAAAAAACAAATTAGAAAGGGGGCTGTGTGGCCCCCCTTCTTTTACTATTTTTGGGGCCCTGGGAACCCCATCTCCCAGGGCTTGACCCCTTTGGTTGAAAAAAAAAAACGGGAATGGGCGCATCCAAAGGCCAATTTCAGCCCAAGAGACCCCCATCTCCGGGACATGGCTTCCTTTTTTAAATGTATTAATTGGGGAGGGGGGCCGCGTGGCCCCCCTTCCCTAGGCCACTATTGGCCCTGGGGACCCCATCCCCCTGGGCCGGCTTGCCGTTTTTTCTTTCTTTTTTTTATATTTGTGGGAGGGTGGCCACCCTCCCGGGCCACTTTTGGCCCCAGGGACCCCATTCCCCGGGGCCTGGCCTCTGTGATGGTGAACATCGGGGGAGCCCCAATGCCCCCATGGTCTGGCCGGCTCCCCGCCTCCTGCTGGAGCCGGCATTGCTTTTGCACAAGGGGAGCTGCTGACATGCAGCTCCCCTTGTGCAAAAGCAAATCTGCTTTGGTCTTTGGAAGCGAGAGCAGGGTTTGCTACGTGCGGCCCCCCTCCCTCCATTTGTAAAAAAGCCCTGGGGAGGTGGTGGTCCATGGGGCCGGGGGTCCGTATGGACCCCCGATTTTGAATAATTAGTGCCCCAGGGAGGTGGCGGTCCCCGGGGCAGTGTGGGGAAGCAGGAGCTCCCCCACACCTATTTTATAACAATTTAAGCCCCGGGAGGTGGCGGTTCCTGGGGCTGCAGGGGGCCATATGCCCCCCGCACATAATCAACTAAAGCCCCAGGGAGGTGGCGGTCTCCAGGGTTTGGGGGGGCCTGGGAGCCCTCTTCACATCCTATTAAAGAAGCCCCAGGGAGGTGGCGGTCCCCGGGGTTGCACGGGGCCGTGTGTCCCCGCATATATAATTAGCATAGCCCCAGTCACAAGGAATATATATATTCACTTTCACCAACACGGGCTAGGATGCTAAAGGCACGCACTCCCTCCACAACAAATTTCCAAGGCCTTGGAAATTTGTCGTGGAGGGAGTGTGTGCCTTTAGCATCCTTGTGCATATTGGTGAAAGTAAAAATACACAGGGTGTCCTCATACCCTGGTGTGCCCCATGGCTACTGGATCAAGGTCGGCCAGTAAGCAGTTTAAAAAAAAAAATGTTATTATAATTAAACACAGGGGAGCCTGAAGTCGCATTTTTCGACGAAATTCCAACATTTCCATTTTCATCTGAACAAAGTTGGTGTGTCACAGGGACGGATGATAGTCCTTTTTGAACAATGCTCTCTTCAACTTTTGAAAGAAGCATTTTTGAAAGATTGGAAATAGGGGATTTCATTGGTTTTTGTAGTACTGCTGGCTAGTTGTCATCTCCCATAGCTGGTTTATGTATCTGCTTCTTCCTCTGCCTCTTTGTCAGCCTCTCCTTGAAAAAGTCAGCTGATTCCTTATCTGTTGATTTTGGTTGGAAGACTCTTCCCCTGGATCGGATTCTCCTGTGGAGTATGAGGAGTGTTAAACCTTTAGAAAGTTGCCATTTTCTTACTTTCGCCATTTGGTGCTTGTAGCCTGTCTCTGATCACATGATTGGGTGTAATTAGTAGTTGGGCCTTGTGTATTTATCCTAGGCACCAACACACAATCGGGACGAGGGCAGAAATGGAGGACATGTGTGCACTTCAAAGCCATGTCTTTGAAGTATCCCCCACTTCAAAGGCACCACTGGATATAGGATCTGGACCTCAGACACCACCACTTCAGTACACTTCTGGATTTGTGGATACTCTGTCAGGGAGAAGGATGCTATGCTGTTGAAGGACTGCCGCTGTGCTGGACTGCACTCTGCTTGACTCTGCTTTGCTGTGCTGATCTGCTGCGTGTTGCCCTTTTGCCAGGGTGAGAAGAACTGGACCTGCATCTCTTGAACCCAGAACATAGAGTGACTCCAAAGGCTGGTTGTTTGGCCTCCTGATCTAAGGCCTCAGGAGCATATCAGGCTTCCAACCTCTGCACCTGGACTCTGCAATCAGTGAGTCTGCTCTGCCAAGTGGTGCTACCTCTGTCCTGGGCCCTAGCAAGTGGACCAGCGGAACTGACACATCTCTGCTGAGCGACACATCCCCAAGCAGAACAGAAGCATCTCCTCAACTGAGATGCACATCACTGAACAGAACCGAAGCATCACCGCTACTGCATGGATTGCACCCGTCACAAAAGACTTGCATCCCCGCCGCCTCCTGCTTTGTGAGACGATGCAACACCTTTGGGACCACCGCTACAGGAAGCTCTTCATGGCACACCCTCCTCACATCCTTTGTCGGAAGCAGCCTCGATGACAAAGACAAAACTCTGCAAATGTTCAACACTCCGTCCATCATCCCCTTTGGTTTTGCTTTCTTCGCCCTAAGTTGGCAGGGTATGCCCAGACGTGGGTCCCTTGCTCACTTTGCCACTGGATTCAAGCTAGCCTGGCTAATGATTAGGCCTGGGCGAAGCACTATGCTACGCTCGCGTAGTTTGCGAAGTTCGCGCTACTTCGCGCTACGCGAACTGCACGTAGCACAGTGCGAACACGCGTAGCATAGTGTTGCGTAGTGCTGCGGTCATTTTTTGCTTGCTCGCGGTCCTCAACGTCAAGTTGGCGACCGCGAGCAAGCAAAATGACATCCTGGCGAGACTTTTTCCTTGTTCGCAATCGCGAGCATGGAAAATAAACCTCCCGGCGAGATTCCCAACGCAAGAAGGTCAGGTTTCTCATTGCGAGGGGTCGCGTATGCTCGCGACCGCTCGCGATGAGAAACTACCAGTTCGCGTTGAGAAAGCTGCAGCTCGAGTAAAAATCTACTCGAGCAGCAGAAAACTACAGCTCACACTGTGCAAGATGCCATTTTCAATGATTGCCGGTTGCTTGTCCGCACTGTGCAATCATTGAAAACAACATCTTGCACAGTGCGAACATGTTACTTCGCAGTTCGCGAAGTGCTACGCGTAGCTCGCGTAGTGCGAACTTCACTTTGCGTAGCTTCGCGAAGTGCTATTTCGCGAACTACGCCCACCCTTACTAATGATGGCTGATTAGCCGTAAAAAGGTCCCAGGATGCTTGTTTCTGGTCCAGGGAAGACATGGCTTGGCAGTTCGGGCTGGACTGTTCCCATGAGGCACAGGGTCAGACTGATTTGCATATGTCCATGTCTGAACTGGGGTGGCGGAGTGAGCTAAAGAATGATGATGGATTAAACCCAGATCTGTGACTGGGGGTGAGTGTCTGAAAAGTTTCAGCGCTCCGTCCATCATCTCCTTGTGTTTGCTTTGTTCACCATAAGTTGGCATGGTATGCCCAGATGTGGGTCCCTTGCTCACTTTGCCACTGGATTCTAGCTAGCCTGGCTGATGACGGCTGATTAGCCAGAAACCGGTCTCAGGATGCTTGTTTCCGGTCCAGGGAAGACATGGCTTGATTGTTTGGGCTGGACTGGTCCCATGAGGTACAGGGTCAGACTGAATTGCATATGGCCATGCCTGAACTGGGGTGGCGGAGTCAGCTAAACAATGATGATGGATTAAACCCAGATCTGTGACTGGGGGTGAGTGTCTGAAAAGTTTCAGCGCGCCGTCCATCATCTCCTTGTGTTTGTTTTGTTCGACCTAAGTTGGCATGGTATGCCCAGATGTGGGTCCCTTGCTCACTTTGCCACTGGATTCAAGCTAGCCTTGCTGATGATGGCTGATTAGCCAGAAACCGGTCCCAGGATGATTGTTTCCGGTCCAGGAAAGACATGACTTGGCAGTTCGGGCTTGACTGTTCCCATGAGACACAGGGTCAGACTGATTTGCATATGGCCATGTCTGAACTGGGGTGGCGGAGTGAGCTAAAGAATGATGATGGATTAAACCCAGATCTGTGACTGGGGTGAGTGTCTGAAAAGTTTCAGGGCTCCGACCACCATCTCCTTGTGTTTGATACATTTAAAATATACACTAAAATACATAACACAATTAAAAAATCGATATCTTAAACAACTATATTTTTGCAAACTATATTAATGACTGCTATAATTTTAAAATTGATATTACTTACCTTTAAATCGATATTCTTGACAACAATATTCTTGCACTCGATATTTCCATTCCACAATATTTCCATCTCGATCTTAATGTAGTTAGAATTTTTCGCCTTGATATTCTGTCTCATTACCACATTTCACTATGTAGAATAGGGTTGAGGTTTCTCTCATAGAACTATTGCATTGAATTCAGTCATGCTCTCAATTTATTTCAACACTATTGCTGATACTTTGTACATGCGATAGTCTGAGACAGTTGGGATGTCCTTGGTTAGGTATAGCGTGGTGAGAAGCTCCTGGGAACGCTTACTGTCTTCTAGTGCAAAGCTCACAATTCTTCATTTAGAACAGAGAAATAACAGTACTAGTCATCACGTGGTGTTCTACAACATAATTTCATGATGGAGGATAACGTGAACACAAACTTTAGCATAAGCTCGGTTTTTAATACATTTTAAGCTGGAAAATGAAAACACCTTTCACAGGTAGGTGAAGAATGTGAGACTAGAAGATACGTAGCTCTGTTAAAAGACTGTATGGCAGAAGATAGTAAGACAAGAGGTAGAGAGTAGGGCATGCATGTGGGTGAAGTGGCCTAGAGGATAATGAAAATGGATGAGAGAGACCAGAGTCTCAGGGGAAGAAGAGAGATGGAACTTGCAAATGAAAAGGGTGAGTAAGAAGCATGAGAAAGGAGCAGAAGTGAGATAGAGAAAGGGCGGTGGGAAAGGGGCATGTGTAAGGAGCATATGTTTAAGAAGCGATAAAGTGTAAGAAAGACAATATGTGTGAAAGGCAGGGAATGGCACTGGCAAAATTTACAGAAGAGAATTCTAAATATATGTCTCTGCTGCCGTCAGTGCTGAATGTCATATTACTAGATCAAGCAAGAAATGTGGCACCATTACTACCAAAATATTCTTTCACATAGAATGACAAAATCCTTGCACTTGCCTGAGGTGTTGGAAGACAGAGATATAGATGTGCTGTAGGAAGAAGTAAGAGAGGACATAGGTGTGAGATAGTGGAGGTGAGAGAGGGAAAAATAAGTAGACTGTGACAGTGAGTGTATAAAAGAGTAATGTGAGAGAGAAAAGCACAAGAGAGAGGCAGACCTAAAGAAACTACGTGAGGGAAGGAAAGGTGAGAAGAAAAATGAGGATACAACAAGAAAATCAGAAGAGAGTAGAAACTTTAGAGGTGAACAAGAAGGAGGAAGGAAAAAGAGAAAGAGATAAAGTGAGGCTACTAAACAATGGGTAGACATAGAACATTGATGGTGAGAGATCAAGTGGAAGGGGCAGCATCTTAAAGGGATAAAGGGAATATAGAAAATGCAATGGTCACTGGAACTTAAAGGACACAAGAGCAAACTCTAGGCAGATTGTTGTTGATTTTATCTTTAAATGCTCCTTCTGGGCACCAAACTTCTACTCATTACACTCCATTAGGTGGAAAGCTCTCTGTTAAGGTGTACCAAGGCTCTGGGGTTAAGGTTTATTGGCAGATATGCATGTGATAGTAGCAGTAGTATTTACAAGAAATGACATCAGTTAGAACTCAGGATATGACGAAACAGAAATTGCAGCAGTGACCGCAGGACTCAGATTCACTGTCATAGTTCTTTCAGTAGATGACAGAAACATCACTTACAGCATTGCGCGTGACTGCAGGAGTCAGAATCAAAGGAAGTATGCTAACCCAGAATGAATCCTGACTGAGAGTGCTGAGAGCACTCACATATTCACTCACTAATTCACCTATACACTCATCTCCATGGATTAAGTACCTGCACCAGAAATCTGTGTTGTTGCGGGGATTCTGCACATACGCAGAACTAAGCGTAGGAAAACAGGACCTCGTGTATAGGGGCTGAACATTCCTACCACCTTGGCAGCCAAAAACCCCAAACTGATTAGCTATAGTGTCTAATTCGTTCTCCTACATAATAATAAATCTACAAATGTTTAGACAACCCAGAACTCTCCCAGGAATTGCGGTAGCAAGACATGCCCTTTCATTCACTCTCTAGTACTTGTCCACAGTAAGAATTGTCAGAATTACTGTTATAGTTCCAAATGTTTATTTTAACTATCGTGCTCTATAATGCAGTATACGAGCCACTACCAGCAGCAAAATGCATAAACCTAAAACAGTTAGCAATGTTACAATTCCATAGATTATAAAGGGGGATGTCATCATATACAGACAGTGGATAGAGGACTATAGGCCTAACCACCCTCCCCTTGGTAAGGTGAAGTTTTATTATATAAAGGACTATCTCTGGGCTTTGTCAGCAGATCCCATACCTTAGTGCCTAGTTGGTAGTTTTACATCATAGGAACAGCATAGCGCGTCTCCCTGGAAAGGTCCCTCTCCAAGTGTGTTTTAGAACAGCATGCATCCCCGTAATATCATAGCACAAGTTTCCGGCAGCACAGCTGCGTTAACATGTTTTGTCTAGGTGCTAGGGACTGACCAGAACAGATTAACAAGGGGCATTGTTTATCGACCTTGCACATCGTGTTCAGACTAAACTCCATGAACAGGCAAAGAACCCATAAAGCAGACAGTTCTCACGTGAAAGGCACAAACAGAGTCTTGCAAAATAAAGTCATGTAGTAACGTGCACAAAAGCAGCATCATGGCAGCAGCACTCATGCTAACTTAGCAATGTCGACAATGATCCCAATGGCCATATAACAGTGTGTAACCGATATGCCACTAATACCTTAATTTTATATGTTCGCATATCGATGGAAGCTATCACTACTGCTGTCAGGTTAAAACTGTTCTTTAATGAAAGGAAGCTTGAATTGCGGCTACCTTCTGTGACCGAGATCAACATGTTGTGCTGCTGCCATGCTGCACCTGTTCTGCAAGGAAGCACAAATGCACTGCTGCAGTATGATTTGCACCAGTCCTGTGAGGGGACTCTTGTGCTGCTGTTGCCCAAACTGTACCTGTTCTGTGAGAAAAGGAAGCTTGCACTACAGCACCTGCTCTGTGAAAAATGGGTGTTACCACTGTTGCTGCTTTATCTTTAACTGTTCTGTGAGAGAGAAGAACTTGCATTGTTGGTGCTTGAGGTGTACCTATTTTGTGGAAGATGGGAAGCTTGCACTGTTGCTGCCTGTACCTCTTCTGTGTATGAGACGAAAGTGTGTGTGCCTCTCCTACTGCTGCTGCTTTCAGTATTTACCTATTCTTTGTGATAGGGATTTGTGATTGGGTTAAACAGCCTGGTGAGGGAGGTGGCAGGGGCAACATTTCAGGTGCAGGTTTGAGCATTCCTCCATTAATAGACCAACTTTAACATTTCTCAAAAACTAAAAGGCATGCTCAAAAGGCATTATGGCCTAAAACACTGAGAGCCTACTTGTGACAGAGTAAATGATAGCCAGTAGAGGGAGGTAGCCCTGATCCTGATCAGTTTCTTGACTACCATGGTCAGGTCACATAGTGGTTGGCAGTCTTTTGTCTTTACAAAACGTTGTTTTGCTCATGCATAATCTAGGCTTTTCTTCCAATCACAGACCCTAGCAAAAACATTTTGAAACAGAATCCCAGTAATATATAAGAGTGCAATAGTACTTTTGAGAGATTCATGGAGGTGAATTAAAGTCGGTGCCTTTTGCTTTTACGTCTGAGGTGGATAATATGGGAAGTGTGATGTGGGCAAATGAAAATGTTTGTGTGGTAACACAAGAGTCAATTCAGGAGGACGAGTGGAAGAGAGAGCAGGAACAGGATGAGATCCTGAAGAAGTATATGGATAGTTAAGAGGATGGTCAACAAGAAGATCTTGAGACTAGAACTTCTCCCTTTCTTTGTGGTGAAGGAGAGGGTGTTAATGTTCCGTGGGACTAGATTTGTGGTCCTGACCAAGCTAAAATGCAAGGTTATTGATTTAACACATGAATGGTACTTTGGGGTTTAAAAGAACAAAAAGTGTCTCTGTGCTGATTTTGGGTGGCCTGGTCTGGACATGGAGGTATAGGGGGTCATTAGGAGATGTGGTGAATGTGAAGTCGGTGATAAAACTTACGAGCCATATGTTCAACCTATGGTGTATGGAGACTTCCCTTGGGACCATGGGAAGAGATTTTTGTGGCCCTTGTGCGGGCACTCAATAGTGAGGGAGTCACTATTTTTTTTTGGGTATAGATATGATTTCAAGGTGGCACGCTGTATCTTATGTGAGAAATATCACATCTGGCACAGTCGTAAAATTCTTGGAAGAGTTATCTTAGTGTGTGGCTATAGATAATGGTGTGCACTTATGTTCTAGGGCAGTAGAAGAGTTGCTGAGGTCTAGTGGGATTTACACAAAAATGTTGTATGTATAATGGAATGGTAGTTATTTTCTATCAGGCATTAAAGGAGGGCATATAACTTGTGAGGACAAACAGATTGGACTGGAAGAAGATTTTACAGGAGAGATTAGCAGCATACCGTTTATACCTACAATCTACCATGAGTAAGATTCATTTTGAGAATTTGTATGGCAGAAGACACCACAGTAGACTGATTCCTGGTTGAATGAACTTGGAAAAGGTTGGATGGGTGTCTCAGTGACGAATGCGTGCAGAACTGCAGAAGTGAGGTAAATGATTGAATGGAAAAAGTACTTTAATGTGTCAAAGAATGTGAAGCTAGTGCAAGTTCAGGTAAGTGACCTCGCCACCCGGCAGCCCAGGAATGGTAAAAACACACTGAACAAGAGAGGTAGTGAACTTTGTCAATAATGCAGTGAAAACCATGGATAGGTGCATTTGGAATATGAGCAAGGTGACAGTACTTGGCAAGAATTCTGAGCGGAGCGGTCAAGATGGGATGATGCCCTGTCAGGACGTTGGAGACCTGGGTTCACCAAGGCCTCATTATAATGCCTGATCAAGCAGAAGGGTTAGCAGAAAGTATCTTTTGGACAAGTGAACTCGGAGGAACCCAAACTACTTGAAGGACTATGAGGCATATTATCAAGACAGGTGATAAATTATCGCCGCTTTAGCGGCAGAAAACTGCCGCTAAAACTGCGATAATGGGCTTGATAATATGCTCTATGGAATTCCAATTGAAGCTCAGGTTAGATGTCCTTCACATCTAACATGGGCTTTAAATGGAATTCCATAGAGCATATAATCAAGCCCATTATCGCCGTTTTAGCGGCAGTTTTCTGCCGCTAAAGGGGCGATAATTTATCACCTGTCTTTATAATATGCTCCATAGTTTTTTTTATTCGTTCCCCTGATATGTGTTTTGTTTACGGGAGTGGGTTGGGTACCTTGGTCTGTTTCCTTTGTACCTACTTCAATTTCCTCTCCTTAGTATTGATTTGATTCTTTTCAAGTGTTCACTCCTGTTGTTGTGCACAAGGCACGATGAGTGGTGTCTTGACTTTTCCGTTTTTCTTATCTATGGAACCTCCTCTGGAATCCTATGACTTAATGACATCTTTGGGTCTAAGATGTTCAGTTGCTAGAATCAGTTGGCTGCTGAGGTTGAATGGAGAGCACATCAGTTCCCACTCTGGATTTCTGGCCCACTTTGTTACAGAACTACTACATCCTAAATGCAGAATCGGACTATTATTGATGTACTAAGACTCACTGTTGCTCCTGCCATGGAAAAAAATGCTTGAAAGAACAGTCCAACGGTTACATTTTAATGTGATGATTCATGGGAATAAGAACACTGATAAAATGTGGTCATAGACATCTTGAATCCTTTGTGAGCCATGAGTGACCAAATCAATATTACTACTTCCTTTTTACAGCAAGAAGTAATGCAGACATGTTCCATTCAATTTAGTTTGTGACCACGGGCATTGCAAACAATTGCCTTGCATTACTGTTGCCTTATCTTTGTTTTTGTGAGGCCAGATGTTCATGTTTGTTGGTGCAGTATAAACAATTAAAAGAAATCGAGAAAGTATTTAGAATGTGACATTATACACTGCTTTTGTTTGAGGCTACCAAAGCCAAAAAGTGGGACCTTACCGGTGGACACAGACCTGCTAACTTACAAGGTGCCACCATGTGTCTGTGTTTTTAACAGAACTCCAGCCACCTACTAAATAGACATAATCATATGGTGAGCACCAGTGCTTAATTTGTGCCAGTGCTTTCTGGTGCTTAGCACCGGCACTTATCTATCAGGACCGGGTCTACACCAAACGTCTGCACTTCTATGGCAAACTAAATATTATCACTACATTCACTGCAGACACACCTGGCGCAGGCAGTATTCGCCTCACGAGTGCTCACTGCTGGCTCAGGCAGGGCTAGCTACAATATTTCTTTACTCTCCGCTCAAAGTCACTGACTGGGACTCGTGATTTAATTCGTTCAATCAACATTCAGCAGACATGCGCAATGAACCAGGGCCCGGGCGTGGCACACTTTGAATTGTTTGATTCAGATGTGCGTGGCCACTGTGGTGGTGTGTGCAGCCTGGCCGGCCGCCCTGCAATGCAGTCCCCTCACTTCTGGTGCAGTCATGAATGCAGTCGGAGTCCTGGACTGCAGCCGCGGCGCTGCTCAGATCGGACGGTGCCGAGAGTTCTTGCAGCTGGCTGAGTAAGTGTCTATAACGGTTTGCAAAGTAGGCTGTGCCACCAGTCTCCGCTTTTCCAGGCCATCTTTAATGCAACTGGTGCTCGTGAGAAGCTCTCTAATACCTTCTGATCAAGTTTGCGCTATACACTGCAAAAGAAATGAATAGTGGAAGATTGCCTAATAGTTCCCAACTACTTCCCAGCTGAGTTTGGAGTGAATGATGGGCATGTATTAGGGCCTTCTGTAGGCACCAGTGACCTATCTTATTTCACTGGAAAACTTGTCCAAGCCTTCTATGTACGTGTAATATACTGTGCTATATTCCAGGACTGGCTTTTTCATAATCGACTTATTTTGATGGATGTTCACGCTGCATTTCCTGTTTTATTCGTCCATTGTGACACAGCCCATTTCCTTCGCTGCATGTATAGAATAATTCACTTTAAGGATGAGCACAGCACGTGCCGAGTTAATGTATTGTACCTCAGGTATGCACTTAAAGCCCGATGTTAACTACTGGTTGTAAACTCTATGTGCGCTGAAGCAGCAGAAATGAAGTGCGCAGCACTTCACAAAGGCCCGTGATTAAATAAAAATATAAACTACAACACCCCTATAAAGTTATCTAATATATTCCAAACAACCTGCTTGCCCATATGTTCCTTGTCAACACCTAGATCCGCATTACCTGCGGGAATGGCATTTTCCAGGTAGCCGAGCTCGCCTGATTTTACCCTTGCACCTTGAATTTTATTATTTTTGCTGTTTTACTTTTAAAGAGTATGTAGCGCACTCACCTAATCCAATCCCATGAAACTAGCTGCGGTGCGGAAATGATATGACCAATTTGACTCAAAATAAGAAAATCCCACAAAAGCATAGGAACAGCAAGCATGATTCATTTATAAATCAACAATGGAAACCAGGAAACCAACAACACAAAAAAACACCGTGATAGCACACCATGGCGTTGAAGGGAGCGCTGCATTCATAAAGTGAATACATGCCCATTAAACAGCTGGTGAGCAGAAACAATACACGTCAGGGCTTGAAGGGGCAGCTCTGAGTCTGGGCTTGCAGACAGCCCATGCTAATTTCATAGTGGGTCACTTAGTGAATCTTTTGTTGTGCATTAAAAGGATACATTTGCCAACACTGGAACCTGATTGGCTTTGTGACTGATGGTGAGTGTGTATGTGTAGGTGCAGAGTGGGGGGTGTATCCTCCTCAGTGCAAGGTGAGCAACCAGTCTGCCCATGTGACTAGCTGATGATCAGTCCGCCACTGTGTTATTTTAGTATTGAGTGCGCCTTTGTGAGTGGTGTGTATGTGTAGTGAGTGGTGTGCTCCTGCTACTGCTGAATGAAGGGTGTGTCCCTGTGAGTGTAGGGTGAGCGATGTGTCCATGTAAGTGCAGTGCTAGGGATGTATCCTTATGAGCGGTGTGTATGTGTAGTGAGTGGTGTGCTATATGGTGAAGGTGAAGAGTGTGTCCCTGTGAGTGTACGGTTGAGAGGTGTGTCCATGTGAGTGTAAGGTTAACTGTCATTGCAAAGTGAGCAGTGTGCCTACATGAGTGCATGCTGAGGGGTGGGCCGGTTTAGATGCAATGAGGGAGGTATGGCACTGTGAGCGATGTGCTTTTGTTGAGTGCCAGGTGACAGCTGCGACCAGTTGAGTGCAGGGTTTGGCCCCTGTGCATGTTATGAGTGGTGTGCTGCTGTGACAGCTGCATGAATGATGTTCCTCTGTGAGTGAAGGGGGAGAGTTGTGCCTGTATGACTTCAGAGGGTGCAGTGGTCACATGTGAGTGCAAAATGAGAGGTGTACCTGTGTGAGTACAAGGTGAGAGGTGTACCGGTGTGAGTGCAAGGTGAGAGGTGAACTCGTGTGAGTGCAAGCTGAGAGGTGAGCAGTGTACTTGTTTGAGTGCAAGGTGAGAGGTTTACCCATGTGAGTGAAAGGTTAGCGGTGTACTTGTGTGAGTGCAAGTTGAGCGCTGGGCCTGTGTGAGTGCAGGATGAGAGAGATCACCCTGTATGTGGTGTCTTTGTTGATCAGAGTAAATGATTTCCCTGTTTGAGTGTAGTGTCATAGGTGTCCTCTATGAGTGAAGGGTGAGTGGCATGCCTTTCAGAGTGCAGGGGAAGCTGTGTGCTTTTGTAAAAGTATAAATTAGAAACAAAATCTAAGCGAATTTCGAATTGCAAGTTTCATTACTTTATATATGCTTGAATGTTAGCATATGTTGGGAGCTCTTGAAAAATATGAATACTCATTTATCGCTTTAAGATGCAGTGCCTGTAGGTAGTAAGCATCAAGCATGAGCAAAGGTCAGCAAACATGCAGACATAGCACAGGAGAGAGAGATCAGTTTCCTCCATTTTAAACAAGCATTGTTAATGCATTGGTTTCGCCTATGACCCAAGCAATATTGCCTCCGGTGCCGGGCACCGTGTGCAAGTGGAAGTCTAATGCCCCGGGCGAGGAGGTGGCTGGAAGGGCAGGGCCATGCCCTTAACTTAACCCCTATTGTTCTAATAATCGTTGATCATTCACACCATAAAAATATGCTGTTTTTCCGTGCGTTTCACTTTCATCATCTCTTTTGGAATTCGGATATATTTAGGTATTTATAATTCTTGTTTAACTTCTTCCCGGTGTGCAGTATGTTGGAATGCAGCAGTTTTAAGTTTATTTCTATTCCACAACATCAAGCCTCGTTGTTGTGCATGCAGGTGGTTCAGTGCTGAGGCATTCCCTTAGCTCAAGCCCAAAATGGTGCTGCCTTGCTCAAGTTTATCTAATACGACCCTTCAACTCTATGATGCAGATCACTTAAACATTGCTGCTCCTACTTCTGCCTCCTATGTTTTGCAAGGTTTGGTTTAAAGTGAACAACCAACGGAGGCCGCATGATGTCATTTCATCGTCTAAGTAGAAGTTGGGGCCCATGTCCTATACATTTATTTTAAGTGCCAATCTGCTAAGTTGTCAACTGTTGTGATAGATGTCACTATTAATGGACTATGTAGAATTATTTCATTGTGCATAAAAAAATTTAAGGGTTAGTTGTGTTCAGTAGGCCTGGGCCAAAAATTCCGTTCTGTTCATGGAAATTGCGATAATTTGGCATTTTCGCGTTCCGCGGAAAGCGCGAAAATGTCAAAATTTCCGCACTCCGCAGCTTAGCGATAATTTGTTTCTTGCTCGCGCTGTAAAATAATACATTCTCGCGTGCGCGCGATTGCCTTACCTGAATCCCCGCGTTCGCCGACAAGTTTTCCCGATCCGGTCGCGTTCTCCACGAGATGTTGGATTCTTGGTAGCCATTTGCGCTGTCTCGCGACAGTTCGCGCCCGCAGTAACGTCATGCGTCGCGCGATCACGTCTTTCTTCTCGCGATCATGCACCGCGAGACAAGTGAAAACAAGATGGCCGTGCCCGCGAGCAACCGCATGGGTAAGTTGGCGAGCCGTGACCACGCAGAAAATACCGCGAACGGGCGCGAAAAAAACTTCCGCATCTTCGTGATATTTCCGCGTGTTTGCGGAGATTTTTTACATTTTCGCGATAATTTGCAAAAGTGATTTTCGCAAATTCCGCCCACCCCTAGTGTTCAGACGGATGAAAGGCTGAGCTATCTAAACTAGCGTTTATGAACACTATCTGCAAAAACATTACCAGATACATTTCATTTAAGTATACACTTGTACCAGCATAACTTTTCCTGCTCTTTCTTGGGCTTCCTGTAGACAGACTGAATTCTGCTCAAAGATCAGAGAATGTATTGGAAGCATGCTTTCTCGACATGCAGAGCAGACATTGCTTTAATCCGTGCCGCGTTCTTCCTTTTTGAACACGTTATTCCAAAATATGAACACTCTGAACATCCATGAGATCAGGGAGGGCCATCCAGGTGGCGAAATGTAGCTAACGTTTCCTGCTGCTGGCCACGTTTGTCTATGTTTGTTTGCTGGGTGTCCTGAGACCCCAGAGGCCCTCACTGTGCAGACTCTCATATTGTGCTTTGTGCCTAAATGTCACATGTTGTGGTGGTGATGCCTTTGTGGCAAACCATTATCGTCTGAGAGGAAAATCAGTAATCATTTAGTGCTAGCCCCAGCAGAGAGAGCGCAGATTCTCCTCACAGAGCAGGCTGAGCAATCACACTCTGCATTATGCTTTAAAATTTCATACTGGTAGTCCCAGGATGTGGTGGAAAATAGTGGTCAAAATAAAAATATCGCCATAGCCATACTGCCCACATAATGCACATACCGACTCTGACAGCAAGATGGTGCAGAAAAAAGCAGGACACCCATTAGAGAGAAAAAAAGCTGATTTATTAGGAGAGGCATGCAGCTAACTTTCAGAAATACAATAAAAATGATCACCTCCTCACTAATACTCTCAACAACCTATGCTCCCACCCTTAATCACCCTTAATTTATGAACTCCCCCAAGCAAACAATCACAGCATCCACTACCGTTTTGCTTCCTCTTCTTCCACCCACCCTCCTTTCAGATCTCACCACTAGAGTAAGGGGGTGGAGCCAGTCGAGGACGAGGGCGTGGTTGGAGCTTGGGGAAGTTGGCGTGACCTCGAATAAAAGGCACCTGGACGTAATTTTTTACAAATTAAGCACTGGTGAGCACTATGGTGAGCGGGAAACCTTTATACAGCATAATCATCTGGCTCACACTGGAGGGTCTGCATTTTTATATTCTACTGGGGAGTTTGCAGAGCTCCCGAAATATGGAAAGCATGCTTAGATAGCTTTCTGCTTTTGGGAACGGTAATGTGGCTACTCAGCTTCCCAGCTGTCCCTAAGTCAACCTTTTCAAGGAACCTTTCTTTTCCTCCTCCATCATTGGTGGAATTCACTAACAACATGGACGATCTGCAATAAAATGCCAGAACTCCCAAATCCTCTAGTTAAGTCGTTTTCTGTGCAAGATCTCATGATAAATGGCTGCCCCCCACCACCACCATTGAAAGCAACGAAGGTGCCCCGGTTAATGATATAGCAGAAATTTGACCTCTGATTTACGAACTTGTCAGAGGTTTGGGAGCCTTAATTTGACCTTTGGTTTCCGATGTCTCTCCAAAAGGACAAAGAGTGAGTCCAGTAGAAAAGGTTTTGAGAACGCGCACCACGTTATACTACAGTCCCCTCATTTAAATACAGTTGCAGGGGTGAAATCACGACAGAGGATTAACCAAGATGGCGCTCAATGCGTGTCCTCGCTTGAACTCTGCACGACGTCACCTCCCCCGCAGGCCCAGGCCCTCGGGAGGACACACGGAAGATTGTCCGCCTCCTGCATCGCTCCCCTTTGCTTTCTATGCACATCTCAAGTCGCGCGTTTAACATGAAAAAGGGCCTCTACTGTACTCCTTCCAACACAGAAAGCAACAAACCCTTCATTTTCCGGCACGTCAGGGGCGCGCAGCTTGAGCCAAATCTCTTCTATAAGAGTCTCCGAAAGGGTCGTTGATCCGTACAAATAGCTGCGGCTGAAAGAGATCTGTCTCGGTTTCCGCAACATCGCCTGCACATTTTAAACCGTGGTTTGATGGGGACAATTTTACAAAGACTGAATAATATATTTCTGTATGTATGGAGTCACAAACTTTTTTCACCCTTGGCAAACGATTTATGGGAAACGTTCCAACTTTATAAAGGTTTCGCTGTTGTGGTGGTGTCACTTTCGCATAAGAAATGTGAAACAGTCACGTAATTCCATTGTTATTTGAAACCAGTAAAATGTTTCTGCATAAGATTACACTTGGCAGACAACAATGTAGTGCTGCTGAAGAATGTTATTGTGTACAGAAAGCTCCACCAAGGGTAAAAATTCGCAAAAAACACAAATCTGCAAATTTATGGTTTATTGAAATTTAGAGAACTGGAGTACCCAGCAGGTGTATTGACACTAGTTTGAAATTATGCATTGAAACGTATGTTTTCAGAGGTAAACTTGTAGAAAATCATCTACATATATTTTCTAAGACGGCATGGATAACTTGGAGTGAAATGTATCTCGCTTTGTAGAGAGAATGGTCTCGACATGTTGAAAAAACACTTAGGTACAGGCAAACTAGGAAACTTTGTGAACCTCATGAAGGATAAAAATCAGGATCCTCCCAAAACGAGTGCTGATAGAAACAAGCGTTTGCAAAGTCAATATATCTTGCCTTGGCACCATTTGGTTTTGCCAATGTCTTTTGAGGATGCTGTATAGCATGGGTACTCACAAACATTTTGCCAGCGGGTTGGCGGTTGGAGGAGGAGGTTCGGTTGATTGGTGGTAAGATCTAGTAGCTGAATACAACAATGTGAAACCCCAAAAATGGGCATTATTCCTGGCTTCCTCACTTTACCAAATTGTGTGATCCTAGGCAATTGTTTTCTTCCACTTTCCCTACTTTTTCTTCATTATCACATATAAGTGGACCTCAAAATACATGGCTTCAGGATGTGCGCCATACAAAACCTTCACCTGTGTATGATTTATTAAACTATAATGTTGTTCACAGTGCTTTAAATGGGCTGGTACAGTCCGGTATTGAGTACCACCACTTTTTTCTTTTGAGAGGGAGAGTACCAGCACTTCTCGAGAGAAATGTATACTTTTAATTGGAGAGTACCGGCACTTCTCAGAAACAAGCAGGTACTCTGTTACAGAGTACCTGCACTTCTATTTTTCCATTTAAAGCACTGGTTGTTCATGTATAATACGAACCCAGCCCACCCAAAGAGGACACATAACAACTGACTTGCCTCTTTAGTTCACTATTGGTGTTGATGTCAGGGTAGAATGAGGAAATAATGTTTCTAAATTAAAGTTTGAAACCTATCGCTTTAAAATTAATGCTTCCATATCCACTGATAAAGTCAGTTGTACTAAGGTGAAAAGGTTCTGCATGTTAATCAAATACACTTTGGAATTTTGAAAAGACCGTCATATTTTCACACCTTTGCTGAAAGATGCGTTTAAAAATGATGGTGTTTCTAAAGTAAAGTCGTGCAGGTCTCCCTAGTTACATCCTTTCTTTTACACCAATAAACCTTTAAGTAAATGCTTGCCTGTTTATTTAACATCTTTTTATTGTTAGTGCTAAATTGAGTAAACTCCAGCCGAGTGCTACTCTTGACCAGGGGGCTACATGTACAGGTCAGGAGGGCCGCAAGGGGCGAGGCTGTACTTTGAGTATCAATGTTGTACAGCATCAGCATAAAATCATTTGGGCCGATGCTGTGCAGCATCAGCCAAAAATAAAAACAGATGCAATGGGGCTACTGCTACTAATGTCCTTGGCATTTCTAGGCAGGTGCATGTGTGATAAAGAATACACGTGCATGTGTCTTCACAAAAGCACGTGCATGCATCACCACACACGCCTACAAAATGATGCAGGCACCATTTTTTTTAAAGTGTTCTAAGATAGATAACGAAGTTAAAAAAGAATAAAATTGGAGGAGTCGAAGCCACTTTTTTATAGGCAAAAGGGCTGGCCAAACATGTTGTTTTGTCCTCTCCTAAAACATATTATAAAAGGACTGCAGGGTGGGGGTGCAATGGACGAGATGGGATGTATGATATTACAACGCGGGTTTTTACCACGCGTGCAGTTACATCGCATGCGTTACAACGCATGCGATGTTACAACGCTATGCCATTAGAACGCAAGTCTTTACATCGACTTGCGTTAGATGGCGTGCTGACATTAAAAAAGTGTAATTTACTATTCCAACTCCAGTCCACTTAACAGTAGGGAAGGTGTTGGGATAGTAAACTACACTATTTGTAATGTTAGCACGCCATCTAGCGCAAGTCGATGTACAGACTTGCGTTCTAATGGCATAGCGTTGTAACATCGCATGCGTTGTAACGCATGCGATGTAACTGCACAGAGTGGTAATAACCGCGTTGTAATGGCTGTTCCCCGACGAGATGGTGGGGGGAGCAGATGGGGGAGGAATAAAATTAAAAATAAAACTGGGTGAAGAAAGGAAGGGAGAGAACAACATAGGGCAGGGAAGAACCACATGAGAGAGAAACACTGCACCTGTAGGCTGGGGAGTTTGGTGGAGGAGAAGCACACAAGCGAAAGAGAGCAGCAAACAAAGGAAAGAACCACACAGAGCAAGGTGGGCAGAGCTGGCACTTGCTCAGATAGTGCCTGGGTGGAAAGAGGTGGGCGCCCTCGCTGCTGTAGCTGGTGAACACAACGAGGCAGCAGAAACTCCTTTCCACAGGTCAGGCCCTGGCTGGCTATATCAATGATTTGCCTCTGATCACAAACATTTCCTCCCTCCCCCACCTTACCTGAATCACCCACAGATTTGAGACAAATTGTTTGTTGGGGTGGGGAAGGGACATTTGTGTTTAACAGCAGGCGGTGAAAGGTAGATTGGTGGGCAAGCAAAGGGTCAAAAACTGTGGCTACTGCACGTTATAAATGCGCTTTAAAGGTACTCACTGGATCCAAAGCAGAAGAACTACTGTTTGCAGGACTTATTGCCAAGACTTCCATGAACCAATCTATAGTTTGGCGCCCTGGGCTTGGACCCAATCAGCCCAGGCCAAAATCCAGCTCTGACTGCGGAGAGAGAAGTAATAAGGGAGAGAGATGGGAAATATTTGCACTCTAATGGAGTACTTAACTAAAAAGTAAAAAAGAATTCTCTAAAGTGAACAATAAATGAATACAAGTCAGCCAATCAAAAGGATGGTCACAAGGCTGAGTTCCAAAGAGGGATAAAGACAAGACGAGGAAGGCAAGTCAGCGTAAGGCAAAGAATAAGAAGCAAGCAGATAAGAGTGACAATAGGGTCAGCCAATCATAAGCAATTACTGGCATAGGCATTAGGCATTGCACCACAAACTAATATCTTGGCTCTTTAAATCGTGAATGAAGTCACTACTACTCTCATTATCAACATTGATGAAGAGGAAATGCTTAGGCCAACCAGAATTACTACTTTTGACCTCCAGATTAGATTAAAATATATTTCAGGCGCTCCTTCGGCCAACTGAGCTTTCTCCTCGACGTGCTGTGCATGTGGAATGAAATATTACAACAGTTGGAATCGTGCATGAAAACTAACAACTGAGCGCAACTAAAATGGTTCTTTGCTGCCCTCTAGTGTTAATAATGAAAACTCCCCCCACATTTACCACAGACTGCTGCTGATGCGATAAACTCAGAATAATTTCTTCGTGTTAGGATATTTTCAGAATTTAGCGCGTTGTTGAGGACACACAAAGGGATACCAGTCTAACTTTAACTCACCCGTCATTGGCACAGCGGCTAGATCAGAACAATCTGTGAAAGCAAAGAGACAATGAGTTGCTTACTTAGCCCGGGAATCTACGATTCATATCAAATTGATTCTACATCAATAATTCCATGCTTAAATGCAGGTGTTTTGCTTTCAACTGTCTTTTTTGTTGTTGCAACATTTATGTATTGGTTTAACACAATCAAACGAAGAAACAAAAAGTGCAAATGTGCAGTCATCGTGTAAAGGAAGAAAAGAGGGGGCATATTATCAAGAAACGGCGTTAGAATTATCGCCGCTTTAGCGGCAGAAAACTGCCGCTAAAGCGGCGATAATAGGCTTGATAATATGCCCTTGAGAATTCCATAGAAGCCAATGTTCTGGTGTCAACATGGGTTTCTATTGGAATTCTCTGCGGCATATTATCAAGCCTATTATCGCCCCGCTAAAGCGGCGATAATTTTAACGCCGTGCTTGCTAATATGCCCCCTCATGAGGGAAGGGGACAGTAATATAGGATATAGAATGTGGCGTGAAGCTCTGCAGCGCGCACACAACAAAAATCACCTTGCATTCACGCCAAAAAGGCCTCATAGAGGGGCATATTATCAAGACAGGCGATAAAATTATCGCTGCTTTAGTGCCAGAAAACGGCCGCTAAAACGGCGATAATGGGCTTGATAATATGATCAATGGAATTCCAATTGAAGCCCATGTTAGATGTCCTTCACATCTAACATGGGCTTCAATTGGAATTCCATAGAGCATATTATCAAGCCCATTATCGCCGCTTTAGCGGCAGTTTTCTGCCGCTAAAGCGGCGCTAATTTTATCACCTGTCTTGATAATATGCCCCAGATATACTTCCATTCTCCATAGTGATGTCTAGAGATGAGACCTAAATAGGAGTGGTAACAAACTCACACCCAACCTTCCACTCTCCCAGATGAGCATGTAAAGGGCCCTTTACTTTCAGTTTCAAGTTCAAGTTTCAAGTTTATTTATTCAATGTTTTGGAACTTCGAAGAGATTCACATAAAAGAAGATCATACAAATAAATACAACGGGCCCGCTTCACAAAGGTAAACTTATACTTTTGAGTGAGCTTGCTCATTTTTGGAATTCACAAAGGTAAATTTAGACCTAAAGTCTAACGGCGCTACATGTTGGTATGCATAAAATTAAGTTACTTTTGATCTAAGTTTACCTTTGTGAATAACAAAAAGTAGAAAAGGTACTAAAAAAGTGTAAGGGCCTGATTCACAAAGGGCCACCACATTCGTGGCGGAGGCTCCGCACTCAAGGCAAAATATCCACAATGAGAATTATCGATGCGTATATTTTGACCTGAGTGTGGAGACTCCCCCACGACTGTGGGGCATCCACCACGAGTGCGGAGGCCCTTTGTGAATTAGGCCCTAAGTTTGCCATCGTGAATCGTGCCCAACATGTACTCTTACTATGACAGAATAAAATACATAAAATTCATTGAAATGTATACAAATTCAAAGTATTAACCTGAGATTCATAAAAAGTAGGTTAAACCCGAATTATTTCTCAAACAAAAGCATGAACTTCATTAAGATATATCCAAATTCAAGCACAAAGATCACAACTAGACTAATATACATTTAGGAAATGACACACAATTGATGGACGGAATGCAGAACAAATCAAAACATTCACCCCCAGTCAAGAGATCTGGGTTAAATCCATCATTCTTTTGCTCACTATGCCACCCCAGTTTAGACCTGGCTATATGCAAATCAGTCTTGACCCTGTGCCTCATGGGAACAGTCCAGCCCGAACTGTCAAGCCAGGTCCTACCTGGACCAGAAACAAGCATCCTAGGACCGGTTTCGGGGTTTCACCCCTTTTAAGCCAGGATAGCTTGATTCCAGTGGCACAGTGAGCCCAGGACTCACGTCTGAGCATACCTGGTGCACTTAGGGCAAGAAAGCAAAAGACACACAATTGATGGATGAAATGCAGAACAAATCAAAACATTCACCCCCAGTCAAGAGATCTGGGTTAAATCCATCATTCTTTTGCTCACTATGCCACCCCAGTTTAGACCTGTCTATATGCAAATCAGTCTTGACCCTGTGCCTCATGGGAACAGTCCAGCCTGAACTGCCAAGCCAGGTCCTCCCTGGACCGGAAACAAGCATCCTAGGATCGGTTTCGGGGTTTCACCCCTCTTCAGCCAGGATAGCTTGATTCCAGTGGCATGGAGAGCACAGGACTCACGTCTGAGCATACCTGTCCCACTCGGGGTGACAAATGCAAAAAGAACTATTGATGGACAGAATGCAGAACAATGTCATACATTCACCCCATTATCTGTGCTTGATTGCAACCAGGCGTGTTATATGGGATCCGATCCTATCTTTAAAGGCTGTACCCTCAAAGCTGAGGAGCAGGTATTTAGACGGGATACCCCGGTGTCACATTACCATATTTTGATTGTGAAGTAGTGTGAAATGTTTCTTGGCAAGCAGCACAGGTAACAACAGTACAGTCAATACATCTAGCATGTCACTACAGTTCCATTTAAAGTTATGTCATGTGTTATGTTATGTTACTGATTATTTGTATAGGTCTGCGCTCGCTTATTGTTTCGCCTCTAGGTATTTATAAAATTTAACAAACTAAGGAGTTCCATGAATGTCACAAATGCTTTTTATGATTTAAAAGCAGGTTTCGGACCTCAGGGGTTAAAGCAGTGGATTTTACTTCACTAACAATCCTTCTATGGGGTTGATTCCGATCCGGATCGGACAGCTCTCCGAGAGCTGTTCGTAGCCTTACCTTGCGACCGACCCGTACCCGGAGCCGGTCCGTCCTGTTCATGAAGTAAGATGCGCATAACTGCAAAAAATCCGACCGACATGTAGGCTGTGATTCAAGCTTCATTCTCCGTCCGAGCCATACCTCCGAACGCCGAACCGAGTCTCCCGGAAGCAGTATCCATAGCAGTTTCCGGCCGGACAAGTACGATGCGTACTTCCTACGCGCCGGACAGGTCGTCACGTACGGCATGTCACAGCATCCGGAAAAGAAGCATATCAGGTACGATTCGCGCCACAACACATACCACGACTACGAGACGGACCAGCTTGCAACGGGTACGAGACGGTGCAACAAGCAGCGTGTACGAAACGAACACATCATGAATCCCATCGCGCAGGTCATACCAGTACTGTACATCTATGACCGGATCAGGAACCGATGCGGACGGCGCAGACGGTAAGTCAGACACCCACCACACAAACAAACGACACGTACCCGCAAACTGTCATACACACACAGGGGATCCATATCCTGGCCACTGACAACAGGCCACCATAGGGGTTGTATGGCCAGCACCACTACCACCCCCACCCATAGGGCTCATGTTGACCATCACCACTATCACCCCCACCCATATGGGACCTGTTGCCCATCACTCCTGCCACCCCCACCCATAGGGCTTATGTTGCCCATCACTACTGCCACCCCCACCCATAGGGGTTCATGTTGCCCATCACTCCTGCCACCCCCACTCATAGGGCTTATGTTGCCCAGCGCTACTGCCACCCCCACTCATAGGGCTTATGTTTAAGCCTGGGCAAAGCACTACGCTACGCTCGCGTAGTTTGCGAAGTTCGCGCTACTTCGCACTACGCGAACTGCACATAGCATAGTGCGAACATGCGTAGCGTAGTGTTGCGTAGTGCTGCGGTCATTTTTTGCTTGCTCGCGGTCTTCAACGTCAAGTTGGCGACCGCGAGCAAGCAAAATGACATCCCGGCGAGACTTTTTCCTTGTTCGCGATCAGCAACATCAAGTTGGCGATCGCGAGCATGGAAAATAAACCTCCCAGCGAGAGTCCCAACGCGAGGAGGTCAGGTTTCTCATTGCGAGTGGTCGCGTATGCTCGCGACCGCTCACGATGAGAAACTACCAGTTCGCGTTGAGAAAGCTGCCGCTCGAGTAAAAATCTACTCGAGCAGCAGAAAACTACAGCTCGCACTGTGCAAGATGCCATTTTCAATGATTGCACAGTGCCGGTTGCTTGTCCGCACTGTGCAATCATTGAAAACGACATCTGGCACAGTGCGAACAAGGTACTAAGCAGTTCGCGAAGTGCTACGCGTAGCTCGCGTAGTGCGAACTGCACTTTGCGTAGCTACGCGAAGTGCTACTTTGCGAACTACGCCCAGGGTTACTTATGATGCCCATCACTCCTGCCACCCCCACCCATAGGGCTTATGTTTCCCATCACTACTGTCACCCCCACCCATAGGGGACCTGTTGCCCATCACTACTGCCACCCCCACCCATAGGGGACCTGTTTCCCATCACTACTGCCACCCCCACCCATAGGGCTCATGTTGCCCATCACTCCTGCCACCCACACCCATAGGGGACCTGTTGCCCATCACTACTGCCACCCCCACCCATAGGGCTTATGTTGCTCATCACTACACTCACCCCCACTCATAGGGCTTATGTTGCCCATCACTCCTGCCACCCCCACCCCTAGGGGACCTGTTGCCCATCACTACTGCCACCCCCACTCATAGGGCTTATGTTGCCCATCACTACTGCCACCCCACTCATAGGGCTTATGTTGCACATCACAACTGCCACCCCCACCCATAGGGGACCTGTTGCCCATCACTACAGACACCCCCACCCATAGGGCTCATGTTGCCCATCACTCCTGCCACCCCCACCCCTAGGGGACCTGTTGCCCATCACTACTGTAACCCCCACCCATAGGGGACCTGTTGCCCAGCACTACTGCCACCCCCACTCATAGGGGACCTGTTGCTCAGCACTAATGCAACCCCCACCCATAGGGGACCTGTTGCCCATCACTACTAACACCCCCACCCATAGGGTCTATGTTGCCCATCACTCCTGCCACCCCCAACCATCATGTTGCCCAGTACTCCTGCCACCCCCACCCATAGGGGACCTGTTGCCCATCACTACTGCCACCCCCACCCATAGGGACTATGTTGCCCATCACTTCTGCCACCCCCACCCATAAGGGTTATGTTGCCCATCACTCCTGCCACCCCACCCATAGGGGTTCATGTTGCCCATCACTCCTGCCACCCCCACTCATAGGGCTTATGTTGCCCAGGCCTACTGCCACCCCCACTCATAGGGCTTATGTTGCCCATCACTACTGCCACCCCCACCCATAGGGCTTATGTTGCCCATCACTCCTGCCACCCCCACCCATAGGGGACCTGTTGCCCATCACCCCTGCCACCCCCACCCATAGGATGGGTGATGCGCCACACATCCATCATACACCAACATTAGGTAAGTCAGCAAAATACATCCCCCCTAACATCATGACAACAGTGTGTAGTCTGTGACAAATTCCCACAACAGTGATCATGACTTTGAACATACAATGTAACTACCATCACATATGTGACCAAAAACTGAGTGTGGCCTACACAAGGCAAGCATCACTAGCACTGTGGCAATGTAAAAATACCACCCTCTCACTGTGTAGAACAAAAGTTAAGGGTGTGCTCCCAAACTGCAGCAGATGTTGAGCATTGTGGTGATAGGGTCCAAAACCCCCTCATCACAGTGACCAAAAGGTAAGTGTCATCACGGGCAAAGCTGCAAATGCCAAACAGCATGTATGATTTCTGGTACCAACACATGAAACACTTTTGGGCCAAAGTAGTGGTTGTGTCCCATACCCACAGAGATGTGGTGAGGCTAACAGTGCGGTGACAACCTAACATAATCTCCGCCATGTGCAGACAAGCACCACCCATGGGGGCTGACAATGCATACAGTGTACAATGACACAAAAGCAGAAGTGACCATCACATCACAAAAACAACATCCAGACAATGGCCCACAACAGCAATACCAATGCACTGGTGCAGATGCACTAACACAAACAGGCAACCTCACACTGCACATCTGACACAACATGTGTGTGTGTGTGTCTCAGTATCCCCAGGCAACTGCACAACATATGAGGGGGGCTGAACCACAGTGAGACAGATGTGGACACAGTGCCATACAAAAGTATCCCATCAATGGGCCTCCCTTAGTGGGCAATCAGGCATTGTGAGATGAGAGGGAGCACAACAGACACATGTGACACAAGCTGGAATGAACAGCAACTAATACAGCAAGAGACTGACACACAACAGCACTACCCCCAGGGACCAGGCATTGGGGTGACACAAGCATGCATGACACCTCCACTGTGCTGACAAAGGTAGATGTTGTTCAAACTGGGAAACCCAGACATGTGTCCTGTGCCACAAATGTACATCCCACCTACACAAACACAAATCACTCAGCATGGCCCGTCATCCATGGACAAACGGGAGCTAGGGGCCCATCCATGCAAACATTTACATCAGTCCACCCAAAACACTACACACCCTGAACTGCACCAATGTGTATCTGTGAAGCCCACATGGACAGGTGACATTGCACATGCAACCACTAAAATAAGGGGGTACCCCTAAGACGATGTAGGTAGTGCAATGGGGGAAATTCAAGGGTATCAAAAAACAAGTGTGCACTACCTGTCAGTTTTCAAAAGAACGCATTTAAGTCATCAGTTTTCAAAAGAACGCAATTACGTCGTCATGGGTGCTTAATTCCAGGTCGATCTCTATGTTCCTTATCTATCTGTATAGTTACGTCCGTGTATCGATCAGTTTGTTACTTTTTGAGCTACGATATATGGCTCAACCAGCACTAGGATTATATCAAACTTGGCAAACATGGCCGATGTATTTTCATGACAGTGAACCCATGTTTAACATAAAAATTATTTCTGAACAACTGTCTTTCGTCTATTTCCTTAACCAAACACGTATTAAATCCCACTTGCTTAGGTACTCAATATATTTGAGTTTGATGTATGTTTTTCGCTTTCTTTTTCAGACTGACAGCGCCATCTGGTGGATAAAGCCTGAATCCAAATTCATTTATGTTATTCTGAATATTGTTGTTTCCTACCACCCCGTATATAACCATTTCAATACAGGTAAGCAACTAAAAGGCCATTCATCACCCTAAGTCTATACACTATCAGACAGCATCTCCGTTTAGGCTGACATATGGATTATCCTTTTTCCATCCTCTGCAGATCCTTCCATTGAAAGCTTTATACAGCTTCCCCTCCCCCAGTAGATTCATTTACCTTGTTCGATCTTTCACAGTCTGCAAGGCAAGTAACCGATATAGTCATTGTTCCACTATTCTTCAGTTGAAGAGATATTGACTCTTATGATATCCAACTTGTAGTCCTTTCTCCCATTTAGACTGCCATTGAAATATGTACTGTCTTTGTTAATCTGGTTCAACCTTCTTATTTCTACTATTATCAGGCTCTGGTGGTTGACCATATTCTCCATTTCACCCTATCTTGTCTTATCTTTGTAATTTCTTTCTTTATTTATTAATGTGTGCTTAGTCTTTGGTATAGACATTATTATTTCACTATCATTCTTCCCTCTCTAGCTAGACCATGTGCCATGCCAATATACATTAATTTGTAAATTATATGCAAGATACATGTTTAAAAAAATCGATTATCTGTAAAAAAATAAAGAAAAAAAACAAATACTTTTAATAAATAATACACATATTTTTTCACTACTTTACAGACCCCCGTGGACTCCTGCTTTGATTTCTCAGCTATGCCCTGAAAAAGGTGACACCCCGATTTTGGGGGTGGCAACACTGAAACGCGCGTCGGCGTGTCTCTGGGAAATAATAAGCCCTTCTTCCCTATGCATTTCATTGTTTAAACCAAGTATTATATATCCATATTAATTTGATCACTTATTCTTTTACCCATCGATTCCAGCTTTTTTGCCACATTAGATGTCAGTATATATTGATATACTTTAAAGTTTTTGCTATGTTATTTCTGTATAGGGAATGGATATCAAGTTTGGGCATTACGCTTGATGAATGTTAAATGTACTTTCACAGTGAGAATGGGTCATGTGAGTGCTAGTATGTGTGAATGGTATGTTAGGTAGTTCATGGGAATTTTCATTTTCATTTTCATCCTCAAGAGTCAATGCAACCTTGTTGTATATATTTTATGATGACAATAGTAAAATCAAAATAAAATGTTTTGATTAAACAATTATCCTTCTTTTCTTGGCTTGAGCACATGGTATAGCGGGAGCGTTATATCTGACAACTTAATTGCGTTCTTTTGAAAACTGATTACTTAAATGCTTTCTTTTGAAAACTGACAGGTAGTGCACACTTGTTTTTTGATACCCTTGAATTTCCCCCATTGCACTACCTATATCGTCTTAGGGGAACCCCCTCATTTTAGTGGTTGTTCCTTCCCAGCCTGGTTGCAGTGGGATAGTTACTTTTTCTTATAAATCTTTTGTTCTATTTTTGACTATTGCACTCATTTTCTTGCGGCATTATTACCCTAGGTTTTCTTCATTATTATTTTCTTATCTTCTGTTTCCTATTATCAACTTTTTCATTTTTGTTGTTCTATTTTTAGGAAGATTCATGGACAGTATTAAAACCTTTGGGTTTTCCGATGAAGACTATGCACGCCTTTTAGGTCAAACAACAGATTCAGACAGACCCTTTTCACTTTCTAAGGGACCCAATGAAGAGTGGTCCAAACTCTTCAATCCAAAGAAAAAAGCAAAGCGTACAGAATCACACGCAAATTTTATCTTGGAATACCTCAAGGCGGGAACTATTCCCATTGGTCCCCGTGTTAGTAATATACCATGACTCTTTGTGGAGATTAGGCAATTCCTTGAGAAGTGGGCCCTGATATCCAATAGATATTCCAGAGACTGGATGATCCTCATTATATAAACAGCTGGGGAGGAATGTTGGGAGGAACTAAGGTGCACATACACAAGGACAGTTTACAACCCTGGTGAATGACAGACATACTGCACAGTATGCGGTACATGGCCATGACGTCCAAGCTCACGTAACCTCCCGAATACCTGCCACAGTCCCAGGACAATGCAGAAGCCAAGGAGAACCACAAGATACACATGCTGACACCTGCACACATTGCAGCCCTGAACCAGACAAGTGGGAGCAGTCACACACACATACACATGTCTAAATCACTGAAAGGTACCACCTAGGGACAAATACATGATATTGCGAACAAACAAGTGCCTTGGGGACCCCTGACTGTGTCCCATCTGCGTCTGACAATGTCATCACCACTCAGAACTGACAAATCCCAATGATGAAACACAAATTAACAGTAGTGTGTCATGCACCCACACATCTGGTAGCCCATGGCAAAGTTGTGGGATGAACACAGTACGACTCAGCAAGCATCAACAACAGGAACATATCAAGGGAACACTGCCTGTATATGAAAAGGGATGTGGACACACACACAGATGCCCACACAACATGGGCCCTGGCAATGTCACGGAACAACACCCTTACTTGAGGGGACTCAACTCCTGTGGAAGCCCAGCTGTGCCAAACGTAGCCCCAGCAGGTCTCAGTCATGTCAGCAGAACACTTGGTCAGTCAGCCATCAGTTACCACAGAATGAAGGCTCTGGTCACAACAGCCTGGGTACAGCAGTGTCCCTTAAGTCATCTGCACATACTCAACACATATGTCCAGCAAGTTGCACAGATGACCCAGTTGCTCCTACACCAATGATGCCCACACTTACATGTCCAGTGGAGATGCGCCCACAGTCAGGGAAATAGACAAATTTTGCAATGGGAAGCACATCATATGTGCATGTGTGCAAGCCACAGATGTGATCATGCAAATGAAATGTTTACAGAGTGTCCACTAATTGCTAATCATGACACACCCATTTTGCTGCAAAGGATGATATGGATAACAATTATATTAGGATACACATTTCATGGACCACATGGAGTACCTCACATCAACACCTCAGTATTCAACATTTGACATATAGCATTACAACTGCCAGTGCATGCTAAACATCATCAACATAATGTACAGCTAAATCAAATTCACAAGGATAAAGAAAAAAGCTTTATTCAGCAGATGAAAAATTAAAACTCCGTTCAAACCAAAGGCCAATGGCAAGTCCATTATCAAATGACAAGAAGTGAACTTGAGTGACAACTGTCACACGTTGCTTGTCTGCACTGCTAAGGACAGGGGACATCCCCTCGGAGGGGCATACATGGGGGCAGGCCAGGCACCGCAGGGACAGGATCAGGGCGCAGCAGAAGGAGGCAGTGAAGGGGTGGTGGATGCAGGAGAGTCACTGGCAACTTCAGTGGAGCTAACTGAAGTAGTGGGTGAAGTCACAACTGTGGGACACAAGTCAGATGGGGTGGGTGCCGGCACAACTGCAGTGGGCAGGTCAGATGGAGTGGATTGGGTCCCCACTGCAGTGCACAAGTCAGACGGGGTGGTTGTGGACTCCACTGCAGTGCCTAACTCAATGGGAGCGGAATGGGGTTCAGGTGAGGTCGGCAGGACAGAGGGGGGACATGGTCCCCACATCAGTGGCACTAACTGTCTGACCGGGGGAGGAAGAGCAAGTGGTAGGGGGGAGGGCCTCAGCATTTTGGGGATGGTGTATCTGTAAGTGGGGGAATCTGTGGCAGGGTGTGTCGGGGAAACCTGTGGAGTGGTGGCCTGGGGGATGGAGGACGGAGACTTTGTCGTGTAGCTGAGGGGCGGTGGTGGGGTCTTGCTCTTCCGGCTCTGGGGGGACTTGTGGATGGGGGCCTCAGTCTGACTGCACCTGGGGGAGGGTGTCTGGGTGTGAGGGGCACTCCCCTCTGTGTGTGGGGACTTCCTCTCCCCTTGTAATCTAGATCTGCTGGGTCAGTGGGGAAGAGGCCAAGGTCACAGAGGAAGAGCTTCTTGGGAGAAGGGGTTACAGGTGAGACAAGGGAAGGGGATTTGGAGGGAGAGGTATCTGAGGACTGCGGGTGGTTGTGGATGACTGTGTGTGTGTTTGCAAACCATCCCCTGTGAGTGTGGTATCAGTCCCCTGAGGTTGCTTGTGTGCACGTCTAGACCTTGGTTTGGGTGTTTGTGTGCTGCCCGTGACTGTGGGTTTGGGTGAAGGTGCTGGTATGTGTGTGCTTGGGACAGGTAGGGTGCTAGGAATTGTAGGTGGTGCAGGGGTAGGAGTGGTGCGGGACTGTTGGAGGAGGGACACTGCTGCCGTCAGGGAGGAGGCCACAGACTGATTGGTCCTCTGTAGGGCAGACATGCCCGATGAAATGCCCTCCATGAACGACATCAGTTGTGTTAACAGACTGGTGTGCGCATGGAGGACACTCAGCATTGATGTCTGCCCTACATGGATCTGTCGAAGAAAGTCCACAGACTCCTCACTCAGGGCAGCAGGGGACACAGGGGCAGGGGGTGCGGTGCCCGGCATGAAGGAGACATGCTCCTGAACACGGGAGCCTCCACGGACCTCTGGGATGGGAGCCGGTGGGAGGGTGGTGATGGTGGTGGTGGGGGCGGTGGCGGGGACAGCCTCACTAGCTGGGGTTTGGTGGCTGCTGACACCCGCCTCCACAAGGGAGTCATCCTCTGAGCTGCTGTGGCCCTCAGCTGGGGTGGATTGTGCTGCTGAGGACTCCTCGGTGTGGCTCCACTCGCCCTCCGTGCCACTGGGTCTCTCCGACTCCTCGCCTTCGGTCCCAGTCAGGCTCTCTGGCTCCTCCTGGTCTGTGGAGCTGTCCCCTCCTGTGGCCGTATATGTATCTGGATAGAATTAGGAGACAAAGAGAACAACATCAGTCACCTGCACTGACTGCACACACCACAGTGAGTACATCGCATCACAGGGCAAGCCCTGGCACCATCAGCTGAACACTGCTCAAAGTGCTCACACCGTTTAGAATAAGCCAATTGCCAGTCTCACCATCAACCATGGCACTCATACCCCTCCTGGACTTGCACCCATATGTCTGTTGCATGTTGGATGCTAATACCCCAATGTGCCAACATGCACCATCTACACATTTTTTGGACATGCAAGTGAACATGTAGGAGTATGTCAGTATATACACATCACATCTCTTGCCACTGAGAAAGTACAGGTGTCAGGACGAAGAGGATGGCCAGAGTCTCATTTAACATGCTTGTGATGCATGCCAGCAACACACACTATGATGTTCTCATGTCCTGATAGTGAATGCCACAATGGGGTGCATGGAGCACACTTGAACACAATGCAGGATCACTCATAGCAAGTTAAATGCCATGGCACTGGCATGCCTGGAAAGTCAGTCAACACTGTCTCCTGTCACAGGGGCAGGGCATCCAGACAACAACAGTATGCACTGTGTCACAATCATAGCTCAGGGGTAAAGCAAACTCTGCAGCTGACAAGTGCACTTGCCTATCCCCTGCAAACAACATATCCCAGAACCCAGAAGAACCCACATCATACAAATCAGACATATGAGTCTCTGCAAACACAACTCCCTGTACATTAGCACATTACAGTCTGCTGTGCATGTAACCCAGCTGCCTGAAGTGCACAGTTGCATAAACCATTGTGCACTGTCAAATGATCACACACCTATATGTCACACAGGTCTTGTCTCTCATAGTCACATGTCAGATGACCTGCTGACCCTCAAACTCATGAACACCCCAGTTGTCCAGAAAAGGAAGCCACACCACAATGACACAGAGGTAGACACCTGAAGGCACATGTCACGAAGCACAACCTGTAAGTTGATACACAGGAGTGGGATTACAGAGTGTTTCTAAATGCCCTTGAGTAGGCATGACTGCCCAGGTCTGCGTGAAACAGTGTTTAGCCCTGGACAGTAGTCAGGTGGCTAAGCAAGTGTGACACACTTGATATACATACTCCTGAGGCACACAAATTGGAGTCCCCTGCTGCATGGGTTTGTTTGAAATACCCCAGCCACATGTGGCGAGTCAGACCAGCAATTGGAACACATATCAAGGGCACACACAGATCACATGTCAGATCTCAGGCATTTGGTAAACAATTGACCCACCCATGAAACACACAACAGAGTCACGGGAACAGATGCTGTCCGGAAGCTGAAGCATAGCTGACTGCAGGGACAGAGTGCCCTAGTAACACAAGCAACAGACTGTAGGGGCCACACCTGTGGATCAGATGAGGAGAGTGCATCACACAATTGAGGGACATGAGTATTGGACTACAAGACCTACTGTTAGAAATGGCGATTTCTGGTTGGCTGAGGCTTGCGCCAAAGCCAGGCAGAAACCACCACTCTAGTCAGGGCTGGGGAGTTACACGCCAAAGATAACCCCTGCTCACCCCCTTGGTAGCTTGGCACGAGCAGACAGGCTTATCCCTGAGGCGATGTGTAAAGCGTTTGCGCGCGCACCCAGCAACAACACCCAAGGCCCACCACAAAGGAAACTCCACCCAAGGTATTCTATAAAAATAGCCTTTGTATTATACACAACACATTAGATAAAAACACACACTCTACAATGTGCCAACAGGCACGGGCAGAATTTACAAGGGATTATATATACAGGGGACAGGGCCACATGGACCACTGTCAGGAATTAGCACTCTTAGAACATAACACAAATTACCAAGTGTACATGTAGAACATAACCAGTCTCTACTGGCGCAATAATGACCTCAGCGTCATCACACTAGCATCAGGTATAAAACCTATCCTGCATCTATCACAGGGGCATAAATCACATTTATGCAATTCTCATTGGTCTAACGCCTTAGACCTAACCACCTAAGTATAACTATACTAGGGGCGCACATCGCACAGGGAAGTACATTCTCCCTACCATCAACCTAAGCAGGTAAAACAACCTTCTAGGCAGAAATAACCACATTTAGAGGTATAAGACACAGGGTGCGCAAAACATGCTATATACAGTACATTTCCTAGCACCAAAAGCATGAACACAGGGTGCGCAAAACATACTACACCGTACATTTCCTAGCACCCAAATCACATCAGAGTCCAGGTTGCGCCAGAACCTAAACGTAGCAGTTGCCCACTACTTGCTGGGCAGCTGAGGACAAGGCAGGGCCTAAACGCTGCAGCTGGCACTAAGTGCTGCGCAGCTGGGGAAGGCAAATAGCGGCAGGGGCTCTCATTAGCCCTTCAAAACAAACTGCGCCCATCCTTGGAGCCCTTTAGACTCTAGAAACAGCATGCCCCCATAGCGCTGGAGCCACCGAGGCTCAAAGACAATTATGCCCCATCGTTGGAGCCCCTCTGGGCTCTGAAAACAAGTAGGCCCGTTGGAGCCATGCCGGCTCGAGAAACAGTCGTGCCCACAAGGGGGCGGGGTGCCGCCTAAACACATCATGCCCACGTTGGAGCCACATAGGCTCTAGAGATAACCTGCGCCAATCAAAGAAAAAGAACTTGCCCCCGTAATCGTAGGAGCGAAGGGGCGCTCAAGCAAACATGCCTGCCTCGGTGGAGCGGCCCGCTGCCAGACGGGGCCGCTCTGATACTGCCTCCCCCCCCACCCGGACTCTCTCGCACTCACCGGCTGGGGGAGGCGGAGGCAGGAGGCGGTCTCCGGGGACTCCGGAGCGGCGCCTCACATGCTGGGCTCTCTCCTCGCCCGGTCCCTCTGGTGGGACCGGGACTTCTCTGTACTGGCGGGGCTCTCTCACCTCATGAGAGCCCCGTCCCTGGATGCGCCGGCCTTCGCCCGGTCCCCCATCTCGGGACCGGGACTTCACTGGTGGAGCCTGCGAGGCTCCGGGGCAAATGGCGGCACTTCCGCTTCCGTCCCGCGGCCCCGCCCACAACCAGGCGGGCCGCGGACGGCAGCGGTGATTTTCAAAGGCGGCTCGGGCCGCGGCGGTGACTCCAGAACGGCTCAGATGCGGGGTGGGCACCCGCAGATAACGATGAAGCGAGGTGGGCTCTCGCTAGGAGCTCAATCGCGGGGTGGGCACCCGCAATTTAGAAACAGGATGAAGCGGGGTGGGCTCCCGCTCGACCAGGCAAATGTGGGGGAATCCCTACGCTGGGGATTCCCTCCCTCTACGGTGAGGTGCAGCCCGGTGCTGCGACAATCCAGCGCTTCCTAAAAGAAATAAAGCACCACAGCGCTCCCAGGGCGCTAAAAGGCTGTATCAAGCCTGGGCAGTGTAAAAGGACCAGCAAAAGGTCCAAAAAGGTCCTGAAGGCGTCCAGGGGGCAAAGCAGGGCCCAGGGGCCAGCACACAGGGCCCTCCAGCAGGAAGGTAGCCCCCATGGCGGTCCCTCCTGGGCCCCAGCAGCAGCGCGCCCCTGGCAGATTCAAGTCAGAACAAGAACATTTTGTAAGGGGACACAGCCCCTTTTTATACACCAAATCCCTTTGTCTGGGTTCAGGGTGAGGGGGAAAACCAGTCGCAGCTGGTTGGGCAGCACCCTTGATGTGCTCAGCCCCTCACTCTATTCATTGGCAGGGCTAGGGTCGTCAGTCGCACCGCAGGGGGCGGGGCCAGCATTGTGTGTGGAAAACCCTGTCCTATTCAGGACCCAGGTGTACTCCTCCCACCCATCTAGCTGCTGATCTCCCCATTCACCACTGGGTGACTCATCCTGACTCTGGGGAATCCCTAGCCCGTCACATGACATGATCAGCCAATCACGCGACAGACACACTGCACACCGAAGTGCCCACTTCTAGAAGTGGCACTTCCACACTAGGTACATGCACGCCGCACACATCATCGCGCAGCATTCACTCCCACGAGTCCGCACATACCAAACTCGGGCCTGCACACCCCACGCATCAGGAACTACTAGGGACACATACATTCCCCATGCATTCCTATGGGAGGGCAGGCCTATCTCACCACATGCACTCAGAGTGTGCACGCACTTTAAACCAAAAATCACCACACCAAGTCACCAATAAAAAGCAAAAAGTTCAGGGGTGAACCTGCCAGAAGGGCCAAGTCCAACACCTACGTAATGTGGAAGCGTGACCAGGCCAAAAGACTGCAATTAGCATGTCAGACATAGTACACAGATTAGGCATGGACTTTCCCCCTCCTTGCTTCTGTCTGGCCTTCAGCTGCCTATCCAGGTCCGGGAAGACCACCGCCAGTATCCGGAGCATGTGGGGGGTCAGAGTCTGGTGTCCGCCCCTCCTGCAAGGAGGCGACAGCTTCAGCTGGACCCTTGCGATCCTCCGGGTCCAGCCCTGAAGGTCCTGCCACCTCTTCTGGCAGTTGCGGATCCGGCGCTTGTAGACCCCCACCGAACGAATTGCCCGGGTGATGATCAGCCATATTTCCTGCTTCTGGTGGGCATCAACCTGTGAGGATGACAAAGTTAAAAGTCCATTAACACACAAGCCCCATATTTGTGCTGCACACATTTGGATATACATGTCATCATCATAAAGGGAAATGAGTGACACAGGTAGTGCACCCATTGAAAAGGACAAATGCCCTGCATGTCTGACATGTTAACAATGCCTGGGAAGTTTAAGCTAGCACAAAAGCACTGTAGCTGCAGAACACCTGTTCATTACATGTACCTACACACTTTGGGGGATGAAAGTACTCAGTGAATATGCTTGCCACTGGTGTAGACACTGGTAGTACTGCTAGTCAGACAACATGCATAATTAGGAAGGCAGTGAACTGCACACTCACCTGCTCCCCTGGTTTCCCATACAGCTTGCTGTACTGTGGAAGGAGCCCGTCCAGCAGGGCCTGGTTCTCCTCCTCAGTGAAGGATGTAAATGTAAATGTATGTAAATGTATGTGTCTTGTAAAGCGCACTGCTGCCCTGAGGCGTCGTTGCGCTGTAGACCGCTGGGGAACCCGTCCTGGCTATCCCTGTGAGATGGTCCCTCCAGGGTATCTCCAAGGTAAAACCAGGCATCCCCGGCGAATGTGGGGGGCCGTTGTGGAGATGAGGCAAGCTAATGCCCAGAGTTGCCGAGTGTGATCCCTGGTTAGAGTAGGCACCGAAGCGAGAATTATCAAGTCCGCTGGCTCTGGTCCACAACCCTGCCGCGTCGGGAATTGAACCCTGGTCCCGGGCCGTCCTCTGCTTCCGGGTCTGCTGCCTCTAACCAGTGAGCCACACCACTCCACTGGGGCCCTCTCCAGAGTACGTGCCATAGCAGGAGCCAGAGGATGCAGAGACAGCAGCAGTGGTAGCAGGGATGTGGTCCAGTAGGATGTAGTGCAGGCAAGTGAGCATCCTGGGGGACAGCCAGCCTTATATCTATGCTGCAGAGGAAGACTCTGTGCCATGTGTCCCCAGTGAAAGGTCCAACACGGTTGCATTCTATGAAACTGGCCAATCCATGGAAATGTACGACTCGTACACGTGTTCCGCATCGTTCAAATCTTCACCTTCATCAAACCCTAGGAATTACAACATTGTTGTAGGCATCCAACTGAATTTACAGCACACAACTCGTACAAGTTTTGAATCTGCATCCGTCTCTATGACAGTCCAGAGCCAATGGGTGCGCAACGGTCAACTGACTGTACAACGCGTGTTTTTAAAATACACATGCACCCGTCTCCCTACGATTCAATGGTCAAGGTGTAAGCCTGTCTCGGACCATGCCTGCCCGATGCGCATGCATGATAGTCACCTGCGTCGGACCTCATTGCAGTCAATGGCAAAGCGTACGCACGGCTCGGTCATGAACCGTGCAATGCGTACGCATTGTCACCCGCGTCGGACCTCATTGCAGTCAATGGCAAAGCGTACGCACGGCTCGGTCATGAACCATGCAATGTGTACGCATTGTCACCCGCGTCGGACCTCATTGGTGTGACTATTTGACGGCTTCAACACACAATTACTTGCCAGGGACACATGTGCACACCTACCACACTACAGCATTGGCCACACAGTGTCCCATGGAATGTAAGGCTGCATTCCCTGTGTGTTTGGGGGGGCAACATTTTGTTTGTTGGGTGGCACTTTTGTCCAGCCAATCCCAGGCTGTGCACGTGTTCATGGGGGCAGAATCCTTTGTGCGTTGTGCACATTACCACTGTGATGTGCAACTGTACAGTTAAGTGCATGAGTCATGGACACAGTTGCAGGAGGTTGGATATGTTTCGAACATGTCACATACACCCTGAGTCCTGGGGGTGATGGCATGTACGTCACAGTGAGACCTGTAGCCACAATTCTGATGTACACCCACAGTCTATGTGCATGTTGTGTCTCAGATGTGGCTGATCAAATGTGCCCAATGGGAGACAGTCTCCACATCCATGTGGTATGTGCAGCAACCTTGATGTTGTGTGTGTGTCTGAGAGTCGTACATGTAGGGCCTGCAGATACAACAGTGGCCACTACCTGTGGGACTCACGCTTGCCTTGTAGCATGTACGTGATACGCCATGTCATGCCAGTGTCGATGTGGAAATACAGGGACCCTGGGTATCTGCATGGCAAAGATCTGTGATGCCTGGGAAACATCAGGCCTCACTTGTCACTGTGGTGTGTGTTTGTAACGTCACAGCAGTACATAGGTAGGGTGACACAGCCCAATGATTTGCCATTGCACTACATGGGACTCATGTGGACATGTGGCCTTGAGATGTGATGTGATGTCCATGTAGGTGACATATGTGTTCATGCCCAACAGCACACACCTCAGTACATTGTGTATTGTCATGATGTATCACGTGATATTTTGCTTGGTCATGGCCACATGGGTGGATGAACTGACAATCTTCCTTTGTGCATCTCTGTACTCCAGGGCACCAGCTGTCCATAGACCATTCCCAGACCTTGCGACCATGCAGGAACGCAACTGCATCAGACGGTACCGCTTCACCGGGCCAGTGATTGAGGAGTTGGCGGAGCAGTTAGCGCCACATCTGCTACCTGGCCGGACATACCCTACAGCACTGACCCCAGAGGTGAAGGTGATGGCAGCCCTGCACTTCTTTGCTACTGGTAACTTCCAGTACACTGTGGCTACTGCTGGTGGTATGTCGCAAACAATGTTCAGTCGTGTGCTACGCAATGTCTTGGAGGGGATGTTGCATTTCCTTGATCTGTACATCAGGTTTCTGAGCCCAGGTCAACTCACTGACATCAAGGATGCTTTTTATACACTGGGGAGGATGCTGAACGTCATCGGATCTATTGATGGTACCCATGTGGCCCTGGTACCACTACGGGCACATGAGCAGGCATACCGGAACAGGAAGCACTACCACTCCATCAATGCTCTGGTGGTATGTCTTGCAGACATGTGTATCACACATGTGTGTGCACGTTTCCCCGGTTCTGCACACGATGCCTACATCATGCGGAGTAGTCGCATTGCAACACTGATGTCACAGATGCCAGACCAGCGTGCCTGGCTTGTTGGTGTAATGACTGTTTACCATTGTATGTGTTTGGCAAAGTTGTATTCCACCCTCTTCCAGAACTCAGCTAATTGTTCAATTGTTTGTGTGTAGGTGACTCCGGATACCCCAACATGCCGTGGTTGCTGACACCCCTCAGGAACCCTGTGACACCAGCCGAGCTGCGCTACAATGAGGCACATGGTCGGAGCATGAGGGTGATTGAGCGGACCTTTGGTCTTCTGAAGAGCCGCTTCCGCTGCCTGGACAAGACCGGAGGGGCCCTCCCATATGACCCTGCAAAGGTGTGCAAAATTATCCTTGTATGCTGCATGTTACACAATCTGGCAGTGCGGAAGAAGTTACCTCTCATCCAGGATGTCGCTGACCTACCTCCGCCATCTGTGGAGGATCCAGGCCTGGGCCACGATGCCAGTGATGATGATGATGAGGGTGATGTCCGCACACAGCTCATCAACAACTTCTTCACCAGAATGTGAGTTCACAGGGTTGTAATGTCAATGTATTGAGTTAGCCTGAGATGTGTTGAGGTTGCTCTGTTGCTGTTTGAGTATGTCTGTGTGCTACTTGACTGTATGCGTGCAGTGATGTGTCCTTTCAGGTGCTCTGTACTCCACTAGAGTGTCGAACTGCTAACTTTTTTCTGTGTAGGTTTCTTTTGACATGTTTTGTGCATGTGTATTGCATTTCCCTCCTGTTCTGCTGTGCTTTTGACTGTGTCTTGTGTCTGTCCTTCCCAGGGTACTTTGCCTGTTGTTTGGTCAACACTGACCTCCAACACCCAGAATCCAACACCAGTGTGGAAGTTGTCAATTCCCATCAACTGATGTACCACACATCCCTGGACTTCAATTCTCCGACACTTTGTGACCGTGTGTCCACTGTCACGTAGAATTACCTTGCAACTATTGTGGAATAGACATGTTGCTGATGTGTAATGAACCTGTGCTACGCTTTGTTATGTGCGTTGTCTGTCTTCCCACATCTGACTGACATTTGCTTACCTCACCTGTGGACTTGTGACCACTGACTGGGGTTGGTGTTGTGTCTGTGCATGCCAATGTGTTTCAGGTCAACATCATTGTGTGGGATGAGTAACATGGCCATGGTGAGTATGTTTTGTGTTGCCATAGTGGTGTGTCTACCTCAAATGTGTCACATCACCATGACTCACATAACGGTGGTCACATTGTTGTAGTATTTTGCATGCACTGTGTTGTTCAGCAGATCAACATCTCTATGACACATGACAAGTTGGAATCACAACAGAGGCAAGTATGGTGTACTGGTGAGTTTATTTATGAACATGTGTGAGGAAAGTGCACAGGATGGTGGGTGCTGTACATTGGGTTTTGAATCCAAAGTTCACTGTAGAGTTGGAAGTGTTGGTAGATGAAATGTCCAGAGTAAAGTCCACAGTCATCTGCTACATTGGGCCAACATGAACCCTCTATGTCATGTGGGCGAGTTGTGTCCAATCGGACAAGGTGAACGGGTTGCGCACACAGAACATTGTCCAGAACAGGTTTAGAGGCCCTGGGGGATGTGCAGGGACATCTGCGTCTCACATGTCCTTCTTCGGACGACCCATCTTCTTCTTGGGGGGGGGGGGATCCTCAGGTGAGGCCTCTGCGGTGTAGGGGACTCTCCGCCAGAGTCCTCCTCCATCCCTCTGGCACTGGCAGATGGTGTGGCAACAGATGTTGTGGCCACACAGGGAGGTGAGGACATGTTTGTGCTGATCTGGCAGAGGCATTGGAGTATGTCCCGATGCACCGCAGTAAGTGCATCCCACTTTGCCTCCATGTGGGCATGGTGGGCAGCCTGCTCCTGTTGTATGCCCTTGAGGATCCCCACTACCTGGCCAAATCCTCCGGTGCTATCCTGGTACGCATCTATGATGCGTGCCAGTTGGGGGTCATCATGCAGTCCAGACCCCTCTGCAAGACACGCCCTCTGCCTCCCACCTCTCCCAGCACCCCTATCCACACGGGCAGGACCAGCGGCAGCACACACAGGTGACACTGGGATCCCTTGGGTGGTGTTGCTGGTGGTGTTGGCTGTAGCTTCCGAGGGGTCCTGTGTCCCTGTGCTGTTGGTGTTCTGTGGCCTTGGTCTGTCTGTGTTGGCGGGGGTGCCCTGTCTGTTTCCAGATGCTGGAGGCGTGGGTACAGAGGGTGCAAATGTTGGTGCTGCTGGTGCTGCATGATAACTCACACCGGAGGTGCCAGGTTGTTCGTCGTCATCTGAAGAGGACAGAAACAGAGTCAAACCAGAGAGCTCAGTGTCCACCCGAGTCTGGGACTGGGAATCTTCTTCATTTGGTGCTGTGTCCCCAGCACCACCTGTGTTTGGAAGAGACACACAATGTAAGTTGGGTTTCTACAGGCATCAATGGTTCACAGACATGACATTTTCTACTGTACAAACGGATGCCTGCCTGTACACTGCTTTGTTCCGGGTTGTCACGGACAGAGATTGATATTGTTGTTGCACATTGCCCAGCCAAGATGAAACATTTCAATGTGCATGTCGAAGTGTGTGTATGCCCAGCTCATGGATAGATTTGTCTGTACATGACCATTACTACGCAAGGGCCATCACGTTGCAGACACAGGTGTGTCATACCTGTACACATGTGAGATTTAACAAGGACATACATGCTATTCCACTGGGGATATGTTTTACTATTGGGGCATGTGTGGTAGCAGAGTTTGCTAGTCTTTGTGTGCCACATTGGTGTATTGGTACGACATGGTCACAGTCTGGTATGCCTGTGATCTCTTTGGAGGAAGTGTTTTTTTCCTGTGTTCCTAGTTCCCATCTCATTTGATACAAGTGATGATGTCACCCTCGTTAATGAGTCTGGTGCTGAGTTTTGTACGTGCATATGTGATTTGATGTGTCAATGTTCTCCATGGTGACATGGATTGGGCAAGGTAGCACTCTGGCTTTTCAATGCTCATGACAGTGAGGGCAGGTGGTGTGTGTTTTGCAGTTTGGCTGCTGTGAGTAGCATGTCTTTTTCAATGCTGTCCAGGTGTGACCTTGTGTCTACAGTGTCTATGTCAGTGAGTGGTGTGTTGTGTGAAGGATGTTTCAGCACGATTTAGGAGTGGAATGCAGCTCACAACAGCACAGAGTGTGAATGTGAACATGGTATGGTGTTGGCTATATTGGTGTGTCCATTCCATTCACTGTCAGATGTCCCCTTTCAATGATGTATATGTGAGTTCCTGTGTGTTTTGTGCAATGTACCATATATGGCTCTCCACATTTGTCATCTGCAAGACACACCTCCTCTGCCCGGCCAGGGGGAACCCCTGGACACTGCATCCCCAGACAATGATTTGGAACATATGGTTGCAATGGCTGTGTGTGCGACCGGGTTTTGTTTGGCCAGTGCATTTGTGTGATTGTCAGCCACATCATTTCTCAGGCCCAGTGTCAGACATCTTGTCAGTCCCTTCTTACTCCCTGTGATGCGAGCATGGTTCAGTGTGAGCTTGCTAGGTCATCTGGGTGGGTGTGGATTGTCTGTGACTGCAACTCCCATCATGCTCTTGGCTACACCCCCTTCCCAGCATGCCCATACTTCCTTCCTCTTGACTCTGATTCCCTGTGAGGGGGTGTGACAGCAGTGGCAAGATGGCTGACTGTAAAATCCTGGTGTTTGTTTGGCTACAAATCCAAAGAGAGCCCCTGTGCTTCACACCGCAGCACCCCGTATGATGTATCTTTTGCTGATATTTCACTGAGGTGTGGGTCAATGCATTCTACCCGGTGAGTTGTGTGGAGTTTGTGTTGAGGGGGGTGTGGGTCTACACATGCTGGTAAGTATGGTCAGAGCTGTCAGTCTTCCTTCCCAACATGAAACATGCTTCCATTGGAGGGCGTGCAAGTTGTCTTTCAGGATGTCAGTCAGTGGTTTCCTGCTTCAGATTTGCACACAACCTCTACCAGGGCCTTGTGCTCCCCACAGCAGGACACAGTGTCAGCCATGTTGTCAGTCGTTTTCCACTCCCTGTGATGTGGGCATGTTTCAGAGAGGTCTTGATGGGTTAATTTGGAGGGTGAGCATTATCAATGAGTACAAACCCCATCATGCTTTTGGATACACTCACTTCACCTGCATAGCCACTATTCCTTCCTGTCAGTCAGCTGCACTGTGAGGTAGTGTGTTTGTATTGGCTAACTGACTGACAGTGTTTATTTGGCTTTGTGCCACTGCCTTTCTCTATTTGTTGGTAGGTTTGTACATGTCATGATACAGTTCCAAGTCACTATGAGATAGCAGGTATTGTGTTTATCTGACTAGCATACACATCTTGGGAGGATTATCTATTGGTTACTGTGGCTTTGCTAACGGTGCATGGTTTCACTGTCCCCTTGCCACACAATATTGAGTATGTTGTTTGTGTACTCACCAGACTCTGGTATGTCTGCTAGACCATGGACACTCTCTGGTGGTAGGATGGCCCACACCTTCTCCTGCCAGGTCCTGAAGTAGACTGGTTTGGCAGGAGGGCCACCGCCAGTGCACTGACTCAAGGCGTGATCTTTCTCGATGTGTTTCTTGACCCTCCTGCGCACGTCGTACCACCTGTTTTGTATATCGTCCTTTGTGCGCCTTGTTGGTGCTTGTGCGTCCACCTTGTCCACAATCCTCGCCCACATCTTTGTTTTCTTAGACATGGGGGTCCTTTGGACCAATGTACCAAACAAATGTGGCTCTACTCTGATGATCTCGTCTACCAGCACTTCTAACTCATCATCTGTGAACTTTGGATTCTTCTTTGGGGGCATGGTGATGGGTGGTGGTGGTGAGTGATGTGTGTGTGATGGTGCAAATGAGGATGGGTTAGTGATGTTTTTGGTAGCTGTATTTGTGTGTGCTTTTGGCGAAGTGCTAATGGTGTGTGAGTTTTGTGATGGGTGAGTTGTGAGTGTGTTTGTGGTTGCTGTGTGATGGTGTTTGCTGCTGACTGTTGTCTCCTATTTGCAAAGGATCATGGTAGTGATTGATGTCCTTTATATAGGTGGAGTTGTGGGTGTGTCTTTGTCCCAGGTTGTTTTTTGTATATTTATTGGCTTTGTCATTGCTTGTTTGATCCTTTTTTTGCCTTTTTTCCTTTGGCTTTTCTAGGTATGAAGGAGACGTTCTTCTGACCCAGACGGACACTGATGTTGGCTCGTGCGGGCTTCTCCGCCTCGTTCGCGCTTACTTTCTTCTGTGTTTCATACGCGTCGGCCACGGAGATCTCTATTGCTTGGGCTTCCTGTTTTCTGTGCGTGTCGGTCATGCGGCTTGGACTCCATGCGAGTCGGTCTGTGTTTACACGCATTGCATCGTACTGCGTGGATCGGACATCGCGGGTACGTGTCGGTCGGGTTCATTCCGGGTACGTGTCAGTCGGTGCAACTCGCATCGGTTTTCCGGCCGATTCACTGTTTTCCCTACGACTCGGTTGTACGGCTTGTATTCCATACGTGTCGGTTGTAATTCACACACGTTGCATCATAGTGCATGGGTGGTACGGCACCGGTCCGTGTCGGTCGGTCTCTGGTCCGGGTCCGTGTCGGTTGGTACGTTTTGCTGCCGAAATCGGAATCGGCCCCTATGTGTTGATATATGTGCACTCTCTCCGTGTGAATAATTATTTTCCTTCGTTGTCGCGTCCATAAAGGTTGTTAGCTGTTTGCCCCAATGTCCAACCGATCAGATCTACTTCAGCTGTGATGAAACTGTATGCGAAGGACCCCTGTCCTTTCTTTCAGGGGTAGGAGAGTAGTTCCAATACCTTAGACGGCTTGGAAAAGCTCCTATAAAGAGTCTACGTTCAATTCTTCTGGCCATTCGAGAGGATTTGCTACGATCAGAAAGGTCTCTCACTCTTAGGAATTCTGGTTTGCGTTTTCAGTCCGTCAAGTCTTAGGTAGTCATCTGTCTTTCAGGCCACTTGAAATGACCTTGCAGTGTTCCCTTCCTTTTTAGTGGTGTATTTTGTAGACACTGCCCGTTAGAAATGCTGTATTCAGTCTATGGCTGCATGGATAAACACTTATAAGGTCCCAAAGGCGAGACCATTTGCGTTGCAAATGCTTGTTTGGTGTAGGCCTCGCTATCCAAGTCAGAACTTAAGGCCTGCGAGGCATGCTTTAAAGTAACTTTTAGTTGGGTGGAGGAAGAATAAGCACCAGACTTGATTCCAGCCCAAGTTGGGATGTGGCATACTTAAAATTCCTGAAAGCTTGTGTCTTATTTTTCTTTTCTACCAGGATATCCATTCTCCTGTATTGTCTTAATGTATCCCCGTCACTCCTCCCAAGGCAAGCCACACAGAAAACAACCCCAGCGAAATCCTGAATGTATGCACTTCTAATTCCCATTTCCAAACTTAGGTGGCGATCCACCCACCAAATGTACCTGTTTCACCCCCGCCATATTATGATGGGTGCATGGGGCATGCCTTTCCATGGCGGAGACTCTGCCATGGAAAGGCATGCAGAGAATGACTTTGGGTGCCCGTTGCAGGCCCCTGGGGGTGGGGTGGTGGAGGGCTGCAATTGGGGGATACCCATGGTACCCCCCCTTCATTGGCATGCACAAGGTAGCAGGCACCGCGAGGTGCCTGTCACTTCGTGCATGCCAATGAACAACATGCATATTTTACATTGCGGTGGTTGCTGCTTACAGCACCGCCTGCCGCAATGTAAAAGTTGCGGGATGTGACCGCCAGGGTGGCGGACGCATCCTAATTGGCATAGCGGGACCGCAGCACCTCTGTTGGTCGGTCCCGTTTACCGTTACAGTGGCGGGCGGACTTTGTCCGCCCGCCATCGTAATGGGGCCCTTAGTGCGACTACTGATATTGAGGTGTAACAGAAAGTGAGATTTCTCAATACCTGCCCTTCAGTTCTATTCTAGAATCCCCATCTAAGATTATCGATGAGCTTCTCTGCATATAACACGGTGGTGGGGAATTTCGCCTGATAAACCTCTTAGAGGTGGGAGAAAGGTCTCCCACCTGTGGCATCATAGAGTTCACTCAAACCCTTGACCTCAGGTAGGAACTTACACAAGTTGGGATTTTTATGTGATCCCTGTCACCCAGATTGCTGCACATTATTTTCCCAAGAAAAGCATAGGTTTTTACCACTTCCAGTATTTGAGACCCCAAGTATCAGGGAAAGTTGGGATATTTGAGTTTTTTCTTACTGTGAAAGCAGAGTAATTTGCTTTTAGAGGTGTTATCTTTAAATAATGTACATTCGCATATCGTTGCAAAGCCACCAATCGGTTATTAAGGCCCTTAGGAGTAAGATTCAAAATCCCTATGTCATCTGCATACAGCAGACATGAGATTGGCTGCCCCCAATAATAAGAGATGTATAGGACCTTTGTGAGAGAGAGATAGGTCGGGCCGAGATATATGGGGAAAATAGTAGCGGGGCTAGGAGACACCCTTGTTCTCAACCATTCTTCGTCTGAATTGCCCTAAAAAAAGACCGCGATCACCCCCTAGCAAAACTTTACACCACGTGGAAGAATGAAGGGCAATGATTAGATGCAGCACCTGGTACTCCAAGATCTGATCGTTTTTTCCACAGCACTGGGCGTTTTGCTTTATCGAATGCCGTAGAAAAGTAAATGAATGCTGCATATATCACACCTCTTCTAATGAACAGATACTCCTTGTTAATTAAATGTAGAGCATCTATATTGTCAAGGGTTCCATGTTTTTTCCTAAAACCTGTCTGCTCTAATGGGAAAGGTTTGCTGTCCTCTGCCAAGGCATTTAACTGGGCGTGCAGGCATTTGGAAAATACTTTACCCACCGCATCTAATAATGCAATCTGGCGGTAATTTACTGGGCTATTACGATCGGCCTTTTTAAATGGAGGGACGACTATACTACCGGTTCAAGAGAAAGGGAATATCCTGCTCCATAACATGTTTGGAAGACCGGGTGCAGTAATGCGGGCCAAAGAGTAGGTTCCCATTTTATTACAGAGATTGGCTCTTCATCAGGTAACTAAGCAGAAGAGGAGCACATTTCTAAAATGGCAGACTCCATTTCCTTTTTATCTGGGAAGATATATGTGGATAAACTGGAGTTCAGAGTATAGAGCATTTGAAACTCACCATTTGCCGCATATAAAGCATACATAAAATTAATTCAACTGTCTTCCCAAATTGGAGATGGGGTGGAGCAAACCCTTGTCCCACACCCTTCTGCAACATTTTCCCAAACGTTTCTCATCTGCTTCTCAAAAACAACCTCTGTCAAATGAATTTATATCCGATCACAAGCTTTCTTTTTTAAACTTACCTTTAGGTGGTGTCTATGTCTCTTTAACCCCTTCCATGCTCATGACGAGCTGAGCTCATCATAACGGCCTCGGCCCGCCCACGTGCGATAAATTCCCCGCTTGTGCGGGAGAATTAATCAGTGGGTGGGGTCGTGACGAGCTCAGCTTGTCATGAGCACAGCTCCACTGTGAGTCATGACGAGCTGAGCTCGTCACGAGCACAGCGGTCCCGCGGACCCCCCCGCACCTTGAGGGAATTACCCCTGCAGGGAAGGGGTTAATAAAGACAGACAGGACTTTCTCTTATTCTTGCATAGAATACATTGATTGCTAACTAGAACATGTATTTCCTTATTCAATCAAAGAATCAGGAAGGGAGTTAATTTTCTAGGGAACTTTGGGTGCCTTCGAATTGAATTAGTTGAGATCTGCTTCATAAACTGATTTTAAAAGTGCAAAGTGTCGACCTCCCAACTGTCGAGATTATTAACCATGTCTTCTAAAATGCCTTTCAGAACAGTTATTATTTTAGGGTCCCACCGCATTCTTCCTGATCTTGTATTAAATTTAGAGGAGTTCCCATCAAATTTCCAGGAACTAACTGGGGGAGGTATTTACCTCTAATGTTAAAACCAATAGGCGATGATCGCTCAGGATGGAATAAACTAGTTGCAAGTCACCTGGCAAATAGAATGCGGTAAACCCAAATACCAAATAGTCTAAGATTGCCTCCCCCCTAGGTGATTTATGGGTATACTGGGCGGGAGAATCATATGGCAATCTTCCATTTACTATCTAGTAATAATCATTACTTCTCAACTGGTCGAGAAGAATATTCCCTCTCTTATCAGTTTTACTATTAGATGGAATGGAACTGGAGGGAATACTCAGAGCTTCCTCTTTTTTTGTTTCACGAAAAAGAGTAAGAGAATGATTTGAGACTTTACAGTTTAGATCTCCTACCAAAATTACATGAAGGACATTCTTCTTGTTTAAGGTATATTTAATAAATGTAAAGATTTTGTGCACTAGATTATTATATGAGTGGGGGAATATATGCATTTACTACTAAAATTGGAGCTGACACCAACTCTTCTCCACTAGGGAGGATAGTAGCCACTACGAAAAGATTGGAGGGATCCTTATAACTCACTTATGTTCAATTAAGTTTATTGGTCAGTATAATTGCTACCTGCCCTCATTTTGCATGGATTTTCCTAGTTTGCGTAGCTTTACAGTCTACAGAAAAGAAGTCGTGAAACAGAATCTCCTCATCGCACCATGTCTCCTGGAGGCAGATTTTTTCTTAAGTAGTACAAGTGTCTTTGCTTTTCTTTATTCCTGTCACATTCCAGGAGACCACGTTTAATTCATTGCTAGTTATGAAGGTGTAGTGCAGTCGGTAATGTATGGTTGCAGTTGAAAGCTCCTGCCAACCAGTTCCATTTCTAAATTTCGTCATTAGTACAGTCAGCTGGAGAATTACCAGGCTGCCTAAAATCACACCATACATTTCCATGTGGACTCTCTACCCCTCATTGTTTGCAGAGGACCCCCAGCCCCCCCCTTTGTTGTCCCACAGACCTAAGTCCTTATCCTGACTATTTACACCCTTGTACACAGGGAACACATCAATACCTTTGCATTCGATGTTTTGAGTACCATATTCGCAACAATTTTAGAGCAAAATATTATCCGGGCTTTAGTCCCCGGCCCAAAATGGGAGAGGGAGACCAATAACAGGTCACTGCTTTGGGTTAAATTCAAGTTCTTTGTTTTTGCAAAACATGCAAGTAATGAAGAACAATTCAGGATTAAGTCTGGGTCAAAAAGGGGGACAAAGACTAATATCGAGATGTTGACATTGTAAGTGTAAAGCAGGGTGTATTAGTTATTTTAGGGTATAAAAAGTTCCAACTTTTCACGAGTCCACAAACGGAACAGCCATTGGATTAGGTAAAGAGGGAGATGCAGTAGGCAAAATAAAAGAAGTTACCACCACTATCTTAGAGTCAGACCTCTCATCTGGGGAGATGATAACTGGGATTGAAGAGCTCAGGCTTCGCTCTTCCTTTTGGTGACCTTGGGTGGGGTCCTCAGACTGTTGAGGGGCATCCACTGCATCACTGAAGCAAAGTTTTTTAGGGCCTTTTTTTAAAGATTTGCCTATTAGGACTTTTCTCCCCTCTCCGTCTTTTAGACCTGTCCTTACACTTGACTTGGACATTCCCATTTTAGGCTACTTCACTAGCCTCTAGCCTAGGTTTGGTCTTGAAGATAGAAAAGACTTCAGGCACCAGATTTGAAGACTGCACATTAGAACCAGATATTATAAAATCCCCAGAGCAAGGGTAAAAAAATATCTTATAGAAGTAGGGCTTTCCACCATCGATCCATTTCTGGTAGTTCCCTCAGTTGCTGCTACCATAGGGTTTCCTGCTTGTGTGCAAAATTCTAGATTTGTGACCTGAGGAATCAGATCATTATCAACATCAGCTGGATTTGCATCGATTGATGCCTTTTGACTGGATGTTGTCAAAGTATCGTGACTTGGCTTTTCCCACTCTTCTTTGGTTCTAAGTAGCACCTTCAATATCATGCTGACTAACTCTTGTATAGAATCAGACCCTGCTACAAATTCTGCTAATAAGTTTAAGATACAGGATAGAGATCTTTCTAAACATATCAGTGTATGAGAGATCTGTACCTCCTGGCATGAAGAATTACTTGGTCCAATGCCAATTAATTCTGAATCAAGAGTCGCCGAAACTTGGGATATTGTTGAGGAGTGTTCCGAGGGCATGCTGCTGAAAAGTTGCATGCCAGTTATAAGTAAAGGAATAGATATAGATTGTGCGAGGGTAAAATCCTCTTTCAATAGACAAAGCAATCCCTCTTGATTTATTGCTTCAATTTCTCTAACAAGAGGGTTTGTCGACTGAAACTGTGCTGACAGTTCGACAACACTTTGTCCAGGAACAGGACAAAAATATTGAAATACAATATCATTGTCACTAATATCATTGCATAAAATATCGTTTAAAAAAATATATATACATTTAAATAGTAAACATTAAGGTGCCGATTCCGATCTTGTAAAACCCGGGTATGAATGGTCGTACGGAGCGTATTCTCCGTACGACTCGTACCCAGGAAATCCACCGTACAAACCAGCAAGTACGATTCGTACAGAAATACCATTTCCGTACAAATCGTACAAAACACCAAACGGCTAAAATATACCTACAAGTCTGATCCTGGGCAGCGCGTACGTGACGTCCGCACGGAGTATGGCAGCGTTTTACGGACCAGCAAGTACGATTCATACCCACAGCACTCCGCACGGCAATTTTTTTACGGGAGCCAAAAAGTGCCGGAAAAGCTAAGTACGCTGCGATGCATGACGAAAAGGGGGCCCGGTACGCGACGTCCCCCCACCCGCGTATGTCCGCACCGTACCCCAGGCGTACCCCCCATCCGTGTATGTACGCACCGTACCCCAGGCGTACCCCAATCCTCGCGTATGTACGGACCTTACCCCAGGCGTACTCCAATCCTCGCAGGGGGAGGCTGGGGGGGCCGTACGACTCATACCCTGGGCACAAGTGTACACGGGGTAGGGGTCGTACAAAGTTCGCTCCGTACGGGACGTTTTCCATACGCTTGTGCATTCGGAACGCCGGTACGGATCGGACTTGTACGCTCGGACTTCTGTTTTATGACTCTTACGTAAAAGTGTCCGGGGACGTCTCGTAGACTTGTCCCGCAGTGATTTGTATGTATTTTTCACGTACAAATCGTACTTCGCCGTTTGTACGGGACTTGTACGATTCGTACTTAAAAAAATACGGATACGAGTCGTACGGTAAATCTTTTTGACGGATCGGAATCGGCACCTAAATATATTAAATAATAATACTAATGTAATAATACAATATATGCAGTGGTTAACAATTATAATTATTTCCAAAACGTAAAACACACATATATATTTATTTACATATATCTAATTAAAAAATATTATTAAACTCATAATTTATATTATAATCAAATATTTGTATGTAATAATATAAAAAAGAAATATATATGTATATACATAGAATCAATAAAAAAAATCAAAACAAACCATTTAAATTACAAATAAAAATTAAACAAAATGACAAATTAAATTTACTAAAAATGTATTACATAATACAAATATTAATAATTATGAATATAATTATAAATAAACAAAAACATATTAATATGCATTTTAAACAATATAGACTAGACAATAATTTACTATTAAATTCAACTATTCCCAAAAAAAGTAGGCAAAGTGTTATACTCAGGAGGGGTAAAATGTACTATTCCCACTCCAATCAGTGCTACACTAGTGAAAGGGCCGGATTACGATGTCTGATGGACCGCCACTGACAGGTTGTCAGTGGCGGTCAGCCTGACATCCAGGGCAGCGGTCTGATCGCTGGATTATGATGCAGGTGATCAGAGCCCTGTGGTCATGGGGAAAGAATGCCGCCTCCGACAGCATTGGAGATCCCGTCAGGGCGGCAGTCGGACCAGCAATCCTTGAATGGCACCAAACCCATGTGAGAACCGCCTGTTGTATTATGACTTTTTTACTCACTTGTAGGCGGTTCCTTTGGTGTTCCCAGGGTGGTGCCTATTAAATAGGCACTGCAATAGAAACATCAAAGGAAGTTCCAGCACAGCATGGACTGTGAAGTCAATGCCATGCTGGAACAGGGTGTACATGCACACAGGGGGCACATGTTGTGGCCCCCTGTCTGCATCCACACGGAGTGAGGCACAAGAAGACCCTGTAGGGCCCCCTTTCATTCCTCACTGCCAGTGTTTTCATGGAGAAAAGACGTCCATGAACTCAGTGGCGTTGAGTAAAGTCGTAATGTGCTTGGTGGGACCGCGGCAGTCCTGCCAAGCATATCACTGCCTTAGGACCCCCGCGCCACTGCCAGGGAATGGCAGTTCCCTGGTGGAATCGGCACTTTCAGAGCAGCACTATCGTTCAAAAGACTGCCACTACCGCCCCACCATGAGTCTGGTGGTCCAACTCATAATTAGGCCCTAAGTGTTGGATTGCAGACGGGTAAAATTTACTACTCCCACTCTAGTCGGAGCAACAGCTAGGCAAGTGATGGATAGCAGAGGGGTGAAATTTACTATTCTCACTCAAGCAGAACAATGGTAGGGAAAGTGTTGGATTGTGGAAGGGTTACATTTACTATTCCTACTCCAGTCAGTGCAACAGTAGGGAAAGTGTTGGGTTGCGGAGGGGTTAAAAATTAGTATGCCTGCTCCAGTCAGTGCTAGATTAAGGAAAGTGTTGGATTGCAGAGGGATAAAATGTACTATTCTTAATCCAGTGAGTGCAACAGTAGGGAAAGTGTTGGATTGTGGAGTGGTTGAAAATTACTATTCCCACACGAGTCAGTGTAACAGTAGGGAAAGTGTTGGAATGCGGAGGGGTAAAATTTACTATTACCACTCCAGTCAGTACAACAGTAGGGAAAGTGTTGGAATGCGGAGGGGTAAAATTTACTATTACCACTCCGGTCAGTACAACAGGAGGGAAAGTGTTGGAATGCGGAGGGGTTAAAATTTACTATTACCACTCGAGTCAGTGCAACAGTAGGGAAAGTGTTGGATTGCAGAGGGGTAACATTTACTATTCCCACTCCAGTCAGTGCAGCATTAGAACTAGACTAACTTGAACAAAGAACAATAATTTCAAAACCATACTAAATAACAAAAAATATAAATATGTAAACAAAAAATTCGAAATTACATAAATTATATATTTATTATAATGTTTAATACATATAATAAAAACTATAAATGTCATTATAATTAAAATACAAAACTATATCCTCAAATTAATATTAACCAATAAATACAATGTTCTTTACATTTAAAAAGCACAACACAATTAAAACATACAATAATAAATAACATATTACTAAAACAATAATTATCATTTTATACATACATTATTGCTTAAATTTCTACCCTATATTACTAGAAAGTACACACCATGGTGCCGATTCCGATCCGTTAAAAAATTTACCGTCCGAATCGTATCCGTATTTTTTTACGTACGAATCGTACAAGTACCGTACAAACTGCGAAGTACGATTCGTACGTGAAAAATACATACGAATTGCATCGGGAAAATGGTCCGAGAGGGAGCCGTAAATTTTTACGTCCGAATAGCGTCGGGAAAAGTGTCCGATAGGGAGCCGGACATTTTTATGTGCAAATCGTAAAACAGAAGTCCGAGTGCGCAAGTACGATCCGTACTGCCCGTCCGAATACACAACCGCATGTAAAAGGCCCTGTACGGAGCGAACGCTGTAGCCTACATGTACACGGGTAAACTTGTGCCCGAATACGAGTCGTACAGCCCCCCTCACCCCGCACATATCAGCACCGTACCCCCATAGGTCAGCACCGTACCCCCCCTCCGCACCGTACCCCAACACCGTAGCACAGCCCTGCACCTGTACGCACCGTACCCCAACACCGTAGTCCAGCCCCGTACCTGTATGCACCATACCCCAACACCATAGCCCAGCCCGTACCTGTATGCACCGTACCCCAAAACCGTAGCCCAGCCCCGTACCTGTACGCACCGTACCCCAACACCGTAGCACAGCCCCGCACCTGTACGCACTGTACCCCAACACCGTAGCACAGCCCTGCACCTGTACGCACCGTACCCCAACACCGTAGCCCAGCCCCGTACCTGTACGCACCATACCCAACACCGTAGCCCAGCCCCGTACCTGTACGCACCGTACCCCAACACCGTAGCACAGCCTGCACCTGTACGCACCGCACCCCAACACCGTAGCACAGCCCCACACCTGTACGCACCGTACCCCAACACCGTACCCCAGCACCCTCACCCAGCATCGCGTATGTACGGACCGTACCTACGCGATAAAGACTCGTACAGAACCAGGACACTGTAAAACAGCACAAGGAGGGTCAATTCGACTCGCACAACACCACAAAACACGTCAACATGACAAAATACATCTCTATGACTGACCTGCCACATCCAAACAGCCAAACAGAGGACCAAATCACAACCACCTCTTATAACACAGCCACCACAAATTCAAACACAGCCACACCCACAAATGGACCAAAATAAAGGGCACACACACACAACCCATGAGCCATTGCAACAGACCCACTGCTCACAGACACCACAGACAAACAACTGCACCTTACTCACACCTTAACTACACCTTCACTTACACACCTTCACACAACCTCCTTCACAAAAACCCCTACTTCACCTTCACACACACACCGTCACAGTCACACCCACACACCCACAACCATCCACACCCACACCCCACACCATGCCCACTGACAAGAATCCAAAGTTCACTATGGCGGAGCTGGAGCTCCTTGTTAACGAAGTCATCAGAGTCGAGCCACAGCTGTTTGGAACATTGGTCAGACAGACCAGCATAGCCCAAAAAACCAGCCTGTGGCAGAGGATCGTCGATAAGGTGAATGCTGTTGCGCCCATCCGAAGGACCAGGCATGAATGCCAAGCCAGGTGGTACGATCTGCACAGGGCAGTCAAGAGGAAAATGAACGAGGAATACGCCCAGAGTAACATCACTGGAGGCGGGCTGCCCCGCAGACCCGTACATTGCCATCCCTGGGAGGAGAAGGTGATGGCCCGCTTCCACCGGTGGGAGTACACAGAGTCGAAGGAGTCGCAGAGCCTGGTGAGTACACAAACAACTCACGTAACATGGGGGGAATGGCATCCACACCCCAACTACAACAAATGCACTCACCTACCCCCAAGCCCTCACTGCACACAACCACACCCTAAAAACCACGCTCATGCCACTAACGTCTCCATGCCCCATTCACAAATAAAGGCAATGCCATGTCCCAGGCCACACCAACCACAAACCCAAGACTGGATGTCCGGGATGCTGGGAGGGTGGGTCTCACACAACACATTGTGCAACTCAGAACCAGACACCAATGCCCACAGCCCATATGGCCTAGGTACATACCCATCCACCATGCCCAATGCACAGGGACTGGCAAAGTAATGACAAGGTAGCTGACACTTGGCCCTGCTGTAGGCAGCACCAGGCCCTCCTGTGACCACTGTACACTCAAACAACAACTCCACTAGCTCACATACCCAGCACAGGAACTCACACACACTGTCATGCCAGCATGCACCATGAGGGGACAGACACATCACCTGGGAGACCCAATGACAAATCACACTACACACAACAGCAGGCCTGCTCACACACCCCCCTCACACAAGCACACACCCCCGGGGCAGGCAACGGATTTACCCACTCTCACAATGGACATGTGACACAACAAGACCAATACATAGCCAAATAAGCATCCCAGCAAAAAATCTACTGGCAAACACTCAGGAGCACATACCAATCTGTCCCCCGCAACACACCCATCCCCAAGTGTACATTGAGAGGAATGCTAGGCACATCCAACCACCTGGAGGAACTGTGACTACTTGAATATGTATGAAACATGGATGTGGCATGAAACAGCATTAACACTGTCTCTCTCTCACACACAGGGCAACGTCATCGACCTCCCCCCAACAATGGGGGAGAACAATCACAGTCCCAGGCTCAGCGTGAAGATGATCCCACCGGCAGCGACGACTCTCACCACTCCGTGGATGACCCCGACCAACCTGGCCCCTCTGGTGCCCAAGCCCCTGCAGCACCTGCGTCAGGTACATCTGTGCCAACCCCCACCCCCATTCCTGCCACATCCCAGGAGACACCCAGGAGCCCTGCTCGCACCGAACAACACAGCCAGTCTGACCAGGAGGGACAAGGTTCTCCGGGCACCCAGGAGGAGGCAGACGACCACGCTAATGCCATCCCTCAGGGGTCCCGTAGACCCGATGTGCCCACAACGGCAGGCCTGGCTCGCGTGGGCAGGGGTGGTGGGAGTGGAGGCAGGCGGAGGCGACAACCTGACCAGCCAGCTGAGGGAACCGGTATGGCACACATGCGCCACATCCTGGACACATACCGGCATGACACCAGGGGCATCAGCCAGGTTGTGTCGAGCCTCACAGACATCAAGGGCACCCTCGACGAGATGAAGAACCTGCAGGGCGAGCAACATGCCTGTCAACAACAACACCAAGGACGGATGGAGGCAAGACTGGCTTAGCTCCTGGCGGTGCAAACGGACATGAGCCGTTCACTCCGTCGGATTGCCGACAACATGGGCAACACTCCCTGTGACACCAGGCGAAGACCAGCACCAGCCACAGGGAGGAAGGAGGAGGAGGAGGATTCGTCCGACGGAGCATCACAGACATCGTCAAGGCCTGCATCTGAGGGTTCCCGGAGGAAGGTGGGTCGTCCACGGAAAAGACCGTGAGAGTCAGCGGACCATCCACATCTCCCAGGTCACCTGGCCTGGCACCTGGCCCTCTGGCGCAACAGCACCACCTAACCCAATGACATTCTCTGCCACATGGACTTGCTGGTCACAGTCTGACCAATGATGACCAACACTGTGGTCTGGACTCTGATGACTCCAACTGACAAGGATGCCATCTCCCCCTGTGAACTTTGGATTCTATGTACCCGGTAGAGCACCTTACTTCATCCACCAAAAGACTTACCCCACCAAAAATAAATACTTAATTTTGTCATGAGATGTTGCTGTCATTTGGCATTATTCCCCAACATATATGTGTGTTGATGTCAAACTATGCCTGAGTGTTGAACTAACTCCACACATCCATACCCTGGGATCGGAGTCTGGTACAGGACACACATGGGTCACAATGTATCATTCAATGCAGACATGGAGCACAATACTAAGGGTGGGCGTAGTGGGCGTAGTGGGGCTACGTGAAGCAGCACGTAGTGTGCCCAAATCTACGCACACTACGTGCTTCGCGTAGCCCTACTACGCGCCACCCGCCTCCCGCCCGCCCTCCTTTTAAATCAAACCCCCGCATTTACAATAAATACAAAAGTAAAGAAACTTACCTGAAGCGCGGCGTCTCCGGGGCTCCCTCTTCCATTTCCAACTTCTTCTGACAAATGCGCATGCGCGGACGCCCGCGCATGCGCATTTCTCGCAAGAAAAGGGTTTGATTTAAAAGGAGGGCGGGCGGGAGGTGGGTGGCGGCGGCAGGCAGCTACGCTTCGCCCTGGGTGTGCGTAGCGCTAGCCTGCTTCGCCTACTTCAAAAACTGCGAAGCAGGCAGCGCTACGTACACTACGTGGGCGAAGCGTAGTGTCTCGCCCAGGGTTACACAATACTCACCTGTGATGGCCTCAAGCTGCTGAGGGGGTGCTAGGGAAACTGTGAGGACACACCTATTTGGAAGAGTAACATTAAGGCGTAGAGGTCATGCCTCATTTGGAGGTTCCCGGGGAGGGAGTCCTAGGTATGTGTTCCCAGGTGGGAGAACTATGTCCTGCATGCAGGAGTACGGTGGATCAGAAGAATGGTGGCCAGGTCAAGGTTGGATGCACGGAGATGGCACTACGGGGTCTCGGATGACAGTGGTACAAGGTTGGTTTTGGGTCAGGGTTGTGGCCTGCCTCCTGAGTGTGGGTGAGGAGTCTGAAGGTCATGCTGCAGCACACAGTGATCCATTGCAGCTATCCCTGCTGGACGGTGATTTGGTTGGGGCGCGGGATGTTGACGCTGAGGTGTGCAGATGCAGCCTGGATGTGGACAAGTGTCCCTGGATTTTGGATGTGGCTGCTCCGTAGAGGGCAGGACAGTATTTGACACGGATGTTGTTGTGGACCTGGGGGATGGTCCGTCTTACCTTGGAGTGGACCTATCTGGGGATCATGTGCATAATGCTAAGGGTGTTGCAGTGTGAGGTACAGATGCTGGTGATTACCATTGCAAATTAGAGCAAGCAATCCATGATGCACAACATCTTGTGTGCGTGGACACTGGGTGCCTGTGCTGGGCTTCTGTGGGTGGGACACAAGCAGTTGTGCCAGCTGTAAGGGGACAAACCTCAGATGTTGACCTCAGTCCTGTACAAGTCCAGCCTCAGGTGGCTGCTGTTCTGCCATTCATCTATGGATCCCATGCAATCTTGAATATTGGAACTGGAAATGTCTGCGTCCTTGGTGAGGAGCGCCTGGCTGTCAATGGCATACGAGTTGATGATGAGGGCGTGTGCGCATGTGATGGTGGATAGGGGGGTCCTGGACACATTGTAGATTGACACGCTGAAAGATGATACCTGTGCCATGTGCCTCACGAAGAAAGCATACTACATGCAGAAGCATTGAGTCCCACTCCCATGGCCTTGCAGGGGTACAGATCCGGTGGGGAGTAGGAGGGACATGATCTGGTGGGTGTGATAGGTCCTGGAAGGCGTGGCAGCGCTGTGTAGGCAGTCGGAGTTGCACACTCATCATGCAAAGGTGTTGTGTGTGCGCTCAGTGCATGCCTGAGAGCAGGCGGGAGATGTGTGGATGGACCTTGCTTGGAGGGTGGCTGCAACATCACACTGTAGTGTGATGTGGGTCATGCAAGGACCTGAGGGTCGTGCAATGTGCACGTTGAATGTGCAGACGGTCCAGCCTTTCGTACCGCGTGGCCGCAACGGTGGCACAGACAAGCCGAAGACAGCCAAATGAATGTGTTGAGGGAGGAAGGGAGGAGCACCTTTGATGTGTGTGTGTTGCCAAATCTGGAAACTACGTGTGCCCTTGCTGCAGTGGCAGCAACAGCAGGCGGCATGTCCTGGGAATAATGCCACAATATCCACACAAAGACTAGGATGTCAGAAAGGACTACTGCAACAGGTGTATGTCAAGGAAGGAGTCACCGGTTTGCAATGGCACACCCAGAGACAAAGGATGCACAATCACCAAAGATGACTGACACCGGATCATGAAACTGAAGGCCGAGCTACGCACAGGAAACACACCCCAGAAGGTGTTGACGGCCCGTGGGGGGGACTAACATGCCAAAACACATACACAGCCATGGACATCATGCACAATAGAGAAACAAATACATGAAGAACAGCATGCAGGTTGCTAATCTACACATAGACTCATATGCACAATCCTTGACAACCATGCCAGAGATGCTGCATGCACAGTGGCAAGAGACCTGCATTGACAGAGATGAGGCACCTTGGAGGCTGAGGAACACCTTTATTACTCAGGCTCACACCTATGCAAAAGCATCAACATTAACAGACTCGCAGGTCTATTGGATTAACATGTGGGACCTACACTGGACACCCCCTTTGCACCACAGATGCTGTAAATCCATTGTACTGGCACACAAGTGAAGGGGTTGAGCCAAACATCCCCTGCTGCACACGGAGAGGCTGCAATTCCCCATTGAGCATCACATGGATATGTCCCGCAATATGTCCACCCGTAGCCTCCCGTATGTTTCAGAGGGAAGTTGTACACACATTGATGCCTTCATCACAAACCACAATCCCATAACAGATGACTGTCACGAAGTGTGACTATCAATTCATGTGAGTCATGCCACATGTCATGTGCCCCATGGCGAGTCGACATGTATGCATAGTAATATAACCTGCACAGGAGCAGTGCCCACACATTACAAACAACTACCACACCCAAAAAGCCTTGCTGCAATCCTTACCCAAAGGAGAATTTTCACCATGTCCGTGCATGTAACGCTGATTCAGCACACGTTGCATTACTCATGAGGAATAGCAGGAGCACAACGATGCCACGAGCAGACAGCATGCGCAACTACCTGGGGATGAGAGACACACAAGAAGTCAGGAAAAACATAGTCATCCGCATGCATGGTCATGTACTCTACATGAATAAGGTTGACACCATGCCAGTTGTCAATTGAGTGTGTCAGCTAAAATGTGTGGAATGACATCAGCACTCGAGTGACATATCAGCACACACCTCAAAGTCACTTAGCATACAATCAGCTGGACACACACATTGCAACACATGCCACACAAGGCTCAAAGCGTGCACACTCAGACCCAGGGACTCACCATTATGAGAAGAAGTTGAGTATGAGCTGACTCCGGATGTCCTCCTCCTCCTCCTCCTCCTCCTCCTCCTCACTTGCCTCGTGACCAAGGCCGTCATCCTCCACGGGTGGATGTTCCTGCTCATCGGGATCCAGGATGAGTGGCACAGCTTTCTCCACTGCCATGTTGTGCAGCATGCAGCACACGATGAAGATTTTGCAGACCTTCACCGGTGCTTATGGGAGGGACCCGCCGGTCTTGTGGAGGCACCGGAATCGGCTCTTCAGGAGGCCAAACGTCCTCTCAATCACTCGCCTGGTCTGCCCATGGGTGTTGTTGTAACGGTGATCTGCGGCTGTTCTCGGGTTGCGGAGAAGCGTCAACAGCCATGGCATGTTGGGATAGCCAGAGTCCCATACATGGAAACATCATGTAAAGAATTGGGTCAGGAGATGCCGTCACATACTAAGATACCGCAGAATACTGGACAAACAGAGTCTACTCACCAACAAGACATGCTCGTTCGTTGTGCAGCTGCAGCATCATTTCTGGCACCCTGCTACGCCTCATGATATAGGCATCGTGTGCTGACCCTGGAAAACGTACACAGACATGGGGAATCACCATGTTAGCAAGACACACCACAAGGGCATTAATGGAGTGGTAATGTTTACAGTTACGGAAGGCTACCTCCTGTGCTTGTGGTGGTACCAAAGCCACATGTGTCCCATCAATGGACCCAATTACACGGGGCATCCCTCCCAGGGCATAGAACTCACCCTTGATACCTGTCAACTGCTCACGAGTTGGAAAATGGATGAATTCATACAGGTGCTCCAACATGGCTTCTAAAACATCATGCAGGACACGGTTGAACATGGTCTGAGACATGCCACCCACATCAGCTATGGTCAATTGAAACGTACCGGTGGCAAAGAAATGTAGGGCTGACATCACCTTCATCTTGGGGGTCAGCGCAGTCGGATAACTGTGTCGCGGTTGGAGGTGTGGTGCCAGCCTGTTTGTCAGGTCCACAATTAACCGTTGGTGGAATCGGTAGCGGCGTATGCAGTCACGTTCCCTCATGGCAGCCAAGTCTGGCATTGGTCGGGGGAGAGGCGGTGCCCTGCAGAAAATTGGAAGGAATAATGAAGATTGAGTACATTACTACACCAATGTCAATGAACTGAGCACATGTTCAACAGCGAATACACATATGCCACATACAGAGTCTGGTCTGTGCAATACATCCTGCACACGTATGCCAGCCAGGTGATACTCCAACCAAGAGCCAGCTACAAACATGGATTGTCAAGGTCTACATGACATGCCATGAAAGTAGCTGTGGGCCAGTGTGAGTGAACAGCCAGACACATTACAGGAGTGACATACATCCACATATGTGCATTTGAAGGATGTCATCCCATACAGACAGCTGCCGGCAAGCTAGACGCACAGGTCACATGTCATGGAAAAAGGACAGACCACACACCTTGCCATGAAGGGGTACATGTCAAATATGATCACACAGACATTGAGACTACGCAGATATGTCCTAATCTCGCAAGTCCCTGTTAGATGCATACAGACACATGTCACGTGTTATTCCACATGTGTCCTGGTATGCGTAATAGTGTGACATGGGCATCTACACACAGACACATGTTGGATGCAGCTACAGCAGATGCCGTTGACGGAACACCAACAGCAAGATCATGGGAACACATGACACACACATGACATAGTCACATTGTGGCACGCTGGTAGTGAGATGTCAGGTGTCATCATCCGTGTACCTGGCATCAGGGGACATTTGCGGGTGTTGGGGACTGTGCCATGCCAGTGATGCAGTGCTTGACAAGTTTGAAATACATGCACACATGTAAAAGGTGTGAAGGGGAAGTGCGCCACATGGTGCCCCATCACACATGACATGTCTACACAGGTCATCACACAACTATTGGGTTAAAACATGAGGAGACATGTGCCAGCTCACTGCCTGACACACCTAGGCCCTACACATGATGCACTACACTGACAATGACTTGATGTCCATCCTTGTGCAAGTCATACACCTCCATTCCTTTCCTGTGCACCTCCTATCACCAGTGTAAGCTGTGAAACGCACCGTACACACGCTCTGAGGGCGTGTGTATGGTCGTATCACAATATGGGGTTTGGGTAGGAGTACGCGTGTGTGCAAGGACCGTACACACGTACGTGTACACACTGGTCCTATCCCCATGGTAATGTTGGCGTAGGCGTATGCCATAGAGATACGGGCCGTACATACGCGGGTACGAGCCCTATCTCTATGGCGTACGCCTACGGCAACACTACCATAGTGATACGGGACGTACCCGCGTGTGTAGGGCCTGTAGCACTATGGTAGTGTTGCCGTAGGCATACGCCATAGAGATACGGGCCGTACATACGCGGGTACGAGCCCTATCTCTATGGCGTACGGCTACGGCAACACTACCATAGTGCTACGGGCCGTACCCGCGCGGGTACGGCCCGTAGCACAAGGGTAGTGTTGGCATAGGCGTACGCCATAGAGATACGGGCCGTACATATGCGGGTACGGCCCGTATCTCTATGGCGTATGCCTACGGCAACACCACCATAGTGCTACGGGCTGTACCCGCGTGTGTAGGGCCCGTAGCACTATGTTAGTGTTGGCGTAGGCGTACGCCATAGAGATACGGGCCCTTCACACGCGTGTACAGCCCGTATCACAATGGCGTACGCCTACGGCAACACTACCAAAGTGATACGGGCCCTACACACGCGTGTACGGACCGTATCACTGGAGTAGTGGTGCCCTAGGGGTACGTGTGGAACGCACCGTACCTGTGTGTGGATAGTGAAATTACATAGGTGACACATGAGGGACAAGTATAAGGGCCTAAATGCATGCTGGTTGTCATGGAGACCAAGTTTCCAGTTCAAAATTTTTCATCAGGTGGCCAGCAAAAGTCGGTTGGAGACAATATACTATGTTGCAAAGTGGTTGTTGACTTGACATCATGCTCAAATTTTGAACCATGCAAAGGCCCTCACTGGGGTAGGTTTAAAGGGAATTGGAGGAAACGTAGGATGCAAATGAGATTGACCAATCACTCTGTACTCCTGCAAATGAAACAGCCCAGCAAGGGAGATATAAGGCAGCCAGGACCCATGAGAGAGCACTTGCCTGCACAACCTTTCATTCCACACCACTGCTGCTGCTCGTGATTCCTCTGGCACCATGTCCAGGTCTGTGGAGAGGGCCCAGCCTTTCACCCAAGAGGAGAATGAGGCGTTGCTGGACGTCATCCTCCCACAGTACCCCTGCCTGTATGGGAGACCAGGGGAGCAGGTGAGTGCTGACTCCACTAGCTGTGACTGTGCCCCTTTTTTGTGTCTGTCACTTCTGGCATTGTGTCCAGGTGTGACAGACATGCAATGTTGTTCATGGTGGGTCCCAGGGGGGGAATGCCTTATGTCTCCCATGCAGAGCCTGATGTGGTTCATATCTGCACTCCTCACTTGCATTGTGCTTACTGTGACAATCACTGCATGGTGCATGCCACATTCAGCCTGGCTAATCCTCTTGGGAATGTTGTTTCCATAGTCCTGATGTGATTCTGTGGTCCCCCCAGTGTGACAGGTGACTGTTCCCACAGATGTGTGTGAGTTGAGTGTACCTGTGGTGATAGTGTCCAAATGATGTGTATGGCCCCTGGACATTGGTGTGTGTGTAAGTCCCCTGTCATGTGGGTGAGTGTCTATGTGGAGTGCTGCACCCCAGCTGCATGGAGGATGCATATGCCCTACCCATCTGATGTGAGCAGGGAGCCGTGCTGTGTGTCTGACGTGCTGAGCTAGCCCCACACCTGTGACTCCCCCCAGTCAAGTGGCACATGTGCAGAGTGATGTTTGTACCCGCAGTTGCCAATGGCAGGTGATTGTCCTGTGCCTGTGTGTGTCTGTGTACTCTGCTGAGGTTGCGTCAGTGGCCTGGGGCATGTGACTGCTTTGAGGTGCTGTCCATAATCCTGGTGTTGCTTGTGATGCACAGTGTGAGCCATGATCATTGATTCTGTCGCACCCCTCATGCCACCTGTGTACTTTAAATGCCACGTAGTGCATTTGGCCTTCCCCAGAGGATAATGTTCCTATGACAAAGGTGCAATGAGTTGCCTGCATACTATGCCCTGTTCAAACAAGCCCAATTGTTCTAATGTGTGTCTCTGTGACAAGGAGCAGGTGTATTGATGTTGTCTCACTTTGTCATCCTCACAGGTAGCCGCCTACGCCAAGGGGGAGATTTGGAAGCGGGCCGTCAGGACCGTGAGGTCGGTGGAGGGTCGCAGTCGGCGCCTGGCCCAGGTGATGAAACGCTGGCAGGATATCCGGTGCTGGACCAGGAGGATCGCCCGGGTCCTGCTGGGGGACTCACCAGAGGGCAAGAACCGCGGGCGCCTGACCCACCAAATGAAGCGTGTCCTGGCGGTGGTCTTCCCTGACATGGATAGGCGGTTACAGGAGAAGCAGCAGCAGGAAGGGGGTAGGTACTTGTGTGTTTGTTGTGTGTCACCAGCTTTTGGAAGTGCTCAGTCGCCTGGATACCCTGCCAGGGTTTATATGTGCAGTGCATATCCTGTTCCCCAAAGTCAACCGGTCCTGTTCTTCCTCCCTTCCCCTCCTTGACATGTGTTCCCTGGTCTGTGTGTAGTCACTCTTGCACAAGGTAATCTAGGCTGGCAGGTAATCCAAGTGCCCAATGCTTGCAGCATCATGTGTGGGGGTGGTCTGTGACATGTGTTGGGACCTTGCCTGTGCCCTGTCCAGTTCAGTCATTTGGGGGTCCATGATTGTTGGCACTGATGCAGAGTCTCAACATAGGAGTGTGAGGCTTAAAATGAACTGCCTTGCAGCATGCATGACCGATGTTGTGGCCTCAGACATGATGTGCATGAGGGGGAGATATGCATAGTGCGGGGACGGTTGCTCCTGTTGCAGTCAGATCTATCCAGGACCATGGAGCAGTGTGGCCACTACAGTCCCCTGAGACACCTTTTCCTAGGAATCATGTGTGTCATCCAACACTGTGGACATTCTCAGTGTCTTCAGCATAGGTTGGCCTCTGTGGCATTGTACCCTGGCCTCATTTGTATTTACGTAAAGTGTGCTACATGTGTACACTGTACAGGGTGACCCAATGTGGCTTGTGCATCCTCACACTGGCCAGTGCCTGTGTGTCTGTGTACAACTATCTGATGATAGTTGTTTGTCAATAATATGTGTGGTCAGCCCCACGAGGGGTAGTTAGAGTGCAATTAGGCTTCAATGGAGCCCATTAATGTGATCCCTGATTAAGAGGTGTAAGTCCTTCCTCTGTCTCAATCACATTGTCTCAGGTAGGGGGGGGGGGGTTTGTGCGGGCAAGGCCTATATGTCCAAAGCTTATGTCTCCTTGCCAGGTCTGGCCTGTGTGTGATGATAGTCGGAACAGACACTCAACAAGTATTGACCCAGTCATGTTGTGCAGGGTTTAATGTTTGTGCTTTGCAGCATGTGTCAAAAGTTAAAAGACATGGTTCCTGCTCATCCATTTTTGGCAACGGTGTGTGGTCCAGATGCTGTGCTCGACTGTCCACAGACACTAGCTTCTCTGTATAATTCGATATCAAGTTCTTTGCTGTTGTGTCATGCTCTCCATTGTTTCAAAGTGGCATGGTGGGTCAACCAACTGTGTAGTGCATGGCCTACATATGTGCGTAGTATTGTAGATGTTACTCATGATGCTTTTCATGCTATGCACTGTGACCTATGTAGTTTGGACTCATGTGTCATATGTATACAGGTGTCTGATTATTTCCTGTCTCTTCACCTTGTCCACAGCATCGTCGGGGGACACCGAGGGAGACACCGGCACGGACGTGGAGGAGGGATCCAGCACCGGTGCCACCAGTGCTGGGGAGTCTGGCGCAGCAAGTGGCACGGAGGGCGAGGGGAGTCAGGCGGAGGACCTGTCCAGTCCCAACACCGACTATGACGCTGACAGGTCCGAGGCTGAGCTCCCAGAGGGGCGGAGGCTGCTCCCACAGCTGAAAGCAGCAGTACATCTCTCGCCTCCCCCTCCATTCCCATCACCGCCCTCCCACTTGCTCGGGTCCCTTCTGTCCATGCTAGGCGACCACATGTCTCCTTCGTGCCAGGCACCGCACCCCCTGCCCCTGTCTCCCCTGCTGCCGTCAATGCCGAGTCTGTGGACATCCTGCGGCAGTTGCAGGTTGATCAGACATCGCTGCTTAATGCCCTCCATGGCCACACCAGACTGCTGACACAGATGGTGTCGTACATGGAGGGCATGTCAGCAGCGATGTCTGACCAACGGATGTTGCTGAGGTCCATGGACTCGTCACTGACGGCAGCAGTGGGTCTCCTGCAGCGCTCCTTCCCCCCTACCCCTGCACCATCCACACTTCCCACTCCCATGCCTGTCCCAACGACACCCAGCCATCCCCATGCACGCACCCCACCAGACACAGGCAGCACACCAACAGGGAAGGCCAAGCGCACAACTCTAGTCACGCACACACAGGGGGAAGTAGGCACACCCACTGGGTCGGGGGCAAACGGCAGCCACGCAGCCACAGTGGGACTCCGCAGTCCTCACGACCCACTTCCTCCAAAACCACTCCCCTTAGCTCCCCTGCCCAACAGTCGGACAAAGAGTCCTTCATGGCCAGTCTGTCCCTCAGCCCCAGTGTGACACCACCCCGCAAGCGGTCGAGGAAGTCCCCAGGCAGGGGAGTTGAGTCCCCCCCTTCCACACCCTCCCCCAGTAGCGCTGCAACCCATCCCTCTGACCCCCCCCCCCTCCTTGGGGCCTGCGGTTCCTTCGGGTGCAGGGAAGACGCTGGCAGAGCTTGCAACCGTGTGCAGCGCCATCCTAACCACCACCTTTGGCGCTGCCCCACCCCCTGTGGTGGAGTCGTCTGTCCCTGCACCCACAACACCTACCCTTGCCCCTCCTGTCCCTGCGGTGCCTGGTCCTTCCCCCCACATGATGCCCCCCCCCCTGTGGATGGAATGGAACTATGAACTGTGCAGGCAAGCTAGGGGAGACGCGTCCCAATGTGTCCCCCCCCGGAATTCGCATATGGACTGGCCTATGGGCCTTGTATATAGTGTACATTTCAAATCCAATCTTTTTTTATGCTGAATAAAGCATTTTGTTTTTCATTTGCACATGAATGCTTTTCTGGTATTGCTGTTGGTGCTGCTGCTCCCTGAGTTGGGGTGGTGATAATGTGTTAGGTGTCTGGGAAATGTTGTAGTGTGCTGCTCATGGGGAGGACCCTGGTATCTGCGTGCCATCACAAGGTCTCTGCAAATAATCTTTGGTCATGTAAGCTCTTACTGCATGGTGACATTGTCCCAAGGAGTGTTCCTTCCTCTGTGGCACCTGACTTTCCTGCATGGTGTTTCCCAATTGTTGTGCTGACCTGTGTCTACAGTTCCTTGCTGTGTGAGGGATCCCTTCAACTTTGCCCATGCCTGCTCAGCAATGTATACGCCTGCATCGTCTGTGCCATCCTTGGTAGTCACTGTACTTGTGTATGGAGTATGTTGCCATGGCTTCATGTGGACATGGTCCCTTTTCCGCACTATGCATGTGTGTACTCCCAGCCTAGCACACATGTGTTACTTGTTCTGCAGGGTATTTAGGCACCAGACTGACAATTGTGGGCATTGTATCTGTGGGTACTCCACCCTTTTCCTTCCATGGGAGGCAACAACTTGTTGGCTGCCCCAGCACCTGTACATTCCTATCAGTCCTGGAATGTGGGTGACAGTGTGTGCTCCCTTAGGCTCTCTTAGTTTAGTGAGGCTTCACATGAGGATACAGTCTTGTTGCATGATCTCAGTGTGTGTATTGTGCTGCCACCGCCAGGGGTGGGTATGCATGTGTAATTTGTCATCACACCCACATGTGTTGTGTCTTGCAGTGGGGGAAGGACATCCATCCTCATGGGAGTGGGACACTGCTGTCAGTGATGTATTGTCATGGCACTATCAACATAGTCGCACATTGTGGATGCCTTCATGCACCCATGGAGTTTTGCTAATGGGAGGATGATGTACACACCCCCATGTCTCTGTCCACTGCTGAGAGGCCTCTGCACCCACCCCTCATTTGTCTGGGCACTGCTGGGAGTCCTCTGCACCCACCCCTCATATGTCTGGGCACTGCTGGGGGCCCTCTGCACCCACCCCTCATATGTCTGGGCACTGCTGGGATTGATAGGCACCCACCCCTCATATGTCTGGGCACTGCTGGGAGTGATAGGCACCCACCCCTCATATGTCTGGGCACTGCTGGGAGTGATAGGCCCACACCCCTCATATGTCTGGGCACTGCTGGGAGTCCTCTGCACCCACCCCTCATATGTCTGGGCACTGCTGGGGGTCCTCTGCACCCACCCCTCATATGTCTGGGCACTGCTGGGGGTCCTCTGCACCCACCCCTCATATGTCTGGGCACTGCTGGGAGTGATAGGCACACACCCCTCATATGTCTGGGTACTGCTGGGGGTCCTCTGCACCGACCCCTCATATGTCCTGGCACTGCTGGGAGTGATAGGCACCCACCCCTCATATGTCTGGGCACTGCTGGGAGTGATAGGCACCCACCCCTCATATGCCTGGGCACTGCTGGGAGTCCTCTGCACCCACCACTCATATGTCTGGGCACTGTTGGGGGTCTTCTGCACCCACCCCTCATATGTCTGGGCACTGCTGGGGGTCCTCTGCACCCACCCCTCATATGTCTGGGCACTGCTGGGAGTGATAGGCACCCACCCCTCATATGTCTGGGCACTGCTGGGAGTGATAGGCACACACCCCTCATATGTCTGGGCACTGCTGGGAGTCCTCTGCACCCACCCCTCAAATGTCTGGGCACTGCTGGGGGTCCTCTGTACCCACCCCTCATATGTCTGGGCACTGCTGGGAGTGATAGGCACACACCCCTCATATGTCTGGGCACTGCTGGGAGTCCTCTGCACCCACCCCTCATATGTCTGGGCACTGCTGGGAGGGATAGGCACCCACCCCTCATATGTCTGGGCACTGCTGGGAGTCCTCTGCACCCACCCCTGATATGTCTGGGCACTGCTGGGAGTGATAGGCACACACCCCTCATATGTCTGGGCACTGCTGGGAGTGATAGGCACCCACCCCTCATATGTCAGGGCACTGCTGGGAGTCCTCTGCACCCACCCCTCATATGTCTGGGCACTGCTGGGGGTCCTCTGCACCCACCCCTCATATGTCTGGGCACTGCTGGGAGTGATAGGCACCCACCCCTCATATGTCTGGGCACTGCTGGGAGTGATAGGCACCCACCCCTATGTCTCTGTCCACTGATGTGGATCGTAGCACGACACCCACCCACCCGCCCACACGCTCTAAAGGCCTTGGTATGGGCCGTACCCCAAATGTTGGGGTGCCGTAGGGGTACGGCCCGTACCCAGGCCTTCAGAGCGTGGGTACGGGTCATACCACGCCTACCCCTATGTCACCCCAACATTGGGGGTACGACCCGTGCCCAGGCCTACAGGACGTGGGTACGGGCCGTACCACCATTGTTGGGGTGACGTAGGGATACGGCCCGTACCCAGGCCTTAAGAGCATGGATACGGGTCGTACCACGCCTACCCCTACGTCACCCCAACAATGGTGGTACGGCCCGTACCCACGTTCTGTAGGCCTGGGTACGGGCCGTACCCCTACGGCACCCCAACAATGGTGGTACGACGCGTATCCACGCTCTTCAGACCTGGGTATGGGCCGTACCACCATAGTTGGGGTGACATAGGGGTACGCGTGGTGGGACCCATACCCACGCTCTTCAGGCCTGGGTATGGGCCGTACCACCATTGATGGGGTGCCGTAGGGGTACGGCCCTTACCCATACCAACAGAACGTGGGTACGGGCCATACCCCCAATGTTGGGGTGACGTAGGGGTAGGCGTGGTACGACCCGTACCCACGCTCTTAAGGCGTGGGTACGGTGCGTACCACAATTGTTGTGGTGACGGGACGTGTCCACGTCCACTTCCGTTGTGGCGGGACGCAGGCCTTGGTGGACACGCCCCCCCCCGGAGTGACCAGTCCCTGGAGGTACGGTATGTACAGGGCATGTATACATTTTGCCTTGGGTGGGGGTTATGTTTCCTGCCCCTGCCCCCCACCTTTGCCCCTGGGTGTTGTTCTGACCTTGTGCGGCATCTGCGTCGGTTCCTGTGCACCAGGTCGTAGGCTATGAGGGCCAGGATGACACGTAGGATGGGGTCCATGGCTGTCCGTCGCGTACAGGTGCTCCTTCCTCGCGTCGTCCTCAATTTCCCGGCAGTTTTTGGCTCCCGTAAAAAATGCTACGTGCGGAGTGACGTAGGCACGAATCGTACTTGCTGGTTCGTAAAACGCTGCCTGACTCCGTCCGGACGTCAAGTACGCGGTGTCCCGGATCGGAATTGTGGGTATATTTTAGCCGGTCGGTGTTTTGTACGAACCGTACGGAAATGGTATTTCTGTACGAATCGTACTTGCGGGTTTGTAAGGTGGTTTTCCCGGGTACGAGTCGGACGGAGAAAACGCTCCGTACGACGGTTCGTACCCGGGTTTTACAGGATCGGAATCAGCACCCATATATCTAAAATGAAATCTTTAAATGTTATTATTTACACATATTACATATTTAAATATTTATTACATTATTAAGAATAATTAACTATTAATAAAATAATTATATTTAAATACCTACCCAACCTTTATCCATACAAAACAAACAACCCTCACATAATATATAGAATAAAACTATAGTTTGCAATTTTTATAATTAATTGTCAATTTAACCATTATTATTAATTATAAAAAAGTAATTACATTTAATTAACTTCACTTACTTTAATCCTACAAATGCCACAACTCACACCTAATATATAACATAACTAATATCCTAATTGCATATTTTACATAATTATTTATCTTTTCAATAATTGTTATAAATTAGTCTTATTAATTAATTTTCATGATTAATTTCCTACACACCCTTCACCCATACAAAAACAACACACACCCAAGAAAATAGATTGTTTTACACAATTTACATAATTAATTTTCAAATAAGTTATTAATAATAATTAGCAATTAATTATTAATTAATTATAATTAATTTACTTCCCACCCTATACCTCTACAAAACACACAACCCACACCTGACACTTGATAACAAAAATTATGATTATGCAATGAACATAATTAATTATCAATTAAATAATTAATTTAATCAAGACTGATTTAACAATTAATTATAACTAATTTACTTCCCACGCTATACCCCTATAAAACACACAACCCGCACTTCAAAGTTAATTAAAAAAATAAAATGAATTATACAATTAACCAATAATTATCAATTAAATAAAAAATATTAATTAGAAATTAATTAGAAATTAATTATAATTTATTTGCTTCCCACCTCATAGACTTTTAAACCTTACAACTTGCTGCGATTCTAAAAATGAAAAAAATATATATAAAATTACATTTCAAAACAACACAAAATGTAAACTATATTTAAAAACAATGACAACATTAAACAAACATTTTATAACATAGAATTAAAATACATACTAAAATACATAAAGACATTTTTGAAAACGATATTCTTAACAAAGATATTTTTACAAATTATATTAATGATTTCCATATTGTTAAAATCAATAATATTTATCTTAAAATCAATATTCTTGCCAACGATATTCTTGAACACAATATTTCTGTGTGACGATATTTCGGACTCAATATTTCTGTCTGACATTCTTGTTCTCGATAATTTGTCTGAGCACCCATTGCAAGTCATCTCTTCTTCAATTGTTTTCTCTTTGCTACAATAAGTAAAAACCAAGTTCTTGCCCTTTAGCGCATTAGCGTGGGGTCTTTGTCTATTAATATGCTGAATCACTTAGGACTACAACCAGTTGTTTGCAATACACCTCTTCAGGTGGGTAAATGGGTGGCCGAAGAGACCTTGTCAGGTGGTTTGGTTTCCCAACACTAGATTATTAGTAGGGCACTGTGCAATAGGTAGGGGCGAGTGGTGCCACAAGCCGCTCTGAGACCTGGGTTTGCCACTTCTGCTGCTCTGCGCTCAATCCCCATGGTGAGCCCCCATAACGGAAGACAAGCTCTCCTTGCACTCCTCGCTGCCTAAGTTTTCCCCACTTTGTTCTGTCTCAAAATAATTCATGACACACCGCGGAAAGATTAACTTGTGGCCAGTCCCCAGGTGTCTCCTTCCCGTCCCCCCCCCCCTTTTTCCACTCCCCCCTCCATCCCCCCCTTTTTTCCCCCTCTATTCCTTTCCCCTGTATCTCTCTTCTTTCTATCAACAGGCCCAATTCATGAAGGGCACCTACAAAATCGGCTGATAGACGTATAAGCGTTTTTCAGAAGACTGCAACCCGTGTCCTAGCAGTCTAATTATAGTGAGACACATGAATTTAGGAACAGATTATTATTCGGAATACCCAAATGACAGAAAGGACTGAAAATATACTATTGTACCCCACAGATTCTGTCAGAAGTGATTCCACTGAGTGCAATTCAGGCACATAGCTTATTTCTCAAAGGATTAACTGCTTACAGTACATATCCTGCTGTTTATGTAAGGTTTCCTTTCTTTCTTGAAGCAAGGATAAACGAAAAATATATATATTTTTTTATAATATAGGACAATTAATTTTCCTCCTCTCCCTGTGTGCATTAGCCACCCAACTGGGGCTTTTGTTCTTATCAGATATGAAAACCAGGGAACAATTGAAATTGATGTCAAAAATAATTAGAGCAAAGCTTGGGGTGAATGAACAGGTGAGGTTGGTCCTTTCATGTGATTTGCTTACTCTATTTGTTAAGCAGTGGACTCTTCCGTTAGTGACTGTTGTCTGGTTGGATTATAAGGAGTTGACAGCCTGGCAATATATAGTGATATAACATTACAATAGTATCAAATGTGTGGTATGATAGTGGGTGTACATAGCTCTCCCTTCTCCTTTAGCCCATTCAGTAGGTCATTATATGTTTTCAGTATGAAATTATGGATGTTTAGATTAACAAATGAATGCTTTAAAATACAAATAATGCTTTGCTGGAGTGAATTTTAAGATTTTATTATTTTGAAATGTATTGTTTTTTTAAATATAGTACCAATAGAATACTGACGCATATATTTGTTTCAAATACAGGAATACATTTAGGATCACACATTTGTCTAACAATGAGTGTGTTATTAATGTCTTGAAAAAGATGGGTTAAAGTGATACTATACCATCGAAACACATTGACGCATCCTTTGCACAATTCGTATGGTTTCCTGGATCGGTAGATACCAAACAAGAGTCAACGTATTGAGTTCCAGTTAGCATATGTTTTCTTGACGAATGTGTACTTTTGTATGACAAAGTGTGCTGTCTTTTCTTCTCTCTCATGATTGATATTAGTGTTGTTATTGTTATTGATATGTATGTATTCTCCCCTTATTAGTATAGAGGTAAAAGTGAATGAATTGTTTTTCTTGTAAAGATCTTTGAACAAAGTCTTTTACATTTGTAAAATTCTGAATTCTTTTTAATATTGGTTTTAAGAAAAATTATATATTAGGATAATAACAAAGAATCCTTTTTAATAAACATTTATACTAATTTCTACTCCTGACGTATTTTGGGTTTACTGTTTCGGCTCTCTTCTCAAGTTTGAATTTGGTGAACAAGAGATGATGTGTATGAGTGAGTAGAGGTGCATATCTGTTTATTTGTTTACTGGGTATAGTGCAGGAACCAAAGCAAAAACATGTTTTTTACTTGTCTCAGTATACTGGCCATAAGTTAGAAAGTTGGGAGATTGTCAAATGTGCACAGAGGGAGCCCTCCAGACTGTGCTGTAGGCACTTTCAAAAGTGTTTACCTTCCTGGAGGCCTTTCCAAGGCAACTCATGCATTGGGGTATAAAACCAGAACCAGCTTCTTGCCCCCAGCAGCCAGTTAATTGTGGGCCCCTCTATGGGCCTCCTGGGCTGCTCCCAGGGCCCTACTTAGCGGCAGGTCAGGAAGCAGTGGGCAAGGAACAAGGTGCATGCCACCTGTCCTCAGTCTGTGGGAAATGGGGGGGGGTGAGGGGAGCAAAGTGCCTCGCTTACCCTGCTCAATTCATACATTACCGGCTCCTCCATGCTCTTGGGGCTGGATTAGCTGGAAGGCTCTGGCCTTGCTGCACATATGGTCGCAGGATACCTCTGCTATGCCTCTATTCTTTCTCCTCCCTTGCCATGGAGCCGGTGCAACTTCAACACAAGCAGCTCGCGCCCCGCCTTTGCATCCCCATCACTCCTCTCGCTCCTCACGCCTCTCGACTACTTGCCACTCCCAATACATACTGCCATCAGTCAGTATCTGACAATCCGTTCCATGAATCCGTCAGTCAGTAATCAAATCAGCCGCCTCTAGTAGGAAGGGGCAAACAGCGACAACACCCCACCCATATTCAATACCTTCCCATCCTCCACAGAACTTGGTAGCCAAAGTGTGCACAGGTCCACCAATCTTCATGGGAGATGAGATATCCATGTTAGAGACAGACAAAATTAACCTTTGACCAGTGTCGGCAAAGGGGAGAATTGGAATGGGGGCGGACAACCAGGTGAGGCAGACTGTTGATTGGCACAGGTAGAGTCAGTGCATGCAAATGTCATGACAGATATGGCCAGTGCAACTGGAAGAAGAAGTCACGGTGGTCTCAATGGCCAAACTGGTAGTGCACACAGTAATCTATATGTTAGGAAAGGGGGGCTAACAACAAGCTCGACTCCAGGATTCGGTATCTGGTAGGGCCATGAATAAGCATAGGTGGGCCATAAAGATGAGTGGGGTTGTCCAGAGTCTTCAAAGTGTCTGAGACCTGGGTTCGGGCATGCTGGATGGTCTTCTATGGATGTGAGCTGACTGCCTGGTTCTCTCTAATAATTCTAGCTGTGTATTTCGAGACGTTTACACCTATGGTCTTGATCTGTTCTGCTCTCTCCAACTCACCTTACTTTCTCTCTATCTCTCCATCCTCTCATCTGACTTCATCCTCCTTTGTCTCCACTTCACCCTGCAGTCCCACTCACCTCACCTCACCTCACACTCGTCTTCCTCCCAGCTCACTCTCTTCACCTCATCCTACTATCTTTCCACCTTATCCACTTGTATCCCTGCTGTACCCTTCTCTTTCTCCACTTTCTCCACTTCATCCTCATATTTCTCTCACTTCACCCTCCTTTCCATCTGCCTCATCCTTCTTCCACTCTCTCCTGACCTTGTCATCATTTCATTGTGCATCAACTTATTCTCAATCCACTCCTCCCTTCTATTTACACCTCACCCATCTCTCTCCACTTCACCCTTCTCTCTTTTTCTCGCCCTCCTCTTGCTCACCCTCTTATGTTTTTCTCTCTTGCCTTCTTCTCTCCTCCTCATCATCCTCCATTTTTCTCGCTATCCTCCCTCCTGCCTCAGACTCCGTCTATCACTCCTCATCTTCCCCTCTGTGCCTCACCCTTTTCTGACAGCCTCACATTCACTGCTGCTCTACCTATGGGGCAATGATTTTCTCAAAGTAATGGAAAGAGAGGTGTGCACGTGCTTGTGTGGTGGCATGTGGGTGTGTAATAAGGCCTGGCACTTTGCTGTCTCTGGATCTATTCTTCACTGGTTACTCTCAGAATTGTAAACAGTGGCAGCACTGAAGCCTTGATTATAAAGCACATACAAATGAGAACACATGAGATCTGCAAAAACCTGGAGCTATGCATATGTTACCTGAAAATGCACGGTAGCAATTAGAAAAACAAGCAAAGGTAGCAACCTGAGCAACAGAACAAAACCAGTTATAAAATGTGGGCCTGTTTCTACCCTTATCTGCCCACCGTGCCAAGAGCACATCTTCTGAGGTTGATGAATGGATTTGTAATTTGATGGCTACTTTCCCAACTTCTATATTGTTGTCAGTCCTTTCAGCAGAATGCATCGTAAGGGGAACAAAGAGGAAACGTACAGCTCATGTAAGTGCTTCAAAATGTTACCTAAATAGTGACTGGCATGTCTCCTCTTTTTTCCCATTCTCCTATCTCCCACAAGTCTCACCCATTCCCATCAACCCCTCTATGCCCTTCGCACCCTTTGTCCATCAAGCTCCCCTCCTCCTTGTTCTACTACAATCCTCCAGTCTCTTCACACTCCTTCTCTGGCCCTCCCCCACCACTTGTCATTTTCTCATGACCCTCCTATGTGACCACGTCCCACTTTCATAATCCCCATCCTACACAAGCTTAATTTCCCCCCTTCACCCTTCTGTATTCTTCTCCACCTGTTCACCTCTTATCATCCTGACTTAGTATATTCTTACTCATCCCCCTAGGCACATCAATCATTTTCCTCATCAGTACCCTGCTCCATCCATCCTACTTTCCCAGACTCCTTTTTCTCCCTTCTTCATCTCACACCATCTTCTTCACCTTCAGTACTTCATGATGCTCATCATTCCCTACTCAACACAAATAAAGCATCTACCATATTTATTCTCTTCCATTTTAATCACTTCTTTATTCTTGTTTCAACTACATACTTCATTACCATTCTTCCATTCTTTCATCTTACCCTTCCTTTCTTTTTTTCTTACTCTTAGCCTTAGTTTAATAAAGTACTTTAATAAACAGAATGACACCAAACAACAAAAATCCAATAAGGAGAATCGGAGATATACGTTTTTAAAGTTTTAGGTGAAAATAGCATTAAAAGCACAAAGTGTCAATGGCAGTCAATTAGGGTGAGAGACTACCTAGGCGCGCTATAAAGCCATCTGCAGTGAATTGCTCCTGGTAAAAGTCTAGAAATCCAAAAGTTCAAAAATGTTTCCAAGTCCCACTTCAGAAAGGCACTGTGTCACTCTTTTGGAAGGAAAATCCGCTCTGTGCGGGTTTCACTGAACCTGTAGCGACTGCCATGAAAATGAATCCTGGATACCAGAAGCAGGTTGACCCAGTTGGCGCTCTGAAGCTTTTGAGAGTTCTTGCTGAAAAATTTCAAAGTCCCAACCGAGAAAGGGTGTTTGTTGTTTTTTCGGAGGTGCAGAGATTTCTGCAGGGGATAAAGCTGAAATTCAGTCAACTCTGTGGAAGTGCCAGTCATAGGCTTACCTTGGCGGGTCTTGAGGAAGTTCTGGGGCTCTGTAAAAAAAACATGGCAAAAGTTTCCCAACTGTTCTGATGCGCACAAAACCTCAGAAGTAAACCACAGAAGTACACTTCTATGGCCCCACGGACCTCCGGGGAAGGCCCCTTAAGACTCCCAGGGTGTCAGGCGGAGACCATCTACAATCTGCAAAGTTCAGTCCAGGTTCAGTTGCCACTGGGCAGCTGGGAACTTCAGAGAAAAGAACTCTTGCAGCTTGTTGTTTCCCTGTAGCCACACAGAAGGTCAGCTCGCTGACCCTTGAAGTCCCACTTCTTTTTCCTGGGTACAAGATGCAGCAACTCTAGTAACCAGGCCTTCTCTAAGGTCACAGACACCAGGCCCAGTCCTCTCCTGATTTTGCCCAGGTCCAAACAGTGTTCTGAGGAGGGTGTCTTCGGGGGCCACATTTATAGGTGGCACTAGCGTGTGGGTGGAGGTGACTTCTCTGTGGAGTAATACTTGCCGGGTCCTTAACTACCTACTTTTTCAGTAGTTCTTGTTTGCTGTACTGTAAACAGACCCAAAATGGTGCCAGTGCAATTCCAATATGGTCAAAGTCTTCAGTCACATTACAAATGGGCTCTGATATCTGATAGCTGTAGGGGAGTGTGTTATGGAAGTGACTGGCATCCTCCCACATCTAACACTAAAATCCAGTTTGAAGCAAGCCCTGGACCCACAACAAATAAATATGACAGCAGTGTGGTAAGACAAAGCATGGTCTTCCAGCAGTCAGGCATTGGATACATAAGAACTGTGATCTGATCCTGTTTGATCCCTTTCAAGGGAGCGACATGTGTATATGTGGCAGGTCTTTCAGCCAGGATTTTACAGTCAGTGTTGTGTCAAAGGTGGCGCAGCAGCCCTTTTCTAGAATTATAGATAAGTTAAATGCGTCAATTAGGAATAAACCAACTTAACTCTGTTTAAAGGGGAGCACAGGCACTTTCGTCATGCTTAACAGAGGTAAAGTGTACAAAGTTCAAAAACCAGCAAAATAGTTTCCAGAAAAAGGTGAAAAAATATGGGGTGGCCATGCGGAAAAGGCATATTTCCTACACTGTCTCGCTCTTTTTTCAGAAATTGTAGACTGAGCAGCAAGATTTTAACTTGTGAAACCACAGATTGTAGGAACATCTCCTCAGCAAGTGCTGAAGCCTAGTATACCATCTAATCAGTTTAGGAGCAGAGGAGTAGCAGCAGTCCTATAATCAGGGAACAGGAATTCTACAACGGGGGAGAACCATACTATGCAGAAGAGTAGATTAAATTATGTACCATAATATAAGCGTATAGCCTGCTGCAGAGGGCTATACCGGTTGCTGAAAGCCCTGAATCTGAGTTATAGGCCTGAGCCACAGGCATTCTGATGTTCAAATGCGGGCTAGTATTACTTTATTGTTTTGTCATTTATTACACACATTAACCTTCATCTGGAAAAAAGTTTCATCTAAGTAGTACCAGTTTAAAATGTAACTACAGAAATAAGCAAGCATGGCAAATGGCCTCACACTGCAGCAACATGTCACTGAGGTTTTGGTAACTTTTGATCTGTTTAAGAAGGCTTTTTGTTAAAATCTGCAAATTATGAAGCAGATGATGAATTATGTGGGAAATCTGCCAAATTCACAATGATGCAAAAAATGCTGCAGTTGCAGGATTGCATAATTACAGTGGTCCTTACTATAATCATTTTTTATCTATTCATGTGACAAAATGAGAGAATTTGTTAAATTTGTTGCCATTGAATTTGTTGCCATTGCTTTTCATATACAACAGGCACATGCACTGATCCTTCCCATTGTGTATTTGTGTTGCAATAGTGATTCTTGACAAGTCTTTTCACTTAAGAATAATCAACATTGTGTCATCATCAGTGTTTCTTTGCTTAATATAGTGTCATAAGCAGGGCCACTGAAATCATGAGATTCTGCACCTGCATCGCAGTCCACATAATTACTGATTAGCCACATTTGTCATATAATCAATCATCTGCTGCATAGTTTGATTTTAACAAAGCAAAATGTTTTTTTCTATCTCAAATCGATCAAAAGTTGCTAAAAATGCAGCAGCAAGTTGTGCTGTGGAAGGCCTTTCACGAAAGTTGACTGATCACCTTTCAGTTGCCTATTGGTGTATTTCGGTGTTAAGGTGGTGCTAAGGAGGTGTAACCTTTTCCAAGACAGTGTTAAAGTGTAAAAAACATACATTTGTATTCTCACACAATGTGTCACATCACGACGAGTAATTTGTCTTTTTTGCCAAATAATTTAGTCAAATTTACCACATAATTTGGCTTTCCCCGGCCATATAATTCCAATGGCCCTCGCCATAAGTTATCTATAACGTCACAGCAGAAAGAAAATATATCAAACCACTACTAAGATATATATCTTGATTATATGCTTTTTTCACTTTTCTTGCAATGGCAACATCCTCCACACTGTTTGTGCCATAAAACTGTTTTCATCTCTTAATTACTGTGTGAGGGAGCTTGCGTCCAAGATATATTAGGATTGTCTTTGGTACCCCTTATGTTTATATATGCACAGTAGTAGCAGCCATCCCTGTGACCTCACCCCTGTCCCCATGCACCAAAAGTAGTCCAAAGCATTGGCGTTATAGATGAAAGTTGTCCAATTACATTGTAATTGCGAGCCTGGAGACCCATGTGCTTTTTTTCATTACAAAAGAGAACATAAGATGGTTTTCTGCTTGTGAATGGGCCTAGGGCGGGGGGCACTGAGCTATCTTGGGAGGATCCGGCCCACTTGGCTCACCCTCTAGAACCAGGGCTGCCTCACAAACAGAAGTGGGAGGAATAGGGCTGAGGAGGCAACCCCTGGAGTCATACAGATGTCAGGCTGAGATCCAGACAACTCACATAGGGGACTCCTGAGAACCTTGAGCTGTAATAGAAGGGAGAGGCATAAGTTAAGGGGTATCTTCATCTAAAGCCATGAAAGGTCCCTAGACACACATTGTGGCCACCACTAGGGAGGTGACAAGTCATTGGTGGGTATGAGTATCCTATCCAAGCCAGTAATATCCACAGATTTGTGAAGCATTTCCAAAGGCATGGATAGGGAAATATAAAGGGAGCTGTAGCGAAGGATGTGAAGCCAGACTCCCCTCCAATAGGACTGCATGGCTTGGAAAGACCAGAGAAGGTGATATAGGTTGCAGGTGTCTTCATCCCATTTCCAACACCGGTCATGGGATAGTAAATGGGCATGTTTCAACCTCCAAAACAACAAGTACATTAAGTATCATTAGGGATCTTGAAATATAAAAAATGTCAGCCTAGATTCCCTGAGGACTTGGTCATGGTCATGGAGTAAATCTGCCCAGTGGTCAGTTGTGTATTCACTTCCCAAGAATGCCTGCCACATCAGTCTGGTCACCACGAGGTTGTAGCTAGAGCAAGGTTTAATAAGGACTCAACAGAGCCCAGAGACCATACCTCTAAAGAGGCTCCAGGTCTGTAGATAATGAAGAATGGGTGAGGTGGGAAGCACTATAGGCAGTGTTAGTAGACAGTGAGTCAATTGACTGTACCTCCGCTGATCTGCGGGGCGGAGACCAAACTTCTCCCAAAGGGTCTGGAACGGTTTATGCAGGCCATCGTAAAATAATGTGAATCACACCCTTAGCACTCCAGGAAGCTCATTAAAATGTGGCTTTTGCAATCTGCAGGACTGCATTGTGCCATAGCATGGCTTTATCATGGAGAAGCTGAGAGATTCCCAAATGTTTGTGCGTAGTACGCCACACTTGGACAGTCACATTAAGAAGTAGCTTTCCCGCCGTGGTCATATATGCGGTAATGGAATAGACCTGGAGGGACTTGTTGGGTATCTCAAGAGCAGTTTTAGAATATCTAAGATATGAAGATAACTGCGAGGGATTCACTTTCAAGCTACATGAGGTAGATGGAGGCCTCCAGAGGTGATGTCCACCCATAATCTTAAGGCCTGGAGTTATGGTGTGCGGCTGCTCCAAACATAGGATCTTATATCCTTCTCCATCCCCCAAGAGTAATGTATGAGGGATTCACAATGGTAACATACCAGGGACATAATTCAACTGGGGGCTAGCATCCTTTTGACCAGCTGCACTTTCTCCCAGCGTTACAATAAACAAATGATGGACGGAATGCTGACAATGCAGACATTCTCCCCCAGTCAAGAGATCTGGGTTAAATCCATCGTTCTTTTGCCCACTACGCCACCCCAGTTCAGACATGGCCATATGCAAATCAGTCTTGACCCTGTGCCTCATGGGAACAGTCCAGCCCGAACTGCCAAGCCATGTCTTCCCTGGACCGGAATCAAGCATCCTAGGACCGGTTTCTGGCTATACTTTCTCCCAGAGCAAGAGGTTTAAGAACTGTCGTCTTGTTCGTCCAATTAGAGGAGGGTGATTATCCTCAACTATGCATGTATGTCTACCATTGACACGCATACACAGGTATCTCAGACCTTTGGGTACCCACACCATGTTATAGTCTTGTATACAGGTATTGGTGGTCACTTTTGAGATAGGGAGAGCTTCACATCACGTTCAATTAATCTTGTACCCCAAAAGGGAAGAGCAGCCATCAGTGATGAACATGATAGCTGCAGCAGAGGACATTAGTTGTGACAACAAGAGGAAAATATCATCTGCATACAGTAGTGTCTCTAACTCCATGCCCCCTATCCGGACACCCTTAATGGTTGGTTAGTGAGCTATGGACAGAGGTTCAAGGGCTAGCAAGAAAAGGAGAGGGCGAAGGTTAACATTCTTGCCTGGTACCTTTGCTGACATTAGATAAGTCAAGGAGGAAGCCCTCACAGTTCACCTTGACAGTGGGGAATCGTAGAGAAAGTGTACCTTATTTTTAAAGTCATCACAGATCTATTTTCACCATTACTCAAAAAAGGTAAGGTGGATGCCTTCCAGCCATCCATGAAGAGGGCTACATTTTCTGAGGATCATCTTTCACTTTCCAGAGTACATGTGCCAATGTCGATAAATGGTTGTGGGATTATCAACCCAGGACAAACCCCACTGGTGTAGGATGAACCAGCTGAAGGATCACCTTGCTTAGTCTGGATGCCAGAATTTTTATAATTAATTTGAAGTCAACATTAAGTAGCCAAAGAGGGTAGTAACTGGTGCACTCCAATAGGTCTTGGTTGTCTTTATGGAGAAGGGTAATGGTGACCTAGGTGGACAGGTGGGTGGAGTGACTATGACAGGCTGATCATCACTTTGACCTAGCTCCCTACAGGTGGACGGGTGGCCAGGTCAAGGGTTTCGACTGGCCTAGCATGTTGAGGCTCTTCCGGCGAAAAACACTGTGGTTCCCCTAACTGTAATACAAATGGGAAAACAGCAAGAATGGTGGAAGGGGCACCTGACGATTTACCTGCCAACCTCTAAAGGAGCAAAAGACACACCGATGATGGACGGAATACAGAGCAAATCAAATATTCACCCCCAGTCCATTGTTCTTTTGCTCACCATGCCACCCCAGTTTAGATCCAGCCAAATGCAAATCAGTCTTGACCCTGTTCCTCATGGGAACAGTCCAGCCCAAACTGCCAAGCCAAGTGCTCCCTGGCCCGGAAACAAACATCCTGGACCCGATTTAAGGACATCACCCCATACTAACCAGGCTAGCTTGAATCTAGTGGCAGAGTGAGCCAGGGACCCACATCTAAGCATACCCGGCGCACTTAGGGCGGAAAAGCAAAAGACACACAGATGATAGACGGAATGCAGAGCAAATCAATCATTTACCCCCAGTCAAGAGATCTGGGTCAAATCCATTGTTCTCTTGCTCACCATGACACCTCAGTTTAGACCCAGCCATATGCAAATCAGTCTTGACCCTGTGCCTCATGGGAACAGTCCAGCCCAAACTGCCAAGCCAGGTCCTTCCTGGACCAGAAGTAAGCATCCAGGGACCGGTTTTGGAACATCACCCCTCATCAGCCAGGCTAACTTGAATCCAGTAGCACAGTGAGCCCGGGGCCCACGTCTGGGTATACCCGGAACACTTAGGACGAGAAAGCAAAAGACACACAGATGATGATCGGAATACAGACCAAATCAAACATTCACCCCCAGTTAAGAGATCTAGGTTAAATCATTTGTTCTTTTGCTCACCATGCCACTCCAGTTTCGACCCAGCCATATACAAATCAGTATTGACCCTGTGCCTTATGGGAACAGTCCAGCCCCAACTGCCAAGCACTCGGTCAAGACTGATTTTCATATGGCTAGGTCTAAACTGGGGTGTCATGGTGAGCATAAGAATGATGAGTGAGTAGTTGTAAATAATTTATGCCATATTTTATCCCTAAATAGGGTAGAAAATGCGACAGATAAACGAGAGTAGTTTTATGAATATTACCATGTAAAAGATTGTCGAGAGCTACAGCAGGTTCTGGTCTTGAGAAATCAGGAGTCGTGTGGTGCCTGGAGAAAAAACATTGAGTAGAAGAGGAAATTAAATTGTATTGTTCTAAAAAGGAATCAGGCAATTGATATCGGGTCTGTATATATTCAAAGTTTACATTAGCATTATCAGTTATAAATTGAAATACATAAGTACTACCTTTTTCTTTCGAAAGTTTAAAATAGCTGGATCTATTCTGTAACTCAAGAAATGTATAATATGATATGGAAGAATACAAAAAACACTGCTGGACATAAAATGTATCAAAAAATTCTAATTAATAAATGTCAATATTTTAAAGTGGGATTTTTTTAGATGAATATGCATATAACATCTCTGAAGGAAAAGTAATTCAGTAAAAAATGCTCAAAATGAATCCACATTAGTATGGGTTGATGTTAAAAATTATGGCATACATTTATCTGATTAAAAAAGAGGAGGGGTATAAATTGAAATCAGGTAATTGAACACCTCCTTCAAATTTGGGGTATTTGGGCTTACAGAGAGCAATAAGTGGAGTCTTGTTATTCAATAAAAATTTCATACAAATAGAATCAAGTTGTTTAAAATAGTAATTAGGGATCTTAAAAGGTAACATAGACATAGTGCATAAAATGTGTGGTACAATCATCATTTTAATAGTATGAGGTCTTCCCTACCATGATAAATATAATAGAAACAACGTCAAAACAATGTTACCTTAAATTTTTCGTTTTCATATGCGGCAATAGAATGTTGGTGTGTGCACTTGTCTTGCTTGTGTGCGCAATTGAGTGATAAGATATGCAACAAGACAAGTCGACCAGCTACCATTTAAAAGTAAATAACAAGCATTGGCATTGCCGATAGGTATTGCTTTTAATTTAAAGTTACTTCTTAGTTACTGATCGGTTTAAGCACTGAAAAAGTCATCACACATGCACCCTTTCACTCATCCATTCACTTGTGCAACCATAAATTACTTGCATTCACCAGCTTACACAACCACAATGCAACACATACACAAGTTAGCCACATATGCAAGATAAAGTGAAAGAATACAAGTAGAACAAATAAAACATGCCATTGCCTGAAAATGGCAGATGAAAGCTTGCAATCACAAAATTAAACAAAGCAGAAGGTGGTCATCTTGCAATGGTATTGTACATAGTTGTGGTCGTCCTGCAATGGCATTGTACATTGGGCCAGATTTATCATAGTATTGCAATGCCCCTGCCCCACACAAGGGGGGGGCAAGGGCAACGCAGCACTAATGTCAGACTTATCACTCCATGCAAGGCCACCTTGCGTGGCCCTGCAGGGCTTGAGAGATCTGGAGTAGCGCAAGACAGCAGAAATTGCTGCCTTGCTTTAATCTGCCATGGGAGGCGTTCCATGGGTGGATTTACTATTAGCAGTAGACGTACGGATGCCTTCAAAATGCTACGTCTCCCAGAGGAGTAACAAGGGGAAATAACTTTATCTCTTCTCTTTTTGTTCCCCTTTCTACACGTTCAGAAGCACACATAGCAAAAAGAAAATGCCTCTGAGGATTGATGATTTTGTGCAGGAAGTGTCTCTTCCTGCCCAAAAACAATTCTGCCTGCAACAGTCACACTTCTATCATGATGTAAGGGTCCCTGCATTGGCATTAGGCAAAAGTGTGCCAGCGCAAGAAAAGGACAGGAATGTGCCAAATAATGTTAAATTTGGCGTATTCCTGCTCTTTCCCTTTCACACAGTGCAGTGCAGCAAGGTGACTTGCTGCGTTGTGCTAAGTGAAAGTCTGAGAAATCTGGACCATTGTGTATAGTTCCAGCATACCGCCTGTTAGAACTGTTTAGCCATCTAGCAATGGTAATAACAATGATACAGTGTGGATAGTATCATTCTGTGATGGTCAGCTAGTTTAGATGCAGCGGCTGCGCAGGTTGCAGTACAATGGATATGAGTGTCGAACAAGTAGACAGTTAGTACTGTCTTTGGAGCTGTTTCTTCAAAGAAAAGGAAATAAATTAAAAGGCAACTGTAGGTAGCAAATGGAAGACTCAAATACATGCCTACCAGTTTTGACACTGAAACACTCTAATTTTCAGGTAGATGTGCCCTTGTGATCAGCCACAGGTCATCACTTACAGGGCAAGAAACCCTATGCTGTCATGGACAGAAGGAGAGTATAAATGACAACCATACATTCCAGTGGCAGACGAGGGCTGCCCGAAAGTCCCTCATTTTATATATAGATAGATACATAGATATAGATAGATATATAGAGATATATATAGATATAGATATCCACAAAATCGTGTGAGCTGTTGCCTTATCAAGAAAAGACTCGCACACCAGGGTCAATGTATCCAAAATGTATTATTGGCAGATATAGATATATATGTATATTTTATAAATGCAGACAATTAAACCAGTCAGGTCTTCCAAAGATATTGTTTATGTCATTTTTGGGGTGGCTTGGGCGTTTGCTGCAAAATGAATCAGGCAGAAGAAGAATATACTGAGTCACATTACGTGTTTTGGGAAAAGGTAGAGTCAGTCTGTCTAAGGGATTCGCTGTGTTTGCCTAGGATCCCCACTGCAGAAAAGTTTATATTGACTCACTGATTTTATTAGGCAATCAAACACTTCTGCACTAATTCACTTAGCTGCTTATTCTCTCACTTGTTCACTCACATGCTCATTTTTTCAATCACCTTTTCAAAATCTTGGTCATCATTTGTTCACTCACTCACTTCATGCTTCACTCGCTCACTTGCTTATTCACCTGTTTGTAAACTCACAGTCACCAAGTCACTCTCATCTGCTGAGTCACTTACTCATTTGCTCACTCCTTCACTCAACTCAATCACTTGCATAATCGTTCAGTCACTCACTGACATCCATCTTCTTTTGCTTGCTTTCCCACTCACTTACTTGCTGCTCACCCTTTACTGATTTTTTGCTTGCTTATTCACTCACTAATTTGCACACTTGCGATCCAATCCCTCACAGCTTCATTCACATACTCATTCTCACATTCATCTGCTTACCAAATCACTTGCTCAATCACCTGAACACTCACTCCTCATCCAGTAACCCGCTCAAGCACTGTTTCACTCATGTACTCACTTGTTCATTCCCTTGCTCGCTTTGATGGTCAGTCATATGCTCATTCAAAAACCCACAAATCCATTGACTTGCCCATTCACTCATGCATTCACTCCATTTCTCATTCTTTCACCACTCGCTGATGCATACTGACTGATTCATTCATTTAAATAGTAACTTTATATAGATTATGATTATTTAAACTATTTTGATTAGCAAAGTTTCTAATGTAAAGGATGCATACAGTATGTATTTATTTTTAGCTATTAAATTTCATTCCGAAATGGGTTGAGAATATCGTAAAGTGAAGGGGAGGGCATCTCCTGTTTTTTAGAAAGGACTATCTGATTTCACATTGACTTAGCTGAAATGCCCCAGAGGTTGACATTGTCACATCTCTAGAATGAACTGGCAGATAGCACGCTGGGGATGGTTTGTCTGGAATGGCCAACCGTGGATTGGCAAGGTGGGTAATTGGCCATCGGCAGATGGGCCTGGGGATGAGGCTTATTGGTGAGTCGTTTTTGTTGTGGCTGTCTCAGTCTTCACGCCAAGGGCACACCATAGGCTGTAGTTAAAGCCTTTGCATATATCTAAGCAGCTTGACACAATGCACATTAAGTCAGGCTGTTTCATTTTCAAAGTCTGAATGACAATGGACTGATCCGGTTGTCATACATGAGGTGTGTCTGCCCAGTGGTTCACTCCAGGTGTGACAGTGGCCTCAAGGAGCTGCTGTTGAAACATCATTAGCACTTGCCTTGCAGGGGCACTGGGACAGGAAAGAGGACTGGAGCGGGTGGTCGGGGGTTGGTGTGGACCAGCAAGGGGGCTCTTTGGTTATTTTTTGTCTCCCTTCCCTGCATGGAGCAGGCAGAGACACATTTTTTCGCTGTTCCCCTTTGCGTGCCAGAAATCAGGGGCATATTAGCAAGGACTTGCGATAATTATCGCAAAGCGCGCTTAGTGCTGTTTTTTTTATCGCTGGATTTTATCGTAGAGATAACGCATTATCATCACTGTTTATCTCAAAGGCGATATTAAATCCAGCGATAGCGGCTAATCCCAACAATAGCGTGAGATATCCAGCGATAAAAATCCCATCGCTAATGGAAATCTTGCTAATAGGCAGGTGAGGACTTAACTGTAGAATCCACCTCCCATTGACTATAATGGGTAAGCCAGGTTTCTACCAGGTGTAAAATCTAAGCGATAAACGCGGTTAGCGTGCATTTTTTTATCGCTTCGCGGACCTGGGTACAGCTGTTAGCGACAGCTTGCTAATAGGGCGATAAAAATATCGCCGCTTTAGCGGTAAAAAGTGCAGCTAAAGCGGGGATACTGCCCTTGCCCCTCAATTCCTGCTATCAAGAGGTGGGGTTGAGTCCCAGCATCAGTTCAACATCCTGTGATCCTGGGCAAATCACTTAATCTACACAGGCACAAAAAAATTAATCTCACCCTCTGTAATGTTGTCAGTGCTCGTGTAAAGTGCTGCAATGCCTCTGGGCCGACTTCCTGCTATATAAAACTGCATGTATGTGAGGAAAGTGACACCAGTTGATTTTTTATTTTTGCATGTACACACTAGCATCATTCCATTTGACAGAATTTGTTAGAACTTACCCGCGATGCTAGAAGCAGGTAAAACAAAAAACTGATGCACCTTTCACCAGTCTTTGAGCACTGAAGGGCTATAAAAAAGTGCTATAAAAAATAAAGTGAATATCTAAAAAGTCACGGGTGAATGTAAAATGCAGTCTAGGTCTGTGCCATGCCCTGTATTCCAGCGGAAATTAATCAAACCATCCACAGCAAACTTAGACTTAGAAAATCTATTTAACATGTGGTCCTAGTATTTTTCATAACTTTGAGCTTCCAAGGTATTTTTTTCCATTGGAATGTGAATTTCCAATGTAAGTACTGGACCTATAAGCCCTAATTTACTTTCGTTACTGCAAAAGTTAAACAATATTTAGCTCTATGATCCTAACTAAGCAGTGTATTGCAAAAAGATTGCAATCTGTGAATGTGGCCCCTTTTATTTGATTTCCCGGGCCTAATTGTGGCCTCAATCCAACCCTGGGAATGGCCTTCAGGTTTCCATTGTGGGCACTCTGTGAGGTGAGTGGGAGCATTCGGGGAACTGGTTTGTGAGTACGGGCTTATGGTTTGGGAAGTCCGCTGCGAGTCCTTACTTTCAGGCTCACATTCCAAAGTACTTGCAGTTTTGTTTTTATAATCAGGTAAGTCTTATTATGAAATCACTCCTCAAATTCCTCTAAATGCCTGATGACCTTTCAAGTACTAAGTGCCTGGGCATGTCTTTTCAGGCCCCATTTAAGGTGTACTCAGCTAAGCCTCAAAACATTTACGTTATTTGTTCATATTTTACTTTGTTAAGTGTATACTGTTGGCAATAACCTGTTGCACCAATAAAAGAAATAAAAAGGTGCACTTGCATGTTCCTTGTCTAACTTGGACTCCACAAACCCTAGAAACAGCCCTGCTGCTGTGTCGGTAATCGCTGTTTAGGAACGTGCTGGTTGGAATAACACAGAAGTTCCTGGAGGGAGAGACGAATGTGAATGATAGCATGCAGGAGCGAGCGTTTTATTGTCACTGACCAACAATAACAGCTGAATGTGCTGTACTGGATTAAATCAGCTTACAAACTGAGATCTGGGAAAAGCACATGTGAAACCACAGCCGGAGCCGGTGATGCCACAGTGCTGTTGAACTGAGACCAGCCTGTAGATCAATACGCCTCAGACAAGCAAGTGTGACACTGCAGCCAAAATAGTGACACCACGAGGTGCAGAGACAGAGAAGGAGAAAACAAAAGGTGGAGGAGCCAGAGGTCTGTGTATGTGGCAGACTGAACTTGGGCTGCAGGGAAAGCTTTGGGAATTCTCTCCTGCTGTTTTATGCCTGCCCTGTAGGTATTTAAACAACTTCCATTAGCATTTCTAAAGGCAAAAAACACATCTTTAAAAAAGCATTTGGAAGGGCAGGATCATCAGCAGCACTTCAAAGGCTCCAATGAAGCATTGAATTAATGCAGTGGGATCTTTTGTAGTGCACGCTGATTGTAGGTGTCTGCGCAGATGGAAACCTAGACGTGCGCGCCCGCTCAGTCGTGCAGTTTACAGGGAACCATGGTCAAAAGTAATGCTTGTATTCCAGATTTCATCATAACAAAATTATGACAAAGTCTCTTATAGAGTAGAGTGGGTGAAAACCAAACACCAAGATATTTAATTTTTGAAGGATACCATGTAAAATGAGTGTTGGCAAACTGGTTTTGGTAACGGAGAAGTCGAGGGTAAAATCTCAGTTTTATTAAAATTAAGTTTATAGTGAAATGAAAACTGGGTGAAAGCATCACTGCATAGCCACAATATGGAAATTTGTTTTAAAATAGATCGAGAGAAGCTAGAGGATTTGAAATATATATTAGGATATGATCTGCTTTTGCAGATAACTTGATAACTTGATTTCCAAAGAGTCACATTAGCAGACCACACATCTCTACAGTGAAGATGAAGAGGACACCCTGCACATTTGCCCAGACACCCTGCAACAGCTCGTGGACAGCCTCCGCACACCACCCCCAGGAGCAGGTCAGCCCAGCTATATCACAGTGACCCCACACCCAGCTATATCACAGTGACCCCACACCCTGCACAGACCACACAGCAGGAAGCACACACCACCGTGGCTGGCTCACAGGACCCCCACGACCAACACTTGGAATTCCAACGCCGTGTGTTAGGGTGCCAGGAGAAGATGGCTGATCAGCTGTGGGTGGGGTTCAACCTCATGGCAGCCAAACTCGATGCCATACTTGGGTGTCTGAATCCCATCAGAGACACACATTGTCCGCACCATGCTCACCAACAATCCTTGCCTGACCTCGCTGGGGCCATTACTCAGATACAAGAACTGTCTAGTCGGACAGGCTCCAGCGATGACAGCACAGAGTTGGCACAGATGCGGAGGACAATGGAGACCATGGAGCCGATGCAGACCGGAAGTAGGGCTGCCACGGCTGAACACCAGCGAGATGTAGCTGGGATGTTCCATGCCTTGCAGATCCTCATCTTGCCATTGCTGCCACAGAGCCTGTCCCAGATAACTGCTGCTGGAACTTCGACACACACATCTCCGCCCCCTGATGTGTCATCGGCACACAGCGATGCAGCCTATCCCCTTGGCACCCTGATGTGTCAGTGCCTCACGGTGATGCAGTCATAACACCACCACACACACCTGACACACCGGACACAGAAGACGTCTCAGAGGAATAAGATGTGGAGGGTAATGATTGTGTGAGGAAGGAGCAGTAGCATCTGTGGTGCAGATCAGAGCTTCCGAATCCCCTCTACTTCCACGGACGGAGTGATCTTACAGTCACACACGCACACACACATCACACGCTGGTGGGGCCCATTACACCAACATACATCCTACCACTCTTATCCGTGCCATGTATAAGGGGAAACACTTTCTGATACCTATCCAATCTGCATGTACTTTGAGGTCAATAGCATCTACTAGTTGCTTTTAAATCTGGCGAGAACATTTCAAATAATATGCAAATAAATTCAATAAACATGACAAGAAAATAACCACCCGACACAGAGATTCAAACAGAATATTTGTTTTAAGAAAAACCAATTAAATGCAAATTCATTTCTCTCATATTTACCTATTCTGTCTAAATGTCAGATCCTAAGTCAGAACCGGTCCTCAGTAAAAGAATCAGAGTTTCTGGCCGTCATGTAGAGTCACCGTCCTCTCCGTCAGCATAGGGACCTCGGATCATCAGTTCGGGAAGAAGTGGCGCTAGACCTCTCTAGTCTACTAATATTTATACCAAAATTATATTCTGTAATGTTACAATTTATTGTTCAGAACGGATGAATAGCGTAAATAATGTCATCTTGGTACATTTGCGATACTGTGCAAGATTTTCTCACACTTAGATTGTCCCAAATAATGAATAGAAAAATTAGATGTCCATGACTAATTCGATACTTCTACGGATGTCTCTTTTAGATAATTTGTATCCCAGTCGTGGGATCATCAGTTCATAAGTTCAGTATTCGTATTTGTAACAAATTTCATGTTCAGGGGCTCTTGGCATCCGTCCTGGATTTGTCATCATGACCATGGCTTTTCAGTTTTGTCGAGTGGGCAAGGTCACAGGCAGCGCGAAGCTTCCTTGCAAAAATTTCCATCAACTCGAATGCAGGCTGCGGGTGGTAGCCATTTTCTGGTAGGCCACATTGATCAACTTAAGTGAAAATAGACATAAAACAGAATTAATGCACGGAAATGATTATACAGTGTCATTCCCCTGCTAATACTCATATGTGTATGTATTTATCTAGCCGTTTGCGACATCAAAAGCCATTAATGCATATTAATTATAAGCGCAAACACAATAACATCACATAAGCAACTTCTAATTCGTCAATGGCTCACCAATTTAGTTCACTTAATATTTTAGCCATGCAATAGCGTTCCCACGTGTAATTCTTTTGTTAAGAAGGTTGATTAGACACGACTTTGACATATCTTTAGTAGTTAATGATTAATCACTAGTACTTTTAATTATAACATGTGAAAATGAAACAGGTATTCGGTTTTAAAGAAAAAACCCTGCTCCATCAATCCCCCCTTTGGTGATATCTTATCACCACAAAAATCAAAAACACAAAAAATCAATTTAATTTCCCCTTTTGAAGAAATTCAAAATATCTTCTTGTTCATTTTTCAAACCCTTGTTTCCAACTCATCTTCTTTCTTAGTTTCTATATACATGCTTTCCCTCAATTCTTCTAATTCTATTTCTTGTGGATCCCTTGCTGGTTTCTTTTGTCTCTTTTTAACATTTTCTTTTGTAATTTTCTTTTTATTTCTTCTATATCTACAACACATACACCCTAATCTAAGGATCAATAATTCAACAATTACACAGGTTAATGGAAAGAATATCTTACCAAAAATGGTACTACCTATTTTAGCTACAAAATTCTTAATAGCAATCATCTTATTAGCCATTTTAGTCCAGATACTTTCAGCTTCCAGTGGTACTAATTCTTCATGCAAATCAGTAATATTTTTGATATAAACTTTTAGATCTTTGCTTTCGTCAGGAATGTAAGTGCAACAATGTTGAACTTTCAGCATTCCACAGACTCCACCCTCTTTTGCCAAAAGAATGTCAAGGGCAAGTCGATTTTGCATCGCCATAGCATGCAAAGCAACCATTTCTGTATTAACCAAAAGAAAGCCTCCAGCGGTGCTTGTTGACAAGCGATCCACCACTGTTGACAGCTTCCGAATGCCAAAGGCATTCAAAGAAATTCCCACTGCTGGAATTAAAGCTCCAAAAATATCTCCTACAATTTCTGTCCATGTTTCTCTTCTATAGCGTGTTCATAGATTAGTTTGTTCAGCATTGTCTACTCTATCCATGTGAAAAATCTTTGGAAAGACCAGGCCAACATAACATGTGCCAAACCAATGGTCAGGCAAACGGTAATAAGCCTTGTTCCCACAAATATAATACACTCCCGGAAAAACTGGATCTTCTCCTCCTCTAAATCCCCATCCGGTTGCAATAAAGTATGTATCATGGCACTCACTAGTCCCTATGAAATAATAATCATACTGGGATCTCTTCCTGGTAATGCACAGCTTGCCTTTCTGTGGGGCATCTATAGCCATAGTTGGACTGGCTCCATTTTTCAACTCTTTTTCTTTCTCAATATCCCACATTGTGTCACTCATTTTATGCCCTTCTGCTTTCTTGTGCATGTTCAACCTTCTTCTCTCAACCATGTCTAGAAAATTCTTCTCTTCTCCCTTCAAACTGCAAGTTAAATTGTTTCCAAAAACATATTCTAAGGTTAATTCTTTGGTTTCTAAAAAAATCTCACCTAAAGTGTTAGCTTCTTTTGCAGGATTCAGTGCTTTATTCATAGGCAATTGCCCAAGAATATTATCTATATTAGACATATTATAATCTAATTTCCCCAACTGGTAAAATATACTAATCATCACACTACAAGAAATTCCATACGTAGCCGGAAGACGATGATAAGTCACTCCTTCCGAAACAGAGACAGGTAATTGCATGCAAACATAGCAATCCCTTACTTCCATTGTCTTTACGTATTCATACAACAATTTAGAAAAAACATTGCTAGAAGAATCATTAACTGACCTATCCTTATGTATATGTACATTGCTAGTTCTAGTTGGTACTATCTTCTGTGAACTCTTCCCTATATTAGTTCTGTTCTCAGTATGACCTTCTAAAGTGTCTATAGTAACTCTAAATGAAATCAGTAGAGCAAGCACGCTCCAAAGCAGCATCAATAATCCTGTACAGCAGCAGCACATCTTGCACCATCTTTTCAGAAAGGTACATCTACTTTTATTATTCTCAGTGTTAGCCATTTTGTTAATTTTAACCGTGTCTTTTGACTTAGCCTCTTCTACTCCTCTACCGAACTTAAGGGCAGCAAGTACCCAACAGATTTTTATAATCTACTAATTTTTAATATTGCTTCTTTTCTTTTCCCCTCCAAGTGATTTTCCTTGGATTTACTCAATTTGGATTTTCATCACTTTTCACTGTCTCTTCATCATCATCAAACTGTATCAGGTCCTGAACATCCGTCTCTTCTCCAATGTCGGACAAGATAACTCTCAGGATTCCCACAGCTTCTTCTTCAGCAACCTCTTTCAGTAAAGCCTCCTCTGGACTTCCTTGACTGTCTGCCTCTTCTCCTTGTTCAGGCAGTGCCACATACGTCCATTCCGGTGACTTGTACCTCTGGTTTGGTTTCCTTATTCTTTTAGTTCTCTCAGGTATCTTTGTTTCTTCTTCTTTAGTTGGATTTTGACTTGACACTTCGTTCACTTGTTCAGCTTTCGAAGAGTTAACTCGTGTCAGTCTATACCTCAGTCTCTTTATCTTATTCGGCCAAAGATCTCCTTTAGCATTTCTCTTTTGTTTTCCTTCTTTATTGTTTCTTTCTCCAAGCCAAGTTCTCTTTCTCAGAACTCGTCCTCCATGTATCTCATTGTCACTTTCATCAGACTCTGTCTCAGTTGCCTCTTGTTCATCAGCAGTTTTCTTTTCTTCAACAACCTCCTTTTCTCCAACAGTCTCTTTTTCCACCAATTGAGATCTCCCTACTTCTGTCCCTCCTCGGGTCTCCGACACGCAATCTTCTTGCTGTCTACTTGTCTCTTCACCTAGCTTGTTGTTGCTGTTCACTACTACTCCTCGGGGTTTTTCCGCAATCTGTCCCTCACTGACTTTGTCTGTCCCTTTTTCTTCAATATTTATCTCAGGTGGAACTTGTCCAATTTCCTCATTTGATTCAGGTGTTACTTCAATTGGAATGTTCTTCTCTTTTCTGTCTTTCTTTTTGTGTTGGTCACTGTTAGTTAGAACCTCAGGCACTTCTTCAGAATCTGAACTTGCCTCTGCGGTTTGCACTGTTCTTCTCAGAACCTCTTCTTTTGGAATGAAAATTTCTCTTGACTCACTTTCCCCACTTTCAGGATTCTTTTTCCTTCTTACTGTCTCGCTGTCTGCATCATCACTGGAATCTGATTCTTCAAAGTATTCTTTTCCAGTGCCGTCTCTTGGATTTGGAACTCTCGGTGTATCCAATTTTTCACTCCAGCACACTTCACAGCAGTCGTTGTGGTCAGAATGACTTGTCTTGGCCTTCCCCACCTTGGAACCAGGCAATTCCGTCTTCTGTGGACTTTTATCCTTACCCAGTCCCCTGGGCTCAGATCATGGGCTGGTTTCTTTTCAAGTGTGGTGGCGTCTTCTCCAACCTGGTGAAACACAGAATGAACTGCGTCAGCCAGGCCTTTACAGTAATCCAAAATCATGTCATCAGTTATAGTCATGAGCTTGTTGACTGGTACAAATGCATGTCTCATAGCACGTCCCATGATAATTTCATGTGGACTCAAACCTGTTGTTCTGTCTGGAGTAGACCTAATGGTCATCAGGACTAGAGGCAAGACATCGGGCCATTTCATTCCTGTGGCTAAGCACATTTTGCCAATTCTGTTTTTGATGGTACCATTCATTTGTTCAACCACACCAGAAGCTTCAGGTCGGTAAGCACAATGTAGCTTCTGCTGTACACTCAATGCTTCACAGATCAGACTCATGATTTCATTATAAAAATGTCCTCCTCTGTCTGACTCAATGGTTACTGGGAACCCGTTCCTTGGGATGAACTCTCTTAATAGTAGCTTGGCCACTGTTATCCCATCATTCCTTCTTGTTGGATATGCCTCCACCCACCTGGAGAACAAACAGACCACCACCAGGACATACCTCAATCTGTTGACTTGGGGCATTTCAATGAAGTCTATCTGCATTCTTGTGAAGGGTCCTCCCTCTCTGCCTATTGTTCCTAGGCTCACCACTGTTTTCTTTCCAGGATTGAATTGCTGACATATCAGACATCTCTGACAGAGACTTTCTGCTATCAGCCTGAACTTTGGACTATACCTGGTCTGCTTAAAAGCTCTTATCATAGCATCCCTCCCCAGGTGTCCTTGGCCATGATACATCCTTGCCATTATTGACAGCATGCTATTTGGCATGACTGGTCTTCCATCCCTATAGACCCACACATGATCTTTTTCTCTAGGTACACAACCTGATTTCACCCACTCTTTCATTTCCTCATCTCCTGGCTCGTCCTGCAGCTGCTTCACTTCCTCCCATGTTCCCACCTCATTAGTAAACATTAAGAAACAAGAAGATATTTCTCTTTCTTTACTCCGGTTAATGGAGTGATTGTTTCTTGCACAGTATTGTGCTATGTCATTTGCGAATTTATTCCCAACGGTGACAAAATCATCACCTTGACCATGAGCAGCACATTTTACTACTGCTAGTTCTTTAGGCAGCTGTATCGCCTCTAGCAGCTTTCCAACCACTTCAGCATTCTTTATGGGAGTTCCACTTGAGGTCAGGAAACCTCTTTGTAGCCATAGCTGGCCAAAATCATGGACAACTCCGAAGCCATACTGGCTGTCAGTCATTACAGTCACTCTCACATTTCTTCCAATCTTGCAAGCTTTCGTTAGTGCCACCAATTCTGCCACCTGAGCGGATTTAACTCCTTTCAAAGGTGATGCTTCCACAACCCCTGAAACTGTACACACAGCATATGCAGCACTAACACAACAACACATGATCACTCTCAGGCAGTGGCAGATCTCTTATATCAGGTCTTGGTTTTGTACAGTAATCAAGCACATCCAGGCAGTCATGATCAACCTCATTTCTCACTCCCACACATTCAGCATCAGGCAGCAGTGTTGCTGGATTCACATTCACACATCTCTCCAGGCTCACATTTGTTGCACCAAGAATGACTTTCTCATATTTAGTCAGCTGACTATGAGACATGAACTGTGTCCAGCTCCTTGTTAAAAGGATTGCCACATCATGAGGAACGAATACCCGTACAGGATATCCCATTATGATTCCCTCACTTTGTTCCAGACTTCGGCAAGTAGCAGCTACTGCTTTCAGGCAACCCGGTAAACCCACAGCTACTGGGTCAAGTGTTGATGAGAAGTATGCAATTGGCCTTCTCAGACGTCCATGTTTCTGGATTAACACTGAAAGTGCACATCCATTTCTCTCACTACAGTACAGCTCAAATTCTTTTTCGTAATCTGGCATTCCTAGGGCAGGAGCTTCACATAGCCTGTTCTTTAACTCTTTAAATGCAGCCATTTCTTCTGGGTTTAATTCCAATGGGTCTTTCACCTCACTTTTGGTCAATTTAATCAATGGCTTGGCAATCAAGGAAAAGTTACTTATCCACTGACGACAGTAACCAACCATTCCCAGAAACATTCTTACTTCTCTTTGTGTCATTGGGGCCCTCATTCCCCTGATGATTTTAATTCTGTCAATGGTCACCTTCCTCAGGCCTTTCTCAATATTATGTCCCAGATACTGGACTTCTTTCTTGCAGAATTGCAATTTGGCTGGGGATACTTTTAATCCTCCATCTGCCAAGTGATTCAGTAAAGCAATAGTGTCTACTTCACAAGCTTCACGTGTTTTTGATGCCACAAGCAGGTCATCAATGTATTGGACCAAAACTGAATTTTCAGGCATTGTCAAACTCTCCAGAGATTTCTTCAGCAATTGATTAAATATAGAGGGGCTCTCTGTATACCCCTGTGGAATTCGGCACCATGCCAAAATTCGTTCTCCAAATCTAAATGAAAATATTGGCTGGCTGTCATGATGCAACGGGATTGAAAAGAAAGCATGACACAAATCAATTACTGTATACCATTCTGCATCATGGGGAATCTGATACAAAATCACTGATGTATTTGGCACAATGGGACAGCATGACACAACAATCTTGTTAATTTTCCTCAAATCCTGTACTATTCTGAACTTTCCATTAGGTTTCTTCAGTTCCATTATTGGCGAATTACATGGGCTGCTCAATATTTCCCTTAACACCCCCTGCTGGATCATTTTCTCTATTATGGGTGTTATACCTTCAATTATTTCAGGTGTCAGTCTGTATTGTGCAATGTTTGGGTAAACTACTCCTTCTTTTACAGTAATTTTCACTGGATCTACATTTCTCATCAGGCCCACATCTTCTCCAGTAAAATCCCAAACTGCTGCTTTCACTGTCTGTTTCTGGGGGTAATGCATCTGGATTAAACACAGCATATGTTCCCAAAGCCTCACATTCCCTGTTATCCATGGTCATTCTGTATAGGACATCCTCATCTGGTGTTTCAAAGGTTATTCCATCTGGTGTACAGAAAATAGTGCAATTCATCTTGCACAGCATGTCCCTGCCTAGCAAGTTCACAGGACTAGTGTCACACACGACAAATCGGTGCATGTCTGAGAATTTCCCTATTCTAACCCTTACTGGTTCAGTAAGAAGAGTTTTAATCTGTGTGTTAGACACACCAACTACTTGGATTGCTTCATCCGAGAGAGGAAGATTCTTTATATCAGCTGACCTGACAGTTGATCTTGTAGCTCCTGTGTCAACTAGAAAAGTTACACTTTCACCATTGATTTTTCCATCTACAAAAGGTCCTGCCTGGTCTATTTCTAGAGTTGAGCCAAGTACGCACTCTTCCTCCTCTCTTCGGCACCGTCAGAAGTCTCCCTTAGAATCACTTCCCTCATTTTTCAGCCAATATTGAGATACAGCGCTTCCGCGTTTTGGCTTGTTTACCTGCTCTTCATCGTAGAACCCCGACTCTTGACTGTACTTCTGGGATCCTCTTCTCTGTGGCAAGGGTGGTTTTGGCACCTGATTCTGCTGCTTAACAGCCTTCTGCTGTTGCTGATGCTGACCACACCCCTCACTCTGCACCTGTGAATTCAATGATGGATTGTCATCATTAGTAGACGGTGGATTCTTACACTCTGATTTCCAGTGCCCTAATTTTCCACAGTTGTGGCATGGGAATTTCTTCTTGGCTTCCTCAATATTACCTTTCCCTTTTCCTGGACCAAACCTGGGTTTACTTCCTGGGTTATTTGCTTGTTCAACCAACTGAGCTTCCTGTCTTTCTGCAACTTTCACCTGTGCCCACATTGCCTTTTCTTTCAGTTTCCTTTGTTTCGCCTCAATCTCATCACTGAAGTATTTTGCATGTCTCAGGATCTCATCAATCTTTTTGCTCTGCCAGTCTACGGTATGCTACCTTATCATTTCACTGATTTCAGGTCGCAAGCCATACACAAATCTATATACAAAATGGCTCAGATCCTTGTCACCCAGATGTTCATCTCCACTGAACTGTTTGAAAGCCAGTATTAGTCTTTCATAATAAGCATGGACTGATTCTTTCACTTCTTGATGTGTTCGATCAATTTTAACCAAGTCTGTTTCCTTGGGGGGTACCTTATTTTTCAAGAAGGCCATAACCTGCTCATACTTTTTCATGACCTCCGGATCTGGTGCTCCTGTCTTTGGATCTCTCGGGTACTCTTTAGTGGGCCAGTCTATGACTATTTTACACTCTGCCCACAGGTCTGCTGGTACAATTATATCAAACAGACTATTCAGGTCAATCCACAGTACCTTTGACAACTTCACAAATCTGTCGACCTGTCTATACCACTCGACGGGCTTCTCCCTTAGTCGAGGGAAATCATTTGTAAATGACAAAATATCCTGTCTGGTCCATGGGACATGTACGTACCCACCTCTTGGGATCTCCCTCATGGGGTAAGCTGTCGCTGCTTTCTCTTTTTCTTTCATAGGGAATGTTGAGTAAGTTCTGTCTGCTGCATCCTCTCGCTTTCTATACCATCTATCTTTCCATCTCTCCACATCTCCCCATTTTCTCAGCAAAGCAATCATCTCCTTAATCTGCCCTGTTCGGCCTGCATTGTTCAGATTCTCAATGTCCTTATCTGTAAAATCAACTTGGTAAGGCTTTTGTAAAGCTTTTACCTTGTCCATGTCGATCCCCAGTTCACTGGCTATTCCTTTCAACCTGTCATGTATGTTCTTTGCTCTCCATGTGATACTTTTACATAAAAAGAGAATCTCCCCTTCCTGATAATTTTTCAGCGTCTCTGTAGGGATTGTTCCTACAATCAGCTCCTCCATTTCCATACGTAGTCTAGCTACATCAATTCCCTGGGATTCTTTTTCTTTCCTCTGCAAAGCCTTCAGCCAATCATTCAAATCTTCAGCAGTTATTCCCATGGATTTTTCTGCATCCCCTTGTTCTGTCACTCTTTGTGGTTCTAAGATCGATCCCCTGTTCCCTTCCGTATTTCCAGAGTTCAAGCCTGAGTTAGTCTGCACATTCAACTCTCCTCCACATATGGTATGTCTCCACTGGTTTTCTCCCATTCTCCACTGATTTTCTCCTGTTCTCATTTCTGCCTGCTCTGGAGGAACAATCCATCTATTGCCCACATATGGAACTGTCAAACCACTTTCACCAGTCCTCTGCTTGTCGAAAATCGGCATAACCGGACCTATTGTCACAGGCACCATAACTGCCTCAAGATTTTTAGTCAGTTCTCTGATCTTTTCTGTCAATTCAATGGTAGTTCTTGCTAGTTCTCTGGTCTTTTCATCCTCAACTTCATTCTCCCTTTCTCTCTCTCTTTCTCTCTCTCTCTCTCTCTTTCTCTCTCTCTCTCTCCCTTTCTCGCTCTCTTTCCACCAGAGAACTACTGCTTTTCAACTCAGGGGTCATCATCTCTGTCTTTATAATCCGCAGGGTGTCTCTCATTGGGGTAACTGCTGTTCCTACCTCTGGTTCTCGTCTATACGGGGGTGGTCTTTTGTAGAGCATGTCCTCTAGGACATCGTCATCAGACTCATTCGCCCCATATCTCCTTGTTTCTACATTATGTTCTTTTTCTGTACACTTTCTCCCTTCTGACTCCTCTACTGTTCTTACAGGATATAATCCCTCAGTCATACTGGCATCACGCCACCTTCTCATCCGGTCATGATGGGTTTCACGATCATACTTCCGCCCAAACATATACCGGTAACTTCCTCCACCCCTCTGCTTTTCTCGCTCATGCATTTCATCTTCCCATTCAGTTAATGCCTCAAATTGCATCGGCCTAGGCCGAGGCTCTAGACACATCATCCGTTCCCGTAAGTTCCTCAGTATGGCCAGATTAAATGAGCCATGTTCCGGGAAAGCTAAAACTCCATCCTCTTTCGTATACTTCACCCAGTTATCTAACCAAATACAGGTATGATACCCATACTTCGCAACCATGATGGATGCGGGGGTTCTTATCGGGGGCAGTAACTGTCCTTCCCTAGTCACAATATCCTTATCCTTGTCAAACCAGTTCTTAACCTTACTAAACAAGGATTTATTTTTCTTTTCCTCAGTGTGGTAATAATTTTTCTTATTTTCCGCAAGCTTTTTGTCCTTTCTACAACTGTACGATCTCCTGTCCAATTGCAGCGCGACTCACACTAACGCACCAATCCGGGAGCGTCTACGTCACTGACTCAGTCCACGAATCCCAGCGCGACTCACACTAGTGCACCAATCCTGGAGCGTCTACGTCACCCTGTATGTCTCCCAATCCTAGCGCGGCGCACACTAGCACACCAATCACCGTGCTTCCACTGTTCTAACCCACTGTCCAATCACAGCGCGGTCTCCGTGACGTCAGCAGTCGCTGCAGCAGCTCCTGCTCCTGTCTGCTGTCTCTCTCGTCTACCCCTCCTTTACAAAACTACTCGGTAGACTTTGTATCAACTTCTATGAGTCTGTTAGTTACAACATACAAACATCTCCATTGTCTGCTTCGCTAGCCACAGAACAGCAAAAGACCTTTCCCACGAGAATTCCGCCTTTCCCGAGAGCAGTTCTTACCTCTGCCCTACTACGGAATCGTTACTTCTGTTGATAGAGTAGCACATCCCTCTACTCTACCCTTCTAACAAGCACCAATTAACTGTTTTCTCCGGAATGCTCCTAAGAGTTTCACAATTAACCAGAATGCCTTCTCATTCACGCACTTTCACACCAGAAAATGTAGTACATTCACACAGAATTCTGTCTTTCCCGAGAACAGCGAACAGTCTGTCCTACTACAGAACTATATCACACATTAACAAAGCAGCGCTTACCTCTGCTCTGTCCTTCTAACAAGCTCAGAGAATATATATTACCTTTCTAGTGATAAGCGTTAACGGAAATACCATAAGGATCCCTGATACCTAAGACCAGAACTTCACAGATAACCTTCGCTATCATATACACTTCTCTCACACAGAAAATACGTTTCTAATGGCAACACACGGCGATGCTACCTCATCGAACCCAGACAATGCGACGCGCAACTTCAATTGTCACACGTTTTTCCCCTGTCTACATACAGGGCCAACAATCCCGCCTTTTTCCGAGAGCAGCACTCCCTCTGCCCTACTACGGAACTGTCACCGACTCCCTACGTCCCAGAAGCTGTCCACAATACATAAAACTCAATACAACTTCGACATACAATGTTAGTACAAATATCAATCAATAATCAACAAGCCTATATACACGCAAATTCACCAGATCAAGACAATAGTTAACCATCATTCTGCTACCAAGAAACTGGTGCAGATCGGAGCTTCCGAATCCCCTCTACTTCCACGGACGGAGTGATTTCACAGTCACACACGCACACACACATCACACGCTGGTGGGGCCCATTACACCAACATTCATCCCACCACCCTATCCGTGCCATGTATAAGGGGAAACACTTTCTGATACCTAACCAATCTGCATGTACCCTGAGGTCAATGGCATCAACTAGTTGCTATAGATCTGGTGAAACATTATACAATACGCAAATAAATTCAATAAACATGACAATAAAATAACCACCCGACACAGTAATTCAAACAGAATGTTGTTTATCTAAAATTGTAAGAAAAGCCAATTAAATGCAAATTCATTTCTCTCATATTTACCTATTCTGGCTAAAAGTCAGATCCTAAGTCAGAACCGGTCCTCAGTAAAATAATCAAAGTTTCTAGCAGTCATGTAGAGTCACCGTCCTCTCCGTCAGCATCGGGACCTCGGATCATCAGTTCGGGAAGAAGTGGCACTAGACCTCTCTAGTCTACTATAATTTATACTAAAATTACATTCCAAAATGTTGCAATCATATCGTACAAAACGGACGAATGGCGGAAATTATGTCATCTTGGTACATTGGGATACATCAGTACTTTTTCACACACATTGATCGTCTCAAATAATGAATAGAAATAAGGAGTCCATAACTTATCCGTTACTTCTACGGATGTCTCTTTTGGATAAATTGTATCCCATTCGTGGGATCATTACAAGTTCATAAAGTCAGTATTTGGTTTAGCAACAAATTTCATGTTCAGGGGCATTTGGCATCTCTCCCAGGTTTGTCGTCATGATCATGGCTTTTCAGTTTGACAGGAGGGCAAGGTCACAGTCAGCGCGAAGCCTCCTTGCAAATTTTCCATCTACTCAAATACAGGCTGCGGGTGGTAGCCATTTTCTAGCAGGCCACAATGGTCAACTTAAGTAAAAAGAAACACAAAACATAATTACTGAATGGAAATGATTATTCAGTGTTATTCCCCTGCTAATACCCTTATGTGTATGAATTTATCTAGCCATTTGCGACATCGAAAGCCATTAATGCATATTAATTATAAGCGCAAAACACAATAACATCACATAAGCAACATTTATTTCTGTTAGTTTGCTCACCAACTTAGTTCACGTATTATTTCAGCCATGCAATAGCATTCCCACGTGTAATTCTTCTGTTAATAAGGTTGGTTAGACAAGACTCAACAAATCTTAAATGATTAATAATTAATCAGTAGTACTTTTAATTATAACATGCAAAAAAATGAAAAATATATTTGGGTTTAAAGTAAAAACCCTGCTCCATCACACTCACGTATGCAAGTATGGATGCACAAAAAGGTACACCCTGGTGCGCATGTTTGACCCTGACCCACATGGCCAATTAGATGACTGGGAAGGTGTGAACTAGCTGTGGCCTCATTGTACATGAACAACAATCTCGCAACCCCCCAATGTAGCCCCACGTCCATGTGTTAGATAGGGCTGAGTGTAGAAATGTCAAAACCGGTAGCACGCCTGAAGTAGTGTCCCCCATCGCATGTGGCTACAGAACATCTCTTCGCATGATCTACTCACACACATCAGTGTGGACACAGTCTGCTTTAATGGATCACATTGATCCACATGACAAGAAGTTGTACACCATACTCCCATTGCTGAAGACACGTAAGAGCACAGGTCTACCAGCAACTATCCCAAACACAATGTCTGGTTCACAGAGGTGGAGCAGCCAATAGAGATTCACCACCAATGTACATGCGGCAGTCTGTCCCTCCCTGTGTACGGACAATGCTCATTGAGGCACAGAATTTGTCATACTAATCAACACCCATCACAGTTGTACACTGGTGAAGTTGCGTAGACTTTATTAGCATGTGCGTGTCAGTACAGGCAAGGAATGGGCCCCAACAGGCAGACAAATGCTTAAGACACTTACAGGCAGGATGGGAACGTGTTGAGGTGCAAGAAATGGAGAGGCAAAAATGAACACATATCCTTACGGATGGCAACGGTCTCAGCCCACCTTGCTTTGCTGGTCGAGTCATGTGATGTTTGGCGCCTGCTCATTGCCCCGTGTCTGGAGACACGACTCACAGCCCATGGGATCTGCATGGAGCTGTACCACCGGACTGCGCCGACTGTGAGCTATGCTGACAGTGAGCAGGTGAAAGTGACCAACAAGGTCATATGTCGTGCTACATTGCCATGTGTGTAGTCTCCCTCCAGCAGTATGTCAGATTTAGGAACGTTGCCCAATGACGCTGCGCAGCTCCGCCCATGGGACTGCATCACCTTGCACAGGTGGTGCACTCACATGCATTCTGAGTACGAGCGAACACATACATGTCTACTGTTGTCCTGGGATGTGTGACCATTCCTCCATGATGCAACATGGTGTTGGGACTTGTGCTCTGGGAGTCAATCAGTTGTGGCTGCAGGAAGGTAGTTACTCATCCATGAATGCGAGCGCAGCTTCATAGGCAATCAGTTACAGAAGTACGTCATTCTCGAGTTCAAGAAACATGAGGGAGAGCCAATCCATTAACTGGTCCGGATAGAAGTGCTCCATCCATGACGTTTCACCAATCCGCAACACAGCCCAATAGGGGAGCGCCTTGATGTGGTCACGGCACATGATGACTTGTGCAATCTCCCATCCACTACTGCCAGCACAGACGCCACAGATCAGAGCGTCCCATGCACGGGTATCCCGGTTGCACTCCTGTTTGTGGGCCAACAGGGGGCGCACACACAAGCATAATCCAGTTCAGCTACCGTTATGTTGGATAGGCAGACCTCCATTGGCCACTCGAATGTGCATGATTGACAGTGGAACCAGAGCTGGACGCATGTGACGTACACAAGCCGGAAACTCAGGCCGTAACTGATTTGCAAAACTGCCTTTGGCAGAGCTCCCAACAGATGCAGCATTTGTACACAGTACAGTTTCACATGACAGGGGTTGTGCATGTGCCCAGGATTGCCTGCCATTGCGTTTGTTGATCTCGTACCATTGGCACTCCTCAGACCTGCGGCAGTTCTGTGGATGATATGCCACAGCTCGGAGCAATGAGTCGTATGTGTGTTCAGCGTTTGGTCGTATGGGGTTTTTTAACCAATATGTTGGGGGCATGCCATGCAAGTGTACCTTGAGCAGGGACAAGTGTGTGTGTGGGGTGTGGACACATTGGTCTTTCATTAGCGCAGTTCGTGGTGTGGGAGTCGTCGGAGTCTGGTATGGTATCTCACTCAGGGGTGCCGGGCGCATTGAATACCAAGGTCGGAGGTTCGGATGTCCTTCCGCCTTGTGGATTCAGACAAAGGAGCGTTCATGCCTAATTTTAGTCTGACTACTGCTTGCATTTCTGAAATGTGATGTGGCCTTCGTGCTGAAATTGTTGCTATGCCTTAGATTTAGGGTGCACCAATTGTGAAACACACGCAACAGTTGGCATGTATGAGCCAAGGGCCCGATTGTCCTTGCGCTCCTTGTTCAGTCTCTCTTCCTCTCTCTCTCTGTACTTTGATGAGTGCCTGACACACCTTCTTATCTTGATTTTGTCTTACAGGCTGTCACTTACAGATTGTCCAGGGATGACCCGCCATGACTCTTCCAAGTAGTTGTTTGGAGAGAAATGTGATTGTGATATTTTGTTTGGACTTTTCAATGGTGAATGATTGATTCTGCTTTTTCTGTACTCACATGACTGTTAGTTGTTGTGATTCTGCGGCATAAGGTGAATGATTTTGTTCATGATTTCGTGACGTTGATGTGCAATATCTTGGCCTGGGGGTGGGGGGTGGTCCAGGGGTGGGTGGTGATGGGTGTTGTGGTCCACTTTGGGGTCCGAGCTGCATGATCAGTGGCTCCATGGCATCTGTTGGTCTTCGGGTGTGGCTCTGGGCTGGGCTCCCTTTTCTGGTGCCGGTTGTAGTCCAATTTTGCACCAGGTCAGAACAGGTGTTAATTTCCTGCTGCTATCGCGCCTCGTCGCATGTTTTGTGTTCTTATCGCAGATCTGGCTGGTCGTTGAGAATGTTGAGTGGTGGTGTTGTCGTGACTTTTTGCTCGGGAACACCTACTCTGTATCTCATTAGCAATAGTTGCTGGGGCCATCCGTGGCGATGTTTTTTGAGGATGCTATCGCCGGAAAACTGGTGATATTGGCTGTTAGCACCAGCTTGTGAATGGTGCAATACATTTATTGCGACTTTGGCTGAGATAAAGTGCCTATAACTCGGCGATAGGTCCTTGAGAATATGCCCCTCTGTTCCCTTGATCAGTGAAGTGTACTCCATCACTTCTGTAGATGCCATCCATATGGAAACGTAGATTGTTGTTATAGATGAGTCCATGCTATGGTCTCTGAGGTAAGCAGAAACAGCTTTATTGAAATTTATTCTAGCTTTCTCTATCTGTGGACAGAATTGATTGGACCACTTCCATTTCTGTCTTTGGCATATGTTAGAGTATACAAAGATAGCTTGGGGGAAAAGCAACATCAATTCTGCAAAGGTGTCCTTCATTAGCATTTCCAGACCTACCCCAGTCAATGTGCCTAGGTCATTGCCACCACAGTGCACAATCATGAGGTCAGGGGTTGGAGATGTAAAAAGGTTTTAACCAAAGGCATCAATTGGTGCCACTTTAATCCTCTTTGTCCAATCCATTTAATGTCCACATTTTGCAAAGCTAGGTCTTTATCAATACCTTTGTGTACAGCATACCTTTTGTACTAGAAAACATAGCTGTGTCCCACAATCCACACTCTAAGCATCTTGAAGGGAAGTCTGGATGTAATGAAAAGATGTCTGCAGCTGAAGTAGTCAGTTGGTAGAATGAGAGTTATTTAAAATGGTGGACAAGAACATTGTACAGTCAAAAATAGGGTGGATGTTTCTGTCTTTAAAAAGCATGTTTCTTATTGGTTAGTAAAAACGGTTTGAAAGGTACAGTAGATAGGATAAGCTCATATATTTGAAAGTCAACCACACCTACTGTTTGTATTTGCAACATTGTGTGGTGAACTTCAAAATATGCTGAACTTGTGACCTGTAAGTTCAGTTGAGTGTTCCATAACCTCCCTGAAACCTATGTTTTTTCAGTGAATATATATATATATATATTCAAAGAAAAAACCAAAGGTTTCACACATGTTATAGTTAGCTGGACATTTCACTCGTAAAAAACCAATGAAATTTCCCCGTTATAGTTAGTTCAGCTAACTATAACTCGCGCGCCCGCAATGCACTACTGATGACGTCACATATTACATCACTCATGACATGGTCACTGACATCACTCATGACATCACTGATGACATCTCAAATGACATCACTGATGACATCACTGATGACATCATCCAGTGAATGTGTGTTTTTCTGAAAATTAAATATGTTTTATATTTATGTATATCTCAAGGTCAATGGAAGAATAAATGGGTATATAAGTGTCTAAATGGATGCTTTTTTTTAAAAAAAATTTTTGTGTAACTGACTGATTAAGTGTATCATAGTGAATACATGGCTTACTGAGTAATGTTTAAATATGAAAATATCTGTATCAGTTTCTCACTTTGTGTATAAGTGGCTGCATGGGTTGGTGAGTAGCTTCATGGGTATCTATATAGGTAAATAGTTCTTTTTTTAAGTATCAGTCTGAGTGTCTGTATGGTTCGGTGGGGGGTATTATGTAGTGCATAGGTGCATGAATGAGTGATTCACTCTTTGTATGTGTTGAAGACAACATGTGTGCAGGACTGTATGGGTGGATGAGTGTGTGTATGAGTGTGTTAGTGAGTGAATGACTGTCTCAATAGTGTCTTTATGAGTAACTACATATCTATTAAACTAGTATATGTGACTATTGGTGTATATAAGTGAGTATATGTGACAGAGAGAGATTGAAAGAGTTCCTGTATGAATAAGTATGTGTTTCTATAAGTGATTGTTTTTTAGACTAACTATGTGTAAGTTTCCGTAGAAGTAAGTGTGGTGGTGTGTGTATAACTGTATAAGCTAATAAATGTATGTTTGTTTCTTTATTAGCATGAGTGACTATGTGTGAGTAACTCTATGGATGAGTGGCATTGTGTAACAGGATGTATAGATGTATGAGTACATATGATGAGTGAGTGCATGTATGAGTGACTGTATAGGACTGTTGGTGAATGAGTGGATGTGTATGTGGTTCTTAGAATTACTGAATAGGTTGTTGTAACTGATATTGGTATGTCCATTATTTTGAACATTTTAGTTTCTATTTTTGTATGTGTGTATCGAAGGTTATATTAGGGGAAGAGGAGGTCTGCCACTCTATCACAAGGATGATGTCATCAGTGATGTCATCAGTGATGTCATTTGAGATGTCATCAGTGATGTCATGAGTGATGTCAGTGACCATGTCATGAGTGATGTAATATGTGACGTCATCAGTAGTGCATTGCGGGCGCGCGAGTTATAGTTAGCTGAACTAACTATAACGGGGAAATTTCATTGTTTTTTTACGAGTGAAATGTCCAGCTAACTATAACATGTGTGAAACCTTTGGTTTTTTCATTGAATTTCTAAGGTTTTTTAAATGCTAATTCCTAACTATAACGTGTGTGAAAACCATGGTTTTTTCAGTGAATTTGCAAGGTTTTTTAAATGCTAATTCCTAACTATAACGTGTGTGAAACCCATGGTTTTTTCAGTGAATTTGCAGGGTTTTTTAAATGCTAATTTTTTTTTTTTTTCTTTTTTTTTTTTACATATTTTTATTTTTATTTTCTATCCTTTTTTAAAGACTATGGTTAAATTTTAAAAATTCTACAATATTTTTTTTTTACCATTTTTATAAAATAAACAGGTAAGATTTATTAGTATAACATATTGGTTTTTTTTTCCTTTTTTTTTTTTTTTTAATTTTTTTTTAACGTGCGCGTACGGTAAGCGCACGTCTTGCTTTCATTACGTTAGATTTCTACGCTGTTTGCGTTCATTTACGCAATTTGCGTAGACGCACGTCACGCGCGCACAGCGCGTAACGCGTACGCTGCACGCGCACGTTACGCGGAAGTGAAGGGGCGTGCCTGTTTTGCGCATGCGCGCGTGCACGTGTCTTTTTTACGCGCATGCGTACTTTTGCCGTAAGCGCACCGTAAGCGCTCAGTAAGCGTAACGTACGCGCACGGTAGGTCATGTGATCAAGAAACAAGACTTTTGATTGGTTTTTACTTCTTTCAGTTCTAGAACTCTCCTACACCACACCCATTCCCCTCATTTCTGCTTGTGATCCCTTAGGAGAAGGAGCTGGGTTGTCTCTGTGATACGATGGCAGAACAGCAGAGCTCTTCTGAGAGTGAGGCTAGCAGCACTACCTTGAGGCAGAGAAGGAGGAAACAAAAGACCTCTTTCATATGGGAGTATTTTACTTTTCCAGAGGACAAGAAAAAGGTAAATGCACCCTTAGTGACTTGTAAGCTGTGTGACCGTGTACTTTCAAGAGGGAATCCCAACAAGAAGTATTCCTTCGGGAATCACACCATGTTGAGACACCTTAAAGATGTACACGGAAGGACACATGCTCGACATACTGAAGGTAACCCTTCAGTAAGTCAACCAAGCACATCCACAGCAGCTCAGCCTGGTCCATCATCTGCAGGGCCGAGTCCATCTTCGGCAGGTCAGGTGAGCCCTTCATCTGTGGGGGGAGCATCTCCTTTTTCTCGTCCTCTGGAAATCAACCATCGGTTTGTGAGGGTTGAAATACGGTGCGCCACTTGTCATGATCTAATTTGTCATAGGGAGACCAGTGTTTCCCTAGTGAACAATAAAATAGATCAGCACATTTGTCGTACCGACTAATATTCCCATTCTTTCTTTCCTCTGTCCCTGCATGAACACAACGGCTCTTTTAAGAGCCAACCTTACCTTTTAACTTTTTTTTATATATTTTTGAAAACTTTTTTTAATTTTTATTTTTACCGTACGCGTACGGTACGCGTAATTTTTTTTTTTTTTTTTAAAAAAACACTAAAAATCAATTATCACATTACAAGGTCCTTGAGAGACTACAATGAAAAACTGAAAATGTGATTGTGGAGAAGTGGAAAAAAGGGACCATGAAATTTTTGACTTACCATACCCACTCAAAAAAATATTTATTAATTTAAATTTAATTTTAATTGCTTTAAAAATGGTTCTAGTTTTCGAAAATTTTCTATCTCAATCTGAAAAAAAAGAAAAAAGTATTAATATTTAATAAAACATTTTATAATACAGTACACTTATTTACATATTTTTCAAAAAAAAAAATTGCCTTTTTTTTGCTGTTTTCAGAATATATTGCATTTCACTATAAATTGTGAAAGCAATTGCATTCATCATTTAACAGCGGGCAAAAAAAAAATTAACAATCTCAAAGATTGTTTTAAAAAAGCCCACAATCTCTTTTTGCATAAACATAACTTTATAGAAATGCATAATATTCTTAAAAAATATCATCTAATATCAATACTTATTTCTTTAAAATACCGTCTGACATTTTTGTTTCAGAAGTATAATCACAAAAATATATCTCAAATAACTCCACAATACATCTGGTTCCATTTCCTTTAGGCCAAATAGTAATTTTAAAATTCTTTTTTGATTAAATTTCCAATGGTAATCCAATAAAAATCTAAAGTTTAAATTGTACAGATCTCACCGATTGTAACATTTTGGTTTCCGAAAGATTAATTAATAATTAAATAAGTCCACAATAGAATTGTTTACCTTTCCGCATGGCCAAATAGTAATTTTAAAAATCTTTTTTGAATAAATTTCCAATGGCAATCCAATAACATTCCAAAATTTAAATTGTGCAGATGTTACCGATTTTGTCTAAATTTTTGGTTTTCCAAAGTTTCATTAAAAATTGAAAAAGTCCACATTACAATTGGTTACCTTTCCATTAGGCCAAATGATAATTTGTAAAATCATTTTTTTTGAAAATTCCAATGGTAATCCAATAAAATGGTAAAATTGTTTTGTACAGATGTTGCCAAATCTCTCTAAAATGTAGGTTTCAGAAAGATTAGATAGGAATTTGCTAAATCAAAAGGCAAACGTTGCTTAAAAATCAATTGGGAATCATTACACAGTGTCCAGCCTTTTTCACATTTAAGATAAACTGTGTAATGTCCAGAAGTTACAGTAGGTCCTTCATGGAAAATTATTGCAACTGTTACAAAAGTTTTTCCTGGAATTGATAATTGCTGTCCTGTAAACTTCTTTATTAAAGTATCTAATTTTGAACCATCAGCTTTACAGCGTTGCATCATTAAAATTACATATTGTCCGTATTCCTTTAAAATTAACGTTGAAAACATGTCAGATTGACACTCACTGCATTCCATGCTATGATTAGCATCTTTAACTAATTTAGCAAAAGTGACTGTTTTACTTTCTGGCAATGTTAAATAAATAAACCTTTCAGAATCAACATTAGAGCCACATATATTGTAACAGTTTTCACAACTATGTTCCCATTTATAAGAGAGACCAAATAAATTTTCAATGGGAACCCCTTCCTCTTCCAGTACCTGAAGAAAAAACATCAAGAATTCCTGTGCGTCTTGCTGTACATTTTGAGAAAACTGTGTTCGTCCTGAACATACATCTAAAAGTTTTCTAATTTCAGTAGCACTTTCTATTTGAGTTTTATCATTACTCAGCTTTTGAAAAAGGAGACTCAACTCAGAACAGAATCTTTTTCCCTGATTTACTATTATCTGCTCTTGCACACTTTCCAGATAAAATGCAACATTCAGCACTACATTAGCGTAGCAGTTGACACCAGAGCTATTTTCAAAATGACATCCTACAACCTGTTCTTCATTTTCCTTTTTCTTTTTGCTTGCAATTACATCACTCCTCTTTTTTTTCCTCCTCTCTACATCTTCATTACAGATATTCTCATTTCTCCTTTTACGAGAAACTACACGCTTCTCCAACACAGGATACTGACCTAAATGAGGAGCATAGCTTCTTCTTAATCTATTATACTCCTTTACACAATTTGTATCAGCACTAACTTTTGAGTCATCAAAGTCTATCATGAATAAACCTGATAATGTTTTCACTCGTGACAAAGCAACATATGCCATACCTTCTTTGAACACAGTTGAACCAATGTTCACAAATGCACAATCTACAGTAAATCCTTGAGACTTGTGAATAGTTACAGCATATGCTAGAGAAAACGGAAACTGCTTCCTACGTACATATAAGTCTTTCACAAGCATGAAACGAACTGAACAACGACAAATGTCTTTAACTTCTTCTATCTGATCAAATTTTATTTTTAAACATTCAATTCCATCTTTTTTCTGATAATTAATAAAACCCACAACTCTTCCCATAGCTCCATTAACTAAACCTTTTTCAACATCCAAATTTCTCCTTAAAAATACTCTACAGTTCATGCAAACATATAGATTTTTTTCTAATCCAGCTGTTTTGGAAATGTTCTTCTCTAGTGAATCCAATTTATTTTTCAGTGTGCCTGTTAATGTGATAGTAATTCTTACATCCTCAATTTTGTCCACTGCTTCCAATTTCCTGATATCTTCCTTTTCCAATTTCAAAAGCTCCTCATTGAATATTGAGCATTCACGTAGAGTTGGCATTAAGCAGATGACACTTTTCTTTTCTGCAATGTTCTTGTATATCTTCTCTGCAACTATTTCTTGCTTTGGAAATAAATTATGTAGCAACCGACTCTGTAATGCTTTTGTGCCAGCTTCAGTGAGTAGTCCAATTCTGATATCTTTCAGAATACTTCCATATTCTTCATCGTTTGCTTGCCTCATATTAGTAGTAAGTTCCTTGTACTCAAAGAAGGACCAAATATTTGCATTACCAATGCTTCCCAATGACGTCTTTGTGTCTTCATGTGTCACAGTATTAAACACTGGTTGTCCTTTAACTGGAGTAAGCTGTAGAAGATCCCCAAAAACTATGACATGTTTTCCACCAAATAACACGTCATAGTCTGTCCTTAGAATTTGCTGCATTCTTAAATGCACAAAGGCAAGCATTAAGTTTGATACCATGCTCACCTCATCAATAATGAGAACTTGCATCTTCTTCAATACTCTTGAAACTTCCAAGCATGCTTCTCCAGTTAGCTTGTTGTATTGTATTTTGTTCTCATGCTCCACTGGTAACATTAGCAAACAATGTAAGGTGATTCCTTTTATGTTATAGGCTGCTAACCCAGTTGGAGCAGTAACCACACAAGACAAAGTAGAATCCGTTTTTTGCTGTAGGTAGCTTCTGATGACTTTTATTAAGAAACTTTTTCCAGTTCCAGCTTGTCCACTTACATACATCCTGATTGGTTGAAATGATGTGCATGAGCACTCTTTTTTTTCATGTAGTAATCCGTGATCAATTTTGTTTCTGATCTCTTCATAAATTTGTTGCTGTTCTTCATTCAGTTGTCTTTCCAAATTTGGTAAGTCTATAAATTCTTCTTGAGCTTGATTCATAGCCGTTTCCACTTCATTCATGGCTATTGATGCTTCATTTTCAACGATTGGTTGTCCTAGGGGATCTTGACTGAGTGTTCCTGAACTTTGGCTGTCCTGAGAACTGTCTCTAGCTACTTCTGCTGCAATTGTAGTTTCCTGTTCAATTTCTTCATTTAACATTTGCAGATAAGTTGAGAATGTACTGCATTGTATGCTGTCTTTGCAAGCATTAAAAGAATCTTCATAGCTTTGAAATTCTCCCAGTAGTTCATCCTCTGTACGCCATGGTTTAAACAGCTGTAAAAGAGCCAAGTAGTAAAATTCCTTTTTGTCAGTAGTGTCGCAACTCAGCTTCCTGTGATTTATCAAACTTCCTTTTGTTTGCTTCACCAAACATCCTTCCTCACCAATGACTTTATATTTTCCATTGTTGATGTCTTCTGCGGCTTTCCGTGAATAAATGTAGTTCTGCAGCACTTCATAGAGACACATGTTCTCCAGATGATGACTTCTCTTGGGATAATATGTGTCCAACATGTTTGATTTCAAAATATCTGTACTTTCTGGGTCATTCTCGGCCAAATATTCAATTTCTCCAACAGATTTCAGTACCCGATTTCTCATTGCAGCAAGGCCTAAACTTGCCCAAATTATTCTTCTTGATTTCGAGTAGAGACTTGCAGAAGATAACCTATCTGAACATTCGTAGGATCCATTTTCTCGATGCGATAACATCTTTAAACTGAAACTGTACAGCTTCTTACTGACAGTCTTCTCGTGAGAAATCTCTTCCCACATTTCCTTCAATTCTGTTTTTTCTGATTTCGTAATGTAAGACGTTACATATCGAGCAACAGCAATGGAATTGTCAGCTACATACTGTATATCAATGTTAGCATTCCACATGGATAAAATGACTGGGTTGTAGTCATTTATATTTTTTGATTCTTCTTTTCTTTTAAGGTTGTAGGTATTCTTAGGTGATTTTCTTGTGATAGTATGTCTCACAGATGACATAAAACTGTTTACTCTTCCATTTGAAAGAACAGGTCTAGGAAATCCAAATCGACATTTAGTGTAGTATTGATCTTTGCTCTTGTATTTCCGTCGACAGTATTTTCCACACCGATGACTTTGGAAACGTAAAACTTGCTCCTTTAACTTTTTCTCTTCTGTGCTTTTTGGTATAGCACATGTTGCATATTCTTCAATGTAAGATAACACTGCTTCATCAGCATCTGTTCCAAACTTTGGGGCATCCTTGATCCACAACAGCATATGAATATGAGGAGCACCTCTTGCCTGGTACTCTTTTCTCCAAAAGAAATCCACTACTTCTCCTAGAGGTGGATTTTTTTTATTGCAGATGAAGGACATCATAGCCTCAAATCTATGATTGAAATATCTGCAAACATTAACCGGATCCAATGAGCACAGTTCTCCTGCTGTCTTGTATTCAATGTTTTTAATGTTTGAATTTGCCTCTCGTAGAAAATCCAGTAAATCATCCCAAGCGTACTCAGCACAGCTTAGGGTAAGGAACCATGTTGGTGTTCCTAAATTCCGTAACATGCATTTTAATTCACCATGGCGTCGGTACCAATATTCATTTGTCCCACGCTGACAAGCCATCAGATTGATCAGTTGTGTTTCCAAATGATCATCTCGGTGCTGCACTTTCTCCATAAAATCCTTAGCAGACACATTTTGTAAATGTACTCCACTTTTTAAAATGTGATTTACTGCATAAGACAGTGCAGACAAGTCGCTTTCAAATAAAAGATGGAACAAATAAGGAATACTTTGTCGAAATCTGGGATCTTCAGCATATAGTCTTGTAGTCCGATACTCAGAAGCTGGAATCTGTTCTGGACGTTCATCGTATCGTCCTCCTTTTCCTTTAGGAAACAGCTGGGGAAAACATCGAGCTTCCAAGCTCTCCTCCCATACACTCACGGGAGTTCCTTTTGCTTTCTTCATCTGAAACAGATCAATATTGTCTCCCATAACTTCTTTTGAATGAAGAGGATGTATGCTAAAATGTTCATAAATTTCTTCTTCCTTTGACTTGTCCACTTTTTCAATTTGTCCAGTTGGTGTTTCTGTGTCTTCTTGTAAATCTTCTTCTTCTTCTTCTTCTATATAAATTGATTCATACCATTTGTTATTCCTTTTCAAATACAAATTTGCTCTTTGTACTTTCCGTACATCTACCAGCTCCTGCCAAATCTTCTTATTCTTTGTAGGTACACCATTAACCAGAATAATTAATGGTTCAGTTTCCAAAGTATCCGCATCAATAGTTTCCATATTTTTTTTCAAATCCAAGGGCAAATACACCACTCTACCTTTTAAACCTCTCAGTAAATCTGAAGGAGGTAATTTACCAGTTTTGGGCTCCATACGTACTATGGTCTGGAACGGATGAACACATTGAATGAGTATAGACTCATATGTATTTAATTCAGAAAGTTCAGCAGGAATAGCATCCAATTCTAAATTATTATGTACAGCTCTGGTCGGCATTCTATTTTCCTCTAACTTGTTGTAACAGTATTTACAAATACGCTGATCTTCACCCAATTCAAAACAATTTTCAAGAAATATATATGTGGCAAAATCCTTCCACTTATAATTATCTTCATTTTCACTCTTTCTGTAGAGATCAACATTCCTAGTTTGTTTTCTATAATGAGTTCTGCGGCAACAAATACAAGTAATATTTGGTCTTTCATTAGAGATTATTGCAAATTTTGTTAAGTGATCATTAAATGTCTTACTTACAGAGGGTTCTACATTCTCTTCCACTTCTTCCTCATTTACTGTGTCCTTTTCTGCACTGTTTTGTTCAGGACCAAAGTAACAAAACTGAATTTCATCAACAACCTTCTCTACATCTGATACCGATCCACGGAACAGAGCCCTATTCAATTCATCTAACTTTATTGCTGGACTTTTAGCAAAATACAACCGTCTCACAAACTTTCTCATTTCAGTATGATGAACAGCCAGCATCCTAAAATGATGGAAAACACTATTACACACTTTTCTAGATAGACAAGCCAGAGAATGACCCTGCAAACCAGTATTCTCTCTCACTCTGCATGGATCTAGACTTTGAAGCACCTTAATCTTCAGTTTTACACTTTTTTTTACTATATTCTCTTAGAAACTCACGAAATTTATCAATAGATTCCTGACGCACAGTGCAAATACTACTACAATTCCAAGTGTACACTGGGGCTTTAGGACGTCTCCCCATAGCCTCATCCGCCATCACTTGTACCTCATCTCTTGGAACCATTATCTCCTTCTCCATTATGCAACCATTTTTCACTTCGTAAGCACGACCTCTGGTGTCAACTGCATGCAGCAAACTATTACTTTGAAAATAGCTCTCTTCATTAAAAAAAGGTTCACTACTTGAACTATGCATCCATTTTCCTAAAAACACTTTACAAAAGTTTGTTCTGTTCACTACTCTTTTCCTTTTGCTTTGTGATTTCAGTACATTAACCATTTTATCTAATGTACCCATCCTATTCAAAATGAAAATGAATAGTTTCCTTTTTAATTCTAATGCCTTTGCTGCAATGGCTTCAATTTCTTTTTTTCTCTTGTAAAATTTTGCCTTTTGCTTATATTTCTTCACATCCTTTATCAAATTGGACATAACTCTTCTCTGAAACATTTTTCTACGTATCTCTTTAAACGCTGTTTTTCTGTTTAAGTTAATCTTTATAGTTACAGAAGGTATATTTGCATTAACTAAATTCTCAATTTTTTCCTGTCCTTTGCTATTGAAAACATTCTTTCCAGTACAGACATTTTGTACATTTTTCCTTTTTTTGAATATGTTCTTTAAAAAATCTTTTGTCTGCTTACCAGAAGATTTTTTCTTTTTCCCAACATGAGCATCTCCAACTAACTTAGGTCCTCCAGTTGTCTTCAAATATAGGTTTTTTTTGTGGTCTTTCTTTAGTCTGGATTTTGTAGGCATCTTAAATTTTGTTCACTGCTCTTCAGCAATACCTGAAAAAAACTAAAAAAAAATTCCTTTATTTTATTTAAATATATTACTACATTTTTTATGTTCTTTAGAAATCTTAAAATACTATAAACCCCTTTCCTATAAATGAAAATCACAATAACACCTTCACAAATTAAATATCTAAAAATACTTCCTGTGTGCACACAAAGTCATGCTTTGAAATTAGACAGAAAACGAAATTTCTTTGCCAATTGCAAAGCATACTTTCTACTACTTTTTAGGCAAGTGATAAGTACTTTTACAGACTGACACATTTTGAATCCACTTTTCAGATTCTTAAAAAAGCACATGTCCAAACTGCTTTTTCAGACCAGCACCATGTGTAACCTGGGTGACTGACTACACTCCAGCAAGGGCAACCAGCCTTAGTGATGCTGAATGTATTTGCATTACTGACTGAAACCTCAAACCCCACTCGGTTGTGAATACTATGCATGATTCCAGAGGATAAGCAGCTGGGTGTGTGCTAAGAGTCTGCTTCTACACAAAAAAAATGTCTCACCCTTTCCATCTAATGCAAATGTGAAATCACCAGAGCAATACGCAATAAATCTCTGCCTGTAATTCCTATTTGCACACAGAGTCATGTTTTCACATTAGTCACAAAACGAAATTTCTTGGCCAATTTGAAAGCACACTTACTAGTCTTTTTTTTGGCAAGTGATAAGTACTTTTACAGACTGACACATTTTGAATCCACTTTTCAGATTCTTAAAAAAGCACATGTCCAAACTGCTTTTTCAGACCAGCACCATATGTAACCTGGGTGACTCACTACACTCCAGCAAGGGCAACCAGCCTTAGTGATGCTGAATGTATTTGCATTACTGACTGAAACCTCAAACCCCACTCGGTTGTGAATACTGTGCATGATTCCACAGGATAAGCAGCTGGGTGTGTGCTAAGAGTCTGCTTCTGCACAAAAAAATGGCTCCCCCTTTCCATCTAATGCAACTGTGAAATCACCAGAGCAATATGCAATAAATCTCTGCCTGTAATTCCTCTTTGCACACAGAGTCATATTTTCATATTAGTCACAAAACGAAATTTCTTTGCCAATTTGAAAGCACACTTACTACTCTTTTTTTTGGCAAGTGATAAACACTTTTACAGACTGACACATTTTGAATCCACTTTTTAGATTCTTAAAAAAGCACATGTCCAAACTGCTTTTTCAGACCAGCACCATGTGTAACCTGGGTGACTGACTACACTCCAGCAAGGGCAACCAGCCTTAGTGATGCTGAATGTATTTGCATTACTGACTGAAACCTCAAACCCCACTCGGTTGTGAATACTGTGCATGATTCCACAGGATAAGCAGCTGGGTGTGTGCTAAGAGTCTGTTTCTGCACAAAAAAATGGCTCCCCCTTTCCATCTAATGCAACTGTGAAATCACCAGAGCAATACGCAATAAATCTCTGCCTGTAATTCCTCTTTGCACACAGAGTCATGTTTTCACATTAGTCACAAAACGAAATTTCTTTGCCAATTTGAAAGCACACTTACTAGTCTTTTTTTTGGCAAGTGATAAGTACTTTTACAGACTGACACATTTTGAATCCACTTTTCAGATTCTTAAAAAAGCACATGTCCAAACTGCTTTTTCAGACCAGCACCATGTGTAACCTGGGTGACTGACTACACTCCAGCAAGGGCAACCAGCCTTAGTGATGCTGAATGTATTTGCATTACTGACTGAAACCTCAAACCCCACTCGGTTGTGAATACTGTGCATGATTCCACAGGATAAGCAGCTGGGTGTGTGCTAAGAGTCTGCTTCTGCACAAAAAAATGGCTCCCCCTTTCCATCTAATGCAACTGTGAAATCACCAGAGCAATACGCAATAAATGTCTGCCTGTAATTCCTCTTTGCACACAGAGTCATGTTTTCACATTAGTCACAAAACGAAATTTCTTTGCCAATTTGAAAGCACACTTACTTTTCTTTTTTTTGGCAAGTGATAAACACTTTTACAGACTGACACATCTTGAATCCACTTTTCAGATTCTGAAAACAGCACATGTCCAAACTGCTTTTTCAAACCAGCACCATTTGTAACCTGGGTGACTGACTACACTCCAGCAAGGGCAACCAGCCTTAGTGATGCTGAATGTATTTGCATTACTGACTGAAACCTCAAACCCCACTCGGTTGTGAATACTGTGCATGATTCCACAGGATAAGCAGCTGGGTGTGTGCTAAGAGTCTGCTTCTGCACAAAAAAATGGCTCCCCCTTTCCATCTAATGCAACTGTGAAATCACCAGAGCAATACGCAATAAATCTCTGCCTGTAATTCCTCTTTGCACACAGAGTCATGTTTTCACATTAGTCACAAAACGAAATTTCTTTGCCAATTTGAAAGCACACTTACTACTCTTTTTTTTGGCAAGTGATAAACACTTTTACAGACTGACACATTTTGAATCCACTTTTTAGATTCTTAAAAAAGCACATGTCCAAACTGCTTTTTCAGACCAGCACCATGAGTAACCTGGGTGACTCACTACACTCCAGCAAGGGCAACCAGCCTTACTGATGCTGTATGTATTTGCATTACTGACTGAAACCTCAAACCCCACTCGGTTGTGAATACTGTGCATGATTCCAGAGGATAAGCAGCTGTGTGTGTGCTAAGAGTCTGCTTCTACACAAAAAAAATGGCTCACCCTTTCCATCTAATGCAACTGTGAAATCACCAGAGCAATACGCAATAAATCTCTGCCTGTAATTCCTCTTTGCACACAGAGTCATGTTTTCACATTAGTCACAAAACGAAATTTCTTTGCAAATTTGAAAGCACACTTACTTTTCTTTTTTTTGGCAAGTGATAAACACTTTTACAGACTGACACATCTTGAATCCACTTTTCAGATTCTGAAAACAGCACATGTCCAAACTGCTTTTTCAAACCAGCACCATTTGTAACCTGGGTGACTGCCTACACTCCAGCAAGGGCAACCAGCCTTACTGATGCTGTATGTATTTGCATTACTGAGTGCAACCTCAAACCCTTAAAGTATTCCTTATTTTTACCAGTACACCTTAATTTATCGTGAAAACATAGTCCATATTATTTTACATGTTCCTCACATTTAAATTTCTCCCAAAACAGAAAATGATAAACACAACTTCAACAAAAGGAATTCCATTTCTATTATTCATTTCTTAATTTACCATATACATCCCCTCTCAAACTCTAAACTCACCTTTAAAATTAGTTAGCTGTGAAAGAAATGTGGCACTCAAACAGCAGATTATCAGAGCCAGGATCTCTGTTCTTTACACCTCTCTCCTCTCAGCAGAACCAGATAATGGCAAACTTTCCCTCTCTTTTTCCACACATATACATGTTAATTTCAAATCTCAGTGCTTCCCCCTTTTTTCAAATGTAATCACACATTTCTATTGGTTGAAAACCAACCCTTTTCCAAAAGTACCCTTCCCCCAACTTGAATTCTGCCTAGTACCCTTCCCCCAACTTGACTTCTGCCTGCTACCATAGCAACAGCTCATGGAACACTGCTGTGTGGAGTTCGGTCAGAAGTTCACCAAACAATGTTTCAATTCCACAGAGCAAGAGTGCTTGACTTTTCAAACCTAACAGCAAATCCATAGTACTGTTCTTTGGTAACACATTTTTCTGTACCAATACAAAACATGCTTCTATTAATTTACACATACAGCCTAGTTTTTATTCTAGAATGGTATGAAACAGCCAATCAGTTCTTTTTTTTATAAAAAAAAATATGTATGCCTCCATTTCCAAACTGTCTTTCATTTCTTTTTACCATTCTACTGAATTACACCTCCTGAGTGCATCCAGTTCTCCTTTGAAGATGTTCACAGTGTGGATTGTAGGGCACAGCTATGTCTTCTGGAGTGAAAAGTATGCAGAGAAAACAGATATGGTGAGAGACCTTGCTTTGCCAAATGTAGACATTAAATGGATTGGTCAGAGAGGGTTAAAGTGGCACCAATTGATGCCATTGGTGAAATCCTTCATGCAAATCCAACACCCTGACCTCATAATAGTGCACTGTGGTGGCAATGACCTAGGCACTTTGACTGGGGTAGGTCTGGAAATGCTTATGAAGGACACCTTTGCACAACTGTTTTCACTTTTCCCTAAAACTGCCTTTGTGTTTTCTAACATATGCCAAAGGCAAAAATGGAACTGGTCCAATCATTTCTGTCCGCAGATTGACAAAGCAAGAAAGCACGTCAACAAATCTGTTTCTGCTTTCCTCCGTGACTATGGTATGGGTTCCATTTACCACAACAACTTGCGTTACGACATGCAAGACATTTATAGAGGAGATGGTGTGCACTTCAATGATGAAGGGAACAGAGTCTTCCTCTTGAACCTTAGACTCTGCATCGGTACTTACTTGTAGGTACCACTAAAAAATCAAATCACTTCATAAACACAACGGCTCTTTTTAGAGCCCCCTAATATCTAAACTCTTAAATCTGCATTTCATTTCTTTTTTTTTCTTTTTTTTCTACCGTACGCGTACGTTGAGCTTACCGTACGCGTACCCCGCGATTTTTTTTAAAATCAATAAATGTTTTCTTTGTACTTTTCTGTCCTTCGTTGACCCCCTTACAAATGTTAGGGGGTCTGTAACTCTCTCCCTTGCCCCCTTTTCAAGATATCACCCTTTTTTTTCTGAGTGAAACACACGAAATGGCGGCCGCCGCTTCCTGGTTTCGACCGATTCGAATGTTTACTAAGATCTAACAGCCAATCAGAATCGCGCTCGCGCACGCCACCGTACGCGTACGGTAAGCGCACCGTAAGCGCACCGTAAGCTGGCTCAGATATATATATTGATTTAAAGGCTATTTTCTCAGAATCTACTGAACAGATTTACACCAAACCTACAAAAGGCACTTCCTTGACCTGAGGACTACCTCTCTGCCAAATTTCAAGTAATTCTGTTCAGCCGTTCGGGCTGTAGCTGTGTCTAAAGGTCCTATGGAAAAAATGCATGGGAAAAACGCGTTTTGGGACCCCCCTTTTATCTCAGCCCCCGCTTGACGAATCCCCCCGAGACTTTCAGGGTAGGAGCGTAGCGTAGCGCCCCACCTATTTTGAAAAATTTGCAAGGATTCGTCGACCGGCGCCAAAGTTATTCAAAATAGAATGTTGCGGATTTCCTATGGAAACGTGGTCCTAACTATAACTACCTACTGGCGACCGCCAGTAGGTAATATATATATATATATATATATATATATGTGTGTGTGTGTGTGTGTGTGTGTGTGTGTGTATGCTCCATAACCTCCCTGACACCTATGTTTTTTTCAGTGAAAAAAAAACCCAATATATATATATATATATATATATGTTGTTGTTCCAACAAACGCCACCTGTTCTGCCGAACACTTTGCTTGATGGGTGCCTCCTTCGTGCAAGTGGCATGCACTCTTTAAAATGATTCAACAAATGTGTCCCCCCTTCAGGAACACACATGGAGCACTCTTTGGGTTCCTCGAAGTCCTTTATTGCACCCAGCATGACGCGTTTCGTCTACTATGACTTCCTCAGATGCTGTCCGGTGAGTAAGGAGATCTGTAGCTTCATAGTTTCTTAAAAAGCCTCATTAGGCTCCTCCTGCCCAGTGTTCAGCGAGGAAGGACTATACTGGAAATACAGTCCCTCCCGATTTTTGGCCGCCATCTTTGAGTGTATGTTCGTTTGTTTAACATTCCATAGTGGTGTATTTTGCGGTGTTCGTTCTTTTAAGTAAACTTCCATTATCTAATGGGAAATGAAACATACCTCTTTTGTCACATTCTGCCACTGAGCAGTTGGTTGGGGAGCCTCGGTGTTTGTTTTTCAACCCTTTCATCAGCTGCTATTTGTTCCATCACGATATCCTGAGTCTGGGAGTGCCGGTTGCAGTAATCTGCACTCAAACATGTGGTCATGTTCCAACTACTTGTTGGCAGATGCATTCTATCCTTAGCTGCGGCGGTTCTGGCAGAGCACATTTAAAAGTTCCAACAAACGCCACCTGTTCTGCCAAACACTTTGCTTGATGGGTGCCTCCTTCGTGCAAGTGGCATGCACGCTTTAAAATGATTCAACAAATGTGTCCCCCCTTCCGGAACAAACATGGAGCACTCTTTGGGTTCCTCGAAGTCCTTTATTGCACCCAGCATGATGCGTTTCGTCTACTATGACTTCCTCAGATTCTGTCCGGTGAGTAAGGAGATCTGTAGCTTCATAGTTTCTTAAAAAGCCTCATTAGGCTCCTCCTGCCCAGTGTTCAGCGAGGAAGGACTATACTGAAAATACAGTCCCTCCCGATTTTTGGCCGCCATCTTTGAGTGTATGTTCGTTTGTTTAACATTCCATAGTGGTGTATTTTGCGGTGTTCGTTCTTTTAAGTAAACTTCCATTATCTAATGGGAAACGAAACATACCTCTTTTGTCACATTGTGCCACTGAGCAGTTGGTTGGGGAGCCTCGGTGTTTGTTTTTCAACCCTTTCATCAGCCGCTATTTGTTCCATCACGATATCCTGAGTCTGGGAGTGCCGGTTGCAGTAATCTGCACTCAAACTTTTGGTCATGTTCCAACTACTTGTTGGCAGATGCATTCTATCCTTAGCTGCGGCGGTTCTGGCAGAGCACATTTAAAAGTTCCAACAAACACCACCTGTTCTGCCGAACACTTTGCTTGATGGGTGCCTCCTTCGTGCAAGTGGCATGCACGCTTTAAAATGATTCAACAAATGTGTCCCCCCTTCAGGAACAAACATGGAGCACTCTTTGGGTTCCTCGAAGTCCTTTATTGCACCCAGCATGACGCGTTTCGTCTACTATGACTTCCTCAGATGCTGTCCGGTGAGTAAGGAGATCTGTAGCTTCATAGTTTCTTAAAAAGCCTCATTAGGCTCCTCCTGCCCAGTCTTCAGCGAGGAAGGACTATACTGGAAATACAGTCCCTCCCGATTTTTGGCCGCCATCTTTGAGTGTATGTTCGTTTGTTTAACATTCCATAGTGGTGTATTTTGCGGTGTTCGTTCTTTTAAGTAAACTTCCATTATCTAATGGGAAACGAAACATACCTCTTTTGTCACATTGTGCCACTGAGCAGTTGGTTGGGGAGCCTCAGTGTTTGTTTTTCAACCCTTTCATCAGCCGCTATTTGTTCCATCACGATATCCGGAGTCTGGGAGTGCCGGTTGCAGTAATCTGCACTCAAACATGTGGTCATGTTCCAACTACTTGTTGGCAGATGCATTCTATCCTTAGCTGCGGCGGTTCTGGCAGAGCACATTTAAAAGTTCTAACAAACGCCACCTGTTCTGCCGAACACTTTGCTTGATGGGTGCCTCCTTCGTGCAAGTGGCATGCACGCTTTAAAATGATTCAACAAATGTGTCCCCCCTTCAGGAACAAACATGGAGCACACTTTGGGTTCCTAGAAGTCCTTTATTGCACCCAGCATGACGCGTTTCGTCTACTATGACTTCCTCAGATGCTGTCCGGTGAGTAAGGAGATCTGTAGCTTCATAGTTTCTTAAAAAGCCTCATTAGGCTCCTCCTGCCCAGTGTTCAGCGAGGAAGGACTATACTGGAAATACAGTCCCTCCTGATTTTTGGCCGCCATCTTTGAGTGTATGTTCGTTTGTTTAACATTCCATAGTGGTGTATTTTGCGGTGTTCGTTCTTTTAAGTAAACTTCCATTATCTAATGGGAAACGAAACATACCTCTTTTGTCACATTGTGCCACTGAGCAGTTGGTTGGGGAGCCTCGGTGTTTGTTTTTCAACCCTTTCATCAGCCGCTATTTGTTCCATCACGATATCTTGCGTCTGGGAGTGCCGGTTGCAGTAATCTGCACTCAAACATGTGGTCATGTTCCAACTACTTGTTGGCAGATGCATTCTATCCTTAGCTGCGGCGATTCTGGCAGAGCACATTTAAAAGTTCCAACAAACGCCACCTGTTCTGCCGAACACTTTGCTTGAAGGGTGCCTCCTTCGTGCAAGTGGCATGCGCGCTTTAAAATGATTCAACAAATGTGTCCCCCCTTCAGGAACAAACATGGAGCACTCTTTGGGTTCCTCGAAGTCCTTTATTGCACCCAGCATGACGCGTTTCGTCTACTATGACTTCCTCAGATGCTGTCCGGTGAGTAAGGAGATCTGTAGCTTCATAGTTTCTTAAAAAGCCTCATTAGGCTCATCCTGCCCAGTGTTCAGCGAGGAAGGACTATACTGGAAATACAGTCCCTCCCGATTTTTGGCCGCCATCTTTGAGTGTATGTTCGTTTGTTCAACATTCCATAGTGGTGTATTTTGCGGTGTTCGTTCTTTTAAGTAAACTTCCATTATCTAATGGGAAACGAAACATACCTCTTTTGTCACATTGTGCCACTGAGCAGTTGGTTGGGGAGCCTCGGTGTTTGTTTTTCAACCCTTTCATCAGCCGCTATTTGTTCCATCACGATATCCTGAGTCTGGGAGTGCCGGTTGCAGTAATCTGCACTCAAACATGTGGTCATGTTCCAACTACTTGTTGGCAGATGCATTCTATCCTTAGCTGCGGCGGTTCTGGCAGAGCACATTTAAAAGTTCCAACAAACGCCACCTGTTCTGCCGAACACTTTGCTTGATGGGTGCCTCCTTCGTGCAAGTGGCATGCACGCTTTAAAATGATTCAACAAATGTGTCCCCCCTTCAGGAACAAACATGGAGCACTCTTTGGGTTCCTCGAAGTCCTTTATTGCACCCAGCATGACGCGTTTCGTCTACTATGACTTCCTCAGATGCTGTCCGGTGAGTAAGGAGATCTGTAGCTTCATAGTTTCTTAAAAAGCCTCATTAGGCTCCTCCTGCCCAGTGTTCAGCGAGGAAGGACTATACTGAAAATACAGTCCCTCCCGATTTTTGGCCGCCATCTTTGAGTGTATGTTCGTTTGTTTAACATTCCATAGTGGTGTATTTTGCGGTGTTCGTTCTTTTAAGTAAACTTCCATTATCTAATGGGAAACGAAACATACCTCTTTTGTCACATTGTGCCACTGAGCAGTTGGTTGGGGAGCCTCGGTGTTTGTTTTTCAACCCTTTCATCAGCCGCTATTTGTTCCATCACGATATCCTGAGTCTGGGAGTGCCGGTTGCAGTAATCTGCACTCAAACATGTGGTCATGTTCCAACTACTTGTTGGCAGATGCATTCTATCCTTAGCTGCGGCGGTTCTGGCAGAGCACATTTAAAAGTTCCAACAAACGCCACCTGTTCTGCCGAACACTTTGCTTGATGGGTGCCTCCTTCGTGCAAGTGGCATTCACGCTTTAAAATGATTCAACAAATGTGTCCCCCCTTCAGGAACAAACATGGAGCACTCTTTGGGTTCCTCGAAGTCCTTTATTGCTCCCATCATGACGCGTTTCGTCTACTATGACTTCCTCAGATGCTGTCCGGTGAGTAAGGAGATCTGTAGCTTCATAGTTTCTTAAAAAGCCTCATTAGGCTCCTCCTGCCCAGTGTTCAGTGAGGAAGGACTATACTGGAAATACAGTCCCTCCCGATTTTTGGCCGCCATCTTTGAGTGTATGTTCGTTTGTTTAACATTCCATAGTGGTGTATTTTGCGGTGTTCGTTCTTTTAAGTAAACTTCCATTATCTAATGGGAAATGAAACATACCTCTTTTGTCACATTGTGCCACTGAGCAGTTGGTTGGGGAGCCTCGGTGTTTGTTTTTCAACCCTTTCATCAGCCGCTATTTGTTCCATCACGATATCCTGAGTCTGGGAGTGCCGGTTGCAGTAATCTGCACTCAAACATGTGGTCATGTTCCAACTACTTGTTGGCAGATGCATTCTATCCTTAGCTGCGGCGGTTCTGGCAGAGCACATTTAAAAGTTCCAACAAACGCCACCTGTTCTGCCGAACACTTTGCTTGATGGGTGCCTCCTTCGTGCAAGTGGCATTCACGCTTTAAAATGATTCAACAAATGTGTCCCCCCTTCAGGAACAAACATGGAGCACTCTTTGGGTTCCTCGAAGTCCTTTATTGCACCCATCATGACGCGTTTCGTCTACTATGACTTCCTCAGATGCTGTCCGGTGAGTAAGGAGATCTGTAGCTTCATAGTTTCTTAAAAAGCCTCATTAGGCTCCTCCTGCCCAGTGTTCAGCGAGGAAGGACTATACTGGAAATACAGTCCCTCCCGAGTTAAGAAACTATGAAGCTACAGATCTCCTTACTCACCGGACAGCATCTGAGGAAGTCATAGTAGACGAAACGCGTCATGCTGGGTGCAATAAAGGACTTCGAGGAACCCAAAGAGTGCTCCATGTTTGTTCCTGAAGGGGGGACACATTTGTTGAATCATATATATATATATATATATATATATATATATATATATATATATATATATATATATATATATATATATATATACTGAAAAAACAAAGGTTACAGGGACGTTATAGTTAGGTTCAGATTTTGCACACACAAAACCGTAGAAATTCTGCATTTATAGTCACCTGAGCTAATTTTAACTTACGCTCCACAATCCCCTGCTTATGATCTCACAGATTACAAGACTCATGACATGGTCAGAGACAGCACTGATGACATCTCAAATGACATCACTGAAATAAACAAAGCACACATTCAATACAAAACAACACATTTAATACAGTAGATGTGAGTGGGTCTGTGAGTGGCTGTATGGATGTGAGACTGTGTGTGTGTGCAAGTCTTTTTATGGGTATGTGAGTGGCTGTGTGAGTGGCTGTGTTGGTATGTGACTGGGTGTGTGCGTGATGTGTTGGTCTGTGAATGGGTGTGTAAGTGTGTAAATGGATACAACCAGCCAACTACTGCATTGCTGTTGACATATTGATCCGCATCCCTAGATATACATGAATATTTTTTCTTTAAATTACTCTAAAACTACTAAACAGATTTTCACCAAATTACAGAAAGAGCTCTTAATATATATATTGAACTGCTTGCATGCAAACTAAGAGCTTTCAGGAATATTATCCCCTTTAGGTGTAACGGATGGGAAAAGAAAATCGGACTATATGCTGATGACCTTATGATACTAACAGGGAATTTGGAGCAATCACTGCCGGAAATATGGTAACAGCTGGATAGTTTCAGGAAGGTGTCCGGATATATGATTAATCAACAAAAAACAGAGCTGATGAAATGGAATATTCAATATAGGAGTGACCTTACAAAAAAGGAAATCAGATATTTAGGTGTTCAAATAGTTGATAATACTGACAGCATAGCTGAGGTTAACTTTGATAAAGTAACAAAGACGGTTAAATTACAGTTGCAATCATGGGGTGCCCTTTCACTCTCCTTTCTGGGTAAATCCAATCTCTTAAAAATGTCAATTCTCCCCAAATGTACTTCTATGTTTAATACAATCCCGTTAGAATTCCTGAAGATTTTGTTTAAGAAGGTGCAGGGGTACTTTTCTAGCTTCATTTGGGAAAATAAAAGCCCAAGAACAGCACTAAAGTAATTTAGAAGGAAGAAAGCTTATGGAGGCATCGCCACCCCAGATTTATATTTGTATTAGTGTGTCTTCCACTTAAAGAACTTTCGACAGCTATTGTTGGAAAGCTCTATGTTCTCTCCACTTTTCAAGGTCTTTACGACTAGCTTTGCTCACCAGGCAGGATTTTGTCTCTTAAAGTTTGGCCACCCGAGATTCTTCATGAAGGTGAGCCTGAAGATTTTGGGGGCAACGATTAAGCTTTGGATTCAGGTGAGAAGACTTTTAAATATCCCATATTATAGTGATGCAACACCTATTTAGGACTCCCCGGGCACTCCAGCTTGTTTGGAGGATGCCCATGCCATTCCACTTCGATCATGTGGTATATGCACATGGGGGCAACTGATTGTGGACTCTGAACTAATCTCATGACATCATTTCTCCATGATATATGATCATTTGGTCTCGAAATTTAAATATTTCCAATTGTCAAGCTGGGTGAAATCTTTAGGAAAAGAGCTAGAAGGGGAGGTGGACATGGTCTCAAAGATCTGTTCACGCCACACAATGCGGAAAGAAGTTGCAGAGTGGTATTGGCTGCTAATCCAAAGTGGAGAAGTCACGAATGTCCCCTTCACAGAGATTTGGAAGAGGGACTTGCCAGATGTAGACCTCGAAAAATTAGGGCAAGTATCTATGGACCATATGTAGATAGCTAAATACCGGTCGGTAACGGCCGAAAATCGGTAATTTTCCCGTTACCGACCGGTATTTAGCCCTTTCCAATGTAGGAGGCAGGTTTTAAGGATTCGGTAATTTACCGATTCGTTATTTTAAGGAATCGGTAAAATACTGAATCGGTAAATTGCCGAATCCTTAAATCCTATGTAGGGAGCACTCAAGTGAGTGCTTTTTTGTTTTAAGGATTCGTTATTTACCACCAACTACAGGTTGGTGGTATATACTGAATACCTTTCAAAAAGCAATTTTGTGCTTTTCTAGACATGCCATGTGGCAGACATACATGCCCTCGGGGCATGTATGTGCGCCACATGTGCACACATGCACAATTCAGGGGTGCAACAGGGTGTCAATGTGACACCCTGCCACCCTTGAATATGCTCCCCCTATTACCGAATCGGTATTTACTGAATCGGTAATAGTCAATGGCTTCCCATTCATTCCTATGGGCCTCCAGGCCCATAGGAATGAATAGGAAGGTATTCCTTATTATCGATTCGGTTAATACCGAATCAGTAATACCGAATATTACCGAATCGGTAAAATTTACCGATTTTTTACCTACATTCTATTTACCGATTCTTAAATACCGAATCGGTAAAATTCGGTATTTAGGAATCGGTAAATAGAAATTACCTACATATGGCCCTATGTCTCTTTTATGGTCACGTGTGAAGTCTGCACCTTTAAAAAAGACTCATCTTTTCACAGTACATAAAGCATGTTGGACACCGCAAGAAACTTTCCAAAATGGGAAGTTCTGTGATTAAGAAATGCCCGAAATGCGGAGAAGATAGAGCCAACGAGGTCCATATGTTTTGGAGGTGTCCCTTATTACAAGCTTTCTGGCAGAAAGTGGGTAAGACCATATCAGACATCATGGGTCAGGAGATAGTGCTAACTATACCCTCTTTAATCTTTGGGGTGTTGCCAGAGAATTCTGTTAATCAAATCTTAACAAAAAATCATAAAGTTCTTTTTTATCAGACTAGTTCTCCTTGCTCGGAGGGAAATATGTATTAAATGGATCCTTCCCTGTTCCCCTACGGAGGAGGAATGGATCTAATCCATTAAATGGGTATTCCTTTTAGATCGTTCAGGTAAACAGGCTAAGAAAACAAAATATTGGGAAATTTGGGACAAATGGTTGAGAACTTCACCTTAAATACACGCCACTAAGCACCACATATACAAATCGCTCACTTGGTTTCCTTTTCACTCTATTTTTTTCTCTCTTTTTTTTTTTGTTTGTTTTTGGGCTGAAGGGTTTCCCCTCTTCGTCACTCACCATCTTTCTTTCTCTCTATTCTGTTTTTAGTTTTTGTCTCTATGGTCCAATGATTATCAATATGCTAAAGAGGTTGCTTCGGTGATCGGGACACTGTTACCGAAAAAAGCACCTGTCTGAGGAAAAACTTAAGATTCAGTGTCATTCCTAAACCAAGAGGCTAAATTGTCGACCCAGAGATGAACTTCATCCTTTCTCTCCCTTGTGGAGTGACCGGGGACAAAAAACACCTGCCTAATGGTTTGGTTTATGCACTTTGTCTTTGAATTTAAAGCATAACTTGGGTAAATGAGGACTAATAAAAAAAAATGTTTAAAGTAAAATTAAAAAGAGCTCTTTCTGGGCCAAGATCTAGCTTTCTGACATATTTGGTGTAATTCCGCTTAGCGGTTTGGGCTGTAGTCATGTCTAAAATCTCTGTGTGAAATTGCACAGGGAAAATGCATTTTGGGACCCTAGCTTTTTCCCGTCCCCCACTGGAAGAATCATCCCAAAACTTTCCAGACAGCAGCTGAAATGACTGCTGCACTAGTTTAGAAACATTTGTGAAGGTTCTTCAAACAGTGGCAAATATATTAGCAAAACAAAAAATGCATTTCCTATGGAAACTAGGTCCTAACTATAACTACCCATCGGTAACCTCCAGTATGTGATAGATAGATAGATAGATAGATAGATAGATAGATAGATAGATAGATAGATAGATAGATAGATAGATAGATAGATAGATAGATAGACAGACAGACAGACAGACAGACAGACAGACAGACAGACAGACAGACAGACAGACAGACAGACAGACAGACAGACAGACAGACAGACAGACAGACAGACAGACAGACAGACAGACAGACAGACAGACAGACAGACAGACAGATAGATAGATAGATAGATAGATAGATAGATAGATAGATAGATAGATAGATAGATAGATAGATAGATAGATAGATAGATAGACTCTTTTGAGAGCAATCTTTTGTTTCTGACACGCAAAAAAGAAATGGGAAGTTACAATACAACAGTCCGTTATTTATTTCTTGATAGAAGGGAAGGAGTTTCTTTTTCCAAGTCATTGTAATCTACCTAATGTTTTTGTTTTGTTTAAGAGTAAACATTGGCTATGTGATGAGGCAAAGCCTTAAGAAGTAAGTACTGTTAGAAGGAATATGGAGGAGGAGGAGTTAATGCTTGCAGGTCAGATTTCTACTGTTTTTCATTGTATGCTTTGCCTAGCTGAACTATCAGTTGTGCTCGATGGAAAATAAGGCTTATGTTCCTGCAAACAGTGTGTGTCATGCTTTGAAGGTACTCTGACTGACAGTTTATACTTCTAACAAGAACAATGGACAGCAGTCCTGGTCCTCTTTCATCCCAGTTTCAGAGACAGAACTACTGGTGACAATATCCAAGATGAATCACTTAAACTGTTTTTTTGATGCTTTTCCCGGCTCCATCCATAAATACCTCACCTAACAGATACAGTCCTTCTGGTCCATCTTGGTCAACTTCTACCTCATACTGGGTACATTCTCAGACTGTCTTCAAGTTAGCCTAATCTCTCCTCTTCTAAAGAAACAATCACTGGGCTCTGGTGACCTTAACAACTTCTATTCAGTCTCGCCACTTCAGCTCTTAGGTAAGGTGATTGAAAACTGTATAGGCGCTGTCATCTCACATCCATTCAAACAACCTCTTTGACACTCTGAGTCAACCATGCTCTGATAAACAAATCTCAAAGGCATTAGAAAGGGGAAGCCTTCAATATGTTCACCTCCTATCAGATGAATCGCTCTCAAATAGTGAAATTTGGGAACTCTGTCTCAAAATTAGTTCCCCTGCAACAAGTGGTCCTCAAAGGCTTGATCCTCCCTACAACCCAGTTCAGTCTCTATCTTGAGGTTCTCTGTGTGACTCTGAGATCCGCTTTCACCTGTACACCAACAATAGCCAAATGTACTTGAAGGTAACATCCCAAAATGACAGCACCCTCCTATCCAACACCTTGATAAGAATTCAGTCATGAATGTCAAATTACAACTTTAAATTAAACCCTGCAAAACAGAATGTCTACTTAAATCTCCAAAGAAATCTAATCCACCTGTTCAAAATTATATGGAATTCCTTGAGTGCCAACCTTCCATTGTTCGAATGCCTAGTGACTTGGCTTGACCCTCGACAGCTGACTCAACCTACAGAGTCATATTGAACCCATGGCCAAGAGCACCCAGTTGCAAGTATCGATATTTTGTGAGATCAGGTAATTCATCCCAAAACAGGATGTCAGATAATTTGTGAAGGTGTTGTTTCTTTCCAGATTTTTCTACGGGATCTCACTCCTCTCGGGCATTCCCAAAGTTCACTTAAATATGCTCAATGCATTTCTACATGCTGCAGCCCACTTTGTTACTGACCACAAGAAATATGACTACATCACTCTGATCCTCCTTTCCCTCCATTGTGCCTGTAGAGGTGAAAGCCCAGATTAACCCCTTCTGTGCTCATGAGGGAATGGTTCCGTCATGAGCACAAGTGCAAGTGTGCTCATGACTGAACCATTCTAACATGAGCACAGTTGCAAAAAATCACTCTGTTGTAAACAGCAGAGGGATTTCCCTTTTTTTTTTGTCTTGGGAGGTGGGGAGCTTCCCCAACCTCCCATGGCATGGTTTAGGTTTTCCGTGTGATGAAGATCGCGCGCATTGAGTGCTATCATCATTACAATGAAAACAAAACTGAAACTTAGTTTCAGTTTAACAGTTTCGGTGCTCGTAGGGCTATCTCAGCCCCGAGCACCGAAACACATGGGAGTGGTTTTGTTGGAAAGGGGAGAATCTCCCCTTTCCAATGGTACCACTCCCTATTGGCTCCCTGCTTGGTGATCGCCCTTTACCTGCTAACCTTCAGGGAGGGGGGGGAGCGGCCCCTTGGGCAAGGGCCTTTGCTTCCCCCATTTAATTTTGCCCCAGACAGTCTTTCTGCCTCCTCCGGGGGACAGATGGGGGAAGTAGCCCCCAATCTGACCCGCCCGAAGGGCAGAAGGAACCGTAGACGCCAGGGATTGTTTTTATAGGCCAGGGGTGGGGCTGCCCAAAATGGACATGCCAATGCCCCCACCCTGCCCCCCAAAAAAGGCAAATGACTTTCTGTCGACCCCGGGAGGCAGATGGGGGTAATAGCCCCTGATCTGCCACCCGGGGGTGGTACAGAAAGCCCACTAGGCACCAGGGATATTTTTTTTTAAAGTTTGGGGTGGGGGCTGCCCAGAATGGGCAGGCCAATGCCCCCACCCAAAAAAATGCCACAGTCTCTCTGACCCCCGCAGGAGACAGATGGGGCCGTAGCCCCTGATCTGCCCCCCGGGGGTGCAGAAAGCCCACTCGACACCAGGGATTATTTTGTTTTATACATAGGGGGTGGGGGCTTGCCAGAATGGGCATGCAAATTCCTCCACCCTAAAAAACAATTGCCACAGTCTTTATGCCCGCCCCAATACATTTATTTTCAGAATTTAGGGGTGGGAGCTACCCAGAATGGGTATGCCAATGCCCCCAACCCCTAAAAAGATGCCACAGTCTTTCTACCCCCCAGGAGACAGATGGGGCAGTAGCCCCTGATCTGCCCCCTGGGATAGCAGAGATCCCACTAGGCGTCAGCGATTATGCTGGCTTTTTTATACATAGGGGTGGGGGCTGCCTAGAATGGGCATCCCATTGCCCCCACCCCCCTAAATAATAGCCACCAACTTTCTGTCCTCCTTGGGGGCATATTGGGGCAATAGCTCCCAATTCCGCCCTCCACAGAGTGGCATACAGCCCACACGGCACTGACTTTTTTTCAGAATGTGCCTACCTGTGGATTTTGGGTCCTAGCGCAGCCGGCACCCAAGGAAATCCTAATAAACCTATACATTTTTGAAAACTAGACACCCACTTGTGTGGGTAGGTCAAGTGCACGCGACAGGAAATGGCCCAAAACACGACGTGGACACACCACATTTCTACTGTGAAAACTGACCCTCTTTTGCAAAGTGCCTAGCTGTAGACTTTAAACCCTAGTTCTGCTGGCACCTAGGTAAACCTAGCAAACCTATACATTCTTAAAAACTAGACACCCAGGGGAATCCAGGATGGGGTGACTTGTGTGGCTCTCACTAGGTTCTGTTAGCCAGAATCCTTTGCAAACCTCAAACTTTATTTTAAAAAAACATATTTTCCTTCACATTTCTGTGATGGCTAGTTCTGGAATCTGCACAGATCCACAAACTTCCACCCACTCAGCATTCCCCAAAGTCTCCTGATAAAAATGGTACCTCACTTGTTTGGGCAGGCCTTCTACCCGCGACAGAAAACAGCCCAAAATGCAACATGGAGTCACCACATTTATACTGTGAAAACTGACCCTTTTTTTGCAAAGTGCCTAGCTCTAGATTTTGAACCCTACCTCTGCCAGCACCTAGGGAAAGCTAGCAAACCTATAAATGTTTTAGAACTAGACACCCAGGGGAATCCAGGATGGGGTGGCTTGTGTGGCTCTCACCAGGTTCTGTTACCCAGAATCCCTTGCAAACCTCAAACTTTGTAAAAAAAAACACATTTTCCGCACATTTCTGTGATAGAAAGTTCTGGAATCTGCGTGGCTCCATAAACTTACACCCACCCCACATTCTCCAAAGTCTCCCAATAAAAATGGTATCTCATTCGTGTGGGTGGGTGGGTCAACTGCTTGAGGGAGTCGCATTCTGTAGGTTAACACGAGCATCAAAGGCAATCCGTGGGATAGTGTACATCCACATCTCAGACAGGACGTTCCACTTGGCATCCCGAATAGAGGATTAACTTTAAGCCGTCTCCACACCATACAGCATATATTGGATTATAACCATCAATAGCCCTATATCATTAGAAACAGGCTATGACCATGACCTTTAACATCCTGCCCCATTAAGGCATTCCAACTGTTGAACTTACAAGTTTTTCATCTGTAGAGGGTAGTCCATTAGAACTTTCTTTGGCCAAATTTCGTCTGTCAGATCCCATACAGCTTGGTAGCTTAAGGAATATCACAGCAACGCAAACTAATTTAACAAGTATTAGATCAAAATAGCCATTGCCTTAAGGATTAGGTCTTTTTGAGTGCTTACATCTCTAATATCACAACAAGAGGTTAATTTCAAATTCAGCTGAAAAATCACTTTTTTCTCAAATTGCTGTGTGGGAAAGTTTTGTGATCATTGGGCTGACACAAATTTCCTACCACCCAGCGTTTCTCCGGTCTCCCAATATTAATGGTACCTCACTCATGTGGGTGCCCCAAGTACCCACAACAGGCAAGGGCCCAAAACTTAGTAAGGAGACATCAAAATGACCTATCACAAAACAACCTGGTTTTGCAAGGGGGGTCACCTCGGTTTTTTGCCCCGGGTTCGGCGGCCATCTAGGGAAACCTACCAAACCCACACATTTTTTTTTTAAAAACTAGACACCGGGGGAAGTCCTGCGTGGTATGGCTTGCGTGGCTCCCCCCAACGTTTTCCTACCCAGAATCCCCTGCAAACCTCAAGTTTAGCTGAAAAAAAACCTATTTTCCACTTATTTTTGTGTAGGATCACAGTGATGGCACAAATGTCCTACCACACAGCATTCCTCTCCCGAGTAAAATGATACCTCACTTGTGTGGGTGGGGCAAGGGCCTGTGATTGGGAAAAACCAAAAACATAGGGCTTAAGGGTATAGCACAACAAATTCTTAGCGCAATTTTTTTTTAAAATACGTTTTTAGCTACTTCTGAATGGGACACCCGTACAAGTGAGGTATCATTTTACTCTGGAGACTGAGTTGATTGCGGGGTGGGTGGAATTTTGTGGACTCACGCAGATTCGAGAACTTTCCATCACAGAAATGTAAGGAAAATATGTTTTTTTACAAAGGTTGATGTTTGCAAGGGATCTTGAGTAACAGACCCTGGTGAGAGCCAGACAGGTCACCCCATCCTGGATTCCCCTGGTTGTTTAGTTCTAAAAAATGTATAGGTTTGCTAGGTTTCTCTAGGTGCCGGCAGAGCTAGGGTTCAAAATCTACAGCTCTGCACTTTGCAAAAAAGGGTCAGTTTTCACTATAAAAATGTGGTGTGTCCACGTTGCGTTTTGGGCCATTTCCTGTCGCAGGCACTAGGCCTACCCACACATGTGAGATAGCTTTTTTATCGGAAGACTTTGGGGCATGTGGGGGGAGTGGAATTTTTGTGGATCCATGCAGATTCCCGAACCTTCCATCACAGAAATGTGAGGAAAATGTGTTTTATTTGACAAAGTTTGAGTTTTACAAAGGATTCTGAGTAACAGAACCTGGTGAGAGCCACACAAGTCACCCAATCCTGGATTCCCCAGGGTGTCTAGTTTTCAAGAATTTATAGGTTTGCTATGTTTCCCTAGGTGCCGACAGAACTATTGTTCAAAGTCTACAGCTAGGCACTTTACAAAAAGGATTCAGTTTTCACTGTAAAAATGGGGTGTGGCCATGCTGCGTTTGGGGCCTTTTCCTGTCGCGGGCACTTGACCTACCCACACAAGTGAGGCACCATTTTTATTGGAAGACTTTGCGGAATGCGGGGTGGGTGGAATTTTGTGGATCCACGCAGATTCCAGAACTTCCCATCACAGAAATGTGAGGAAAATGAAGTTTTTTTTTACAAAGTTTGAGGTTTGCAAGCGATTCTAAATACCAGAACCCGGTGAGAGCCAGACAAGTTACCCCTTCCTGGATTCCCCGGGGTGTCTAGTTTTCAAGCATGTATAGGTTCGCTAGGTTTCCCTAGGTGCCGGCAGAACTAGGGTTCAAAGTCTATAGCTAGGCACTTTGCAAAAAAGGGTCCCTTTTCACTGTAAAAATGCGGTGTGTCCACGTTGCATTTTGGGCCATTTCCTGTTGCGGGCACTTGACCTACCCACACAAGTGAGGTAGCTTTTTTTTTGGAAGACTTTGGGGCATGTGGGGGGGTGGAATTTTGTTGATCCATGCAGATTCCCAAACTTTCCATCATAGAAATGTAAGGAAAATGTGTTTTATTTGACAAAGTTTGAGTTTTGCAAGGGATTCTGAGTAACAGAACCTGGTGGGAGCCACACAAGTCTCCCCATCTTGGATTCCCCTGGATGTCTAGTTTTCAAGAATGTATAGGTTTGCTAGGTTTCCCTAGGTGCCGGCAGAACTATGGTTCAAAGTCTAGAGCTAGGCACTTTACAAAAAGGGTTTACATTTTTTACAGTAAAAATGTAGTGTGTCCACGCTGCGTTTTGGGCCATTTCCTGTCACGGGCACTTGACCTACCCACACAAGTGAGGCACCATTTTTATTGGAAGACTTTTCAAAATGCGGGGTGGGTGGAATTTTGTGGATTCACGCAGATTCCAGAACTTTCCATCACAGAAATGTGAGGAAAATGTGTTTTATTTGACAAAGTTTGAGGTTTGCAAGGTATTCTGGGTAACAGATCCTGGTGAGAGCCAGATAAGTCACCCCATCCTGGATTCCCCTGGGTGCCTATTTTAAAAAATGTATAGGTTTGCTAGGTTTCCATAGGTGCCGGCAGAGATAGGGTTCAAAATTTACAGCTAGGCACTTTGTAAAAAAAGGGTCAGTTTTCACAAATGAGGAAACTTTTTTTTTTACAAAGGTTAAGGTTTGCAAGGAATTCTGGGTAACAGAACTTGGTGAGAGCCACTCGTCACCCCATCCTAGATTCCTCCTTCCTCTGGGTGTCTAGTTTTCTAAAATGTGTAGGTTTGCTAGGTTTCTATAGGTGCCGGCAGAGATAGGGTTCAAAATCTACAGCTAGGCACTTTGCAAAAAAAGGGTGAGTTTTCACTGTAAAAATGTGGTGTGTCCACATTGCGTTTTGGACCATTTCCTGTCACGGACACTCGGCCTACCCACACAAGTGAGGTACCATTTTTATTGGGAGACTTAGGGAAATACAGAATTGTAGAGCAGCTATTATTATCTATTGACTTTTGATGCATTTCTACCATCCAAATGTAAGACAATGTGTAAAGAAGAAGTCACTTTGAAAAATGTTCTATACTTCACATGCTAGTATGGTAACCAACAATTTCGGAGATGTGCAAATAGCTACTGTTTCTAAACTCAATATTTTGTTCCCATTCCAGAAATACATAGGTGTCTTTCATACCGATTTTCCACTGTTTATTTTTTCCCAAATTAATTGTTATATACCCGGTGCACAATAAAAAACATTGCAAGACGCTGCTCAGTTATTGGGCCTGGGTTCGTTGGGTTGTTGGTAAAACTACAAGTCCTATATATCCCCACTACCAGAAGTGTCCAGCGAATGTAACAGTATATAGCTTAAAATAAATTGTCATACTTGGAAGAAAGTACAGGTGAAAACTTTGGCACAAATGGTTGTTTTTTTCAAGTCATTTTCAATTGTTCCTACTTTCAACTGTTAGTTTCTATAAAAAACCTTGAAGGATTTACACAAATGACCCCTTGCTGAATTTAGAATTTTGTCTACCTTTCTGAAATGTATAGCGTTCCAGGATCCATAATTGCTTTCATACCCATTTCTACCATTAACTAAAAGGAGGTTGAAAGCACAAAAAATAGCAAAAATAGGCTCTGTCCCAGTAAAATGCCAACACTGTGTAAAAAAAGAATTTGGTTTTCTGACAAACGTCTGTCAGTCCCTGAAAGCTGGGAAGATGGTGATTTCAGCACCACAAACCCTTAGTTGATATCATGTGCAGGGAAAAAGACAGACGCTTTCATCTGCAGCCCTTTTTTCCCATTTTTTAAAAAACAATTGGCTAATTTCTTGGTCCCCTCCAGGGAATTCAACAAACTCTGGGTACCTTTAAAATTCCCATGATGTTGGAAGAAAAGGACACATATTTGATGTGGATACCTTATGTGGTCAAGACGTTACAGGGGCCTAAGCACGAACTACCCCAAATAGCCAAAATAAGGCTTAGCATGGGGGGTGCTAGTAGCGAGGGGTTAAAAATGCATGTCCCACACACAAGGCACTGCACTCCTCTTCGCCCGCTTGCCTAACTGAAAATCTTACATTTCAGGCACAAAACGGGGTTCAAGACATGCTCAGTCCCTTCTCCAGTAGCCATCCATTTTCAAACTAGAGCAATTTGTGAACCAGTCATTCTCTGGAAGCACCACAAAAATATGGAACTCCCTCGTGCTCGCTCTCTGTATGACCACATGGCATGCTACCTTCAAAAAAAATCTCAAATCTGAAGACATGGGTAAAACCTTTCTGTGCGACTCTTTCTTCAATGTCTGCTTTACATTTTTCTATGTTGTATCCCAATGTACTCCTGATTGGATTGTTTAGGAGCTGTATGGCTTATCTCCCATTTACTCTCCATTATCTGCTGCTAATTCTTCCTAGATTGTATCTCCAATGTCGCACTGCTCTATTTGTTTGGTAACTATGGGGCATATTAACAAGGAACAGGGAAAATTAACGCTAAGGGCGCTTAGCGTTAATTTTTTTTATGCCCGCTATCGCTGGATAATATCGCCTGGTTATCGCGTTATTAACAACGCTAACCGCCTAGGCGATAAAAAATCCAGCGATAGCGGCATTTTGGGAGGTTATCGCTGGTAATGCAGCGATAAAACTACAAGAATAGGGATATCCTTGTTGATAGCCCATGGTGGACTTAGCCATGTAATCCACCTCCCATTGGATTACATGGCTAAGTCTGAAAATTAGCAGACGTACAAAAGCAGCGTTAACCGTGGTTAGCGCTGCTTTTTTTGTCTTTAACAGGGTTAGCGTGAAGCTTGATAATAGGAGAAATGTCGCTTAGCGACATTTCTCCTATTATTTTGCTCTGGAACGCCCACTTTGCATCTCATTAGAGATGCAAAGGGAAGCGTAGTGAAAAAGGGTGCTAAAATGCGATTTTGCATGTTAGCACCCTGTTGTTGATAGGGCAATAATTTTATCTCCGCTTCTTTGACTTTTAAAGCCAAAAAAGTGGAGATAAAGCCCTTGTTAATATGCCCCTGAACTCTTGTAAAGTGGTCTACTGGGCCATCTCCGCGCTATATAAAATCGCAAATAAAATAAAGAAATAAATATATGGGGCATATCATCAAGGCGGCACTATGAAATTATCGCCGCTTTTGCGTCCATTTTGAGGCGAAAAGCGGCGATAATTTCATCGCCTTATCAGCAAAGACACGCTATTGCGTGTTTTGCTGACTTAGCGCCCGTTACAACGCCCAGCTTTGCATCTCTAATGAGATGCAAAGTGGGCGTTCCTTCCCAAAATAACTGGAGAAATGTCACTAACCAACATTTCTCCAATTATCAATGGGCACGCTAACAAGCATAGCAATAAGAAAAGTAGCGCTAACCGCGGTTATCGCTACTTTCCTTACACCTGCTTTTAGTTTGACTTACCCATGATAACCAATGGAAGGTGGATATCATGGCTGAGTCTGCCCTGCCCTATCAGCAAGCTATCGCCAAACTTTGTGCGATTATCGCTGGATTTCCAGCGATAATCGCACATTTGGCAGCTTGCGCCTGGAATTTTATCGCTTTTGAGATAAGCGTTGCTGATAGCACGCTATCTCAGCGATAAAATTCAGCGTTAGTCGGCGATAATTATCCTCGCGCTAAGCGCGTTGGGCGATAATTATCGCCGGCCCTTGCTGATATGCCCCTATGTGTTTTAACATTTTGTATGGCCGTCCGTGAAGCGATAAGAAGCATTAAGGCTGTGTTTGTCCTTACCAGCACAAAGGGGCCATATAAAGCAAAAATATCTTCATAGACCACCAGATGGCAGTAGAGGATTGTTGTATACTCAAATTGAACATTTTAGTTGCAAAATTGAGTGAGATCAGAACATAACCAGCACGAGCTGAACTGAACAGAGCTAAACCGTGAAGGAGGAAATTATTAAGTCAATTAATAAAAGACAAACAAGAAGGGGAGACCAAGTTCCAGCAGAATGTGCCGTATGTTCTGTGTTACTTTGCTGCTCTTGCGTGCGAGCCATGGAAAAAATGCCTTTGATAGATGGGTCGGGGTCCCCAATTATTGCTTTGGCGTGAAACTCTTAAATTGCACTTGAACCGTGCATGTATGGAAGTCCCTGTGTCTCTGTCGCATGACATCATAGAAAACTGAGCAGAGTTAGACTACAGGAGTCTCTTTCACAGTGATTAAAACAACGTGAATTAGCGCGATAACCAGGCCTGGTTTGCCACTGGGAGTTAGTTGTTCACAGCTAGCCTGTGACATGTGCTGTTCCAAGTCGTGGGGGCAACTGAGCCCCTCAAAGCAAAACAAAATGGAAGACGGAAAAGTATGAATTAAGAGTTCAATCTTGCAGTTTGGCCTCAGGCTTACAGGGGTATTGTTCCATTCACTGTGGCCATCTAAATGTAACCTGAAAGTCACAGGTTTGTTACTCTGCAGTCCTGCTCTCATTGCACAGTTGTAGGGGGGGGGGGGGAGGGGGGCGGGAGGTGCTACCGAGAGATCAGCGAGGGAGTGGTGGAGAGACGAAGACCATGTAATTTGAAGGAGCATTTTCCGATCCTCCTTTGGATATTTATAAATAGTCCAGTGAGTGAAATGTGCGGGTTGCATTAGAAAGGTATACCATTTAAATTACAAAGAACTGGCTTTCGTTGCTGCTTTGAAAATACTTTTATTTAATTCAGAATGTAGGTAGTTAGAGCTGAATAAAATGTTGACCTAGTGAGAAGCTAGATGAGGGAAATTGCAGGAACCTCCAAAACAGAAATATGTACAAAGCATTTTTCCGGTTGCAATCTGTCCATCAAACCATTTTCGACCAGTAAAACGCATTTTGCCATTTACAGAAGGCAAATTGCGACTTGTGAACTTGCTACCGACTCGCATTTCGCTTTTGTGATTCGGAATTAGGAAGAGGCGTGTTTAGGGCGTCCCTTCCTACTACTGAATAGCACTGGTATGTATGAATGTTTTGTAAACGGGAATGTGGTCACAAAGCATTTGCAGTTACCACCAACTTCAGGTGGGTGTGGGCGCCAACATCTGTTAAGGGCAAGCAGTAGCTTTTCATTTTTATTTTTGAAATGTGTCCCGTTTCCCTTTAAAGAATACGGGCTGCACGCCTTACAAAAAAAATATTGCTTTATTTAAAAAGTAATCACAGACATAGTGGTCGGCTGACCCGAGCAGGCCACTATCCCTGTGATTGTAGGTATTCACAAGGGTTGAAAATTGCGACCTGCCTCCTGAATATTGATGAGTCATGTCCAAATGCAATCCACTGCGAATCCCTAACAGTGTCAAACATACTGTTGTACATTGCCGTTTACGATTTCCTAATAGCGAATCGCTAAAATTCACTATTAGGAAATCGCAAACACGTGATTTCGTACATCTTGCCCTTAGTTTCCAAAAAACAGCCTAAAACATCTCACCTGAGAAAGTCGCATTGATGCTTAACAGCAACATCAGCAATACACATAAACCATTTCTGGATACTAATAGTAAGATCCTGGACCTTACAGTAGTACTATGTCACCCATAACCAATTCATTTGTACCTTCCCCATAGCATATGATGTCGACCAGGTCAGCTAATCTCTGTATACTATAGTTCACCAATTTTGTTCTGTAATGACGGATTCATTATAGCCTAAGAGCCCCACCGTAGCGGGCTCTACTGGCCATTAAAGGCCTGCTCCAGTGCTAAAGGCCTCAGTCGAAGCCAAGGGCCTCTAACAAGGGAGCAGGCCTTTAATGGCCGGTAGAACCACCTACATAGGGCTCTAAGGGTATTTGAACATTCTGCCCCTAGAGTGCAGAAGGTTTCAATTAGTTAAAAAAAAAACCTCTCGGAGCCCGAGGGGATTTAAATCTGGCTCGAAGCCTAGAGAGGCATTTGTTCACAGCAACAGCTTTGGGGGCCTGGAATAGTGTGAATAGTCACACACATAGGATTGTGATGGTTAGCAGTTGTTAATATCACTGGCAGCATGGCACAGGCAAAATGTGGTGCAAGATGCAGTGGCCTCCTGATGAGAGCCCCGGTAGTTATGTTTTTTCAAATCAAGCATTGCCTGCGTGGCTTTTCATGGCCTTGTGAATATGGAGTAAGGCAATGCCTTACTCTGAGTGGAGGTGGTGTTGCATGGGTGCTACTATGGGTGTTCCCATGCAACACCCATGGGGCCTCATTTATGAAAACTGATGCATCGCTGCGTGAAAACAGTGATGCAACACTTTTCAGCGCACCCTCCTTGTGTCACCATGGATGCATCACATTTACTGTACGGCGCACCATGTCGTAAGGATTAAAAGACACCTCAGTATTCCTGACATATCTGTAGGCGCAAAAGTGGTGCATTGCGGCTGGGTGTCCAAAAATAGACACAACTCCAGCAATGGGTCCTTTCACATGGGGCTTCCTATCTCACTCCTGCTGTGAGGCATAAGGATTTGACGCAGTGGTGTCCTAGAAGTGTTGCAGTAAAATCTCATAGTTTTCACCAGTACTTAATTTATGCAGGTGCTTGTGGTGGTGGATCCTCATTTTTAGGGACCAGCATTTATTTTTCATCATCAGACGTTGTTCCAGATCAAGAGAGAGAAAGACATAGAGAATGAAGCAGGTAAGTGAAAAGAAGGAAAACAGTGAAAAGGGTAGGAAGCTGGGATGAAAAAGAACTTGTGCGAGATAAAGAGAAAGGAAGTGCACGGTGATGGAGGAAAGAGGCACTAGGTGGAATTAGGAGTAGACATCTTTGCTGTTCAGCAATCCTGGCAGATGGCAAAGTTAGCTGCATGTTCCAACCATTATTTTGTTTCTGAATTAAGTTGTGTGTCCTACTTTTACTAATGAAATCTAACTTTAATCTTGACACTCTTTCTGTCATATTTTCAAAATGCTCCTTTTGAGGGGAAATGAATGGAGTAAAGCACTTCAGGCATTTTCTTCTGGTGAAATTGAACACTCCTTACTGGATGATCATACATCAGGGTTTGGTGGTGTCAACACAGACGGATATATTCACAAGAACGTGTGCTAAACATCCTCAAAAAATGCTAATGCAACTTTACACATCGCGGGAAAATAACCCTGTGTCAACGTGGAATTCACAACAAGGCGGTACCATGCAATAGTCTGCCGAAACCGTGGCCAATGTCCGTGATACAACCACCTTGACGGAGATAAAAACACAAACCACAACACAAAAAAAGTGCGTTGAGCCCATTCGCGATGAGGAAAGCAGGGATAAGCACCACCAGGCCCGCGACACACACGGCCGGTGGGAATAAGCACAACAAAAGCCTGAAAAAGATAGACAAACCAAACAGAAAACAACAGCCAAGCACAATGGAGTCAACCCGAGCCAGGATACAACCCCACCAGCCCCATTGGCAACAAAACATTGTACATGGCAGGCCATCTTGGACAAGGTGAATGCAGCCTGAGAGCGGAGGAGGATAATGGAAGAAACCCAGAACATTTGTAACGATGCGAAATGCACAAAGAAGCAGAAACACGCCAACAACAAGAAGGCAGCAATGCACACCAGAGGTGGGAGTCCAGCGCCAGCTGGATGACATGGAGGAAATGGTGTCCACCACATCAGTCTGGAGATGGTGGCAGTACTCGGGGACTGGAGACAGCCCAAAACAACAGACACAACAGTAACGGGGAGAGGAACCAGCTGGGACTGGGGAGACGGGGGAGATGGGCACATTGGCGCACATGCACAATTAAGCACAGCACAACTGCAGACAAACAATGCCCAAGAGTAACAACACCAACCAAGAGCACAAGTCACACAACCCGGCAATATCACACCACTGAACAAGCACAGAAGTGAAAACCACACTGCCTGAAAGGGAGAAGAGTGAGTCAAATCAGAGCTGAAGGGACATCTCACACACAATGCAGCACACACACATAGGAAGCAGAGCACCCCAACATCGAACACAATGTGGTACAAACACCAACATTTACACAACCAAACACAGGACACAAGTGCACCCGCCTGTGGCTGGTAAACGGCCATATGCCTCTGGCAAAGCACGAAACAGTGGACATGATAATGCACAAGTACAAATCCACAGTCCTGATGGGGTAGCAATGCATGTATGGCAGGGAGCCAGAGAGTCCGTGACACACACATTGGCATACAAATCAAGACACAACACAGTTGGAGACAAGTCAACCATGATAAACGTCTCGAACACCTCAATCTCAGGATCGGTCTGGATGGTGTAGTCCTAGAATGGTTCAGGTCCTTCCTCCATATTCGATCCCAGAGATTCCTCATTAACGGCAACCTATCAGCTCCCATCCTGGTCACGGTTGGAGTCCCCCAAGGCTCCACCCTATCCCCCACCCTCTTTAATCTTTACTTAGAGCCACTCACCGAAGTTCTTCGTACCGCCAACATTTCCTACCATATGTAGGCGGATGACACCCAAATATACATCAACATCTCTTCTCTCGAGGAGATCGTCTCCCTGAACGAAACTCTGAAATTGACTGTCCAATGGCTAGCCGCTAACCAACTCAAACTCAATGCAAAGAAAACCAAATTTCTCCTAATCTCCCCTTCTAAAGCCAACCCTGAGATTCAGACGTGGATCAAGGCCATCACAGCCCTAAACTGCCCGCCGACCATTGTGGACTCTGCCAAATCCCTGGGCATAATCCTAAACTGTAACTTGAACATGCGAGACCACATCAACTCGATGGCTAAGGCAGCTAATTCCACCTGAGCTACCTATGTAAGCTGAAACCTTTCATCGATGCTCCTGACTTAAAAAATGGCAGTTCAAGCACTAGTCATCTCCAGACTGGAATATGGTTGTTCCACCCTCACCGGTCTACTCAAGATCTCCCTAGCACCCTTAAAAGCTTGCCTCAACGCGGCCGCCAGACTACTCACCGGCACCAGGAAATTCGACCACATCTCTCCACATATGAAAGCGCTGAACTGGCTCCATCTAGAGGCCAGAATTCTGTTGAAACTCGCATGCATTACACACAAGGCTCTATACTCAAACTCACCTGCATATCTGGCACAGAAACTAGTGGTATCTGGAGGAAGCAGGAACTCCCGGTCCACCAGAAACCTCTTACTCCAACCCGCCTTTTTTCAGAAAAAAAGAATCTGGAACTCTTTCCCACCCGCCATCAGAAGAATCCCTTCTTTAGCACGTTTCAAGAAGGAGGACAAAACCTTCCTCATGGGTAAATTCCTCATCTAATGCCTGCCATGCCTCACAACAAGCCTGATGATTCTAAAACTATTGCTTCTTCGCCAGATCACCAACTCTACCCGCAGAGAATTTGCGGGGCCTTTGTTTTTTACCGACTTTAACTATGATTGCAATCATACATTTGTATCCCCATATTCCCCTATGTTCCCTACACCCCGCCATCCTTTTGTATAGTCCTGTATATTTCTGCACTTTAGACTTTGTTTGTACACCTCTGTATATCTTGTAAAGCGCTCTGATACCCTCACGGGTCAAGTTCGCGCTCTATAAAACACTAAATAAATAAATAAATAAGTGAAAGTGCGTAAAGGTTTATCAACAAGTGCGTGTCAATACGGCCAAGAAGTGCCACGATATGCAGACCAATGCAGCAGCGTGTCTGATTGAGGAACGTAGGAAAGTGCCCATGTCCACCTCGGGGGAGTCCATCACAAACACAAGTCAGTGCCAACCTGCGTTGGTTGAACGCGCCTGGATCATGAGTCTAGGCCAATGCAGCCATGTCCACTGTCGTCTGGGGACATGTGACCAGTTTCCCAACATGCAACCAGGCGTCGGTACACGTGCAATGGGTCACATCCATTTGTGGCTGCAGGTACCTTGTCACTCGTCCATGAACCCGAGTGCAGCATCGTAGGCCAACATCTCCAATGAGCAATCGTTGTCCACCACATCTGACATGTCGTCGACGTAATCTATCAGCTGACCCGGACAGATGTAGTAGGGTAGTGGCTCAATGTGCTCACTGCGCACGACGACTCGTGCAATCTCCCAGGTCTAGTGTCCAGCCTGCATGCCAAACATCCATGCATGCCATAAACAGGCATCACGGTAACACTCCTGGTCGTGGGCCAACAGGGGGTGCACACACACATCGTAATCCAGGTCAGCAACCATTACGTTGGAGAGGCAGACATCCATGGACCACTCGAATATGCACGAGCGACAATGCAACACAGGCTGAATGCAGCTCAGCCAGTAACTGATCCGCAGCACTGCCAAAGGCAGTGTCCCCAGTACATGCATGGCACAGCTCCTCGTGACTGGAGTCGAGCATGTGTCCGGGATGGTCTGCCATTGCGTCAGTGGATCTGCTTGAAGCGGCACTGGCTTGCCCTGCTCCAATCCTGTGGATGAAATGGCACAGCTCGGTGTACTGTTCAGTGTCTGTGTGCAACAGGTGCAGGCTTGGGGTGGGGTGGGAGTACGTGTGAAGGCCATTTCACGCACACCAACTACGGCCAAGGACCTCTGCGTGTGTGATGTTTACACGTTGGTCTCACGTCGGGCAGTGCGTAGTGTGGGAGCCGCAAGCAAATGCTATCGTATCTGTTAAGGGGTGCTGGCCACAAGCAAATTCCTGCTTGGAGCTGCAGATGTGCTACCGCCTGATAGTTCAGACAAAGAATCTTTCATCCCTACAGTAACTTCACCATCTGCATGCATACAGGAGATGTACAGAGGTCAGTCGTGGGTGTGGTGGGATGTCTGCGACCCTGGGAATCATGGATGATATGCCCAGCACATGGCACATGAGCGGCCTCACTGTGTGTCGCGTTGTCACACAGCTGCTCCTCCCTCTCCCATGAGCCCCCACCCTTGTGTGCGCTGCACGGAAGCATCACCTGCACTCCTACGGCACACCATTGTAATGCCTGTCTGCGCATGTCCAGCGGCATGCCAACAACACCGTGACACTGACCTTTGAAGGTGTGCGGTCACGTGAGTGTAGGCCAATGGTCTGGACAGGGCAGACACAGGTGTACAGCCCATGGCTGGCTGTGATTGCACTGCGAATGAGGCCAGGCAAGTGACCCATGCATCTGCAGGACTGACACACATAACACTTGGCAAGACTGTGCCAAGACCCCGAGCGGTCTTGCGCTCCTACATGTCCCTGTACATGCGGGTCTGCACTCCTGGTGCATGCAACATTGCAACATCGACTACTGTGGCCCTGGTAGCGACAACACCCCAACACAGAGACACACTTACCGCACTTCCTGCCCAAAGCCAGGCAGGAGCCTCGCCCTGCTCCCCCTGCCAAATCAGCACACTCCTGCGCTGACCTGATGTATGCCTGACCAGCACACACTGCTTGTGCATGCAGGGGGGTGCGTGCGGGGCTGCATGTCCAGGGTCACTGCCAATGCTGAGGTGACACGGTAACGTCCGCTGAAGACAGCACACTGTGATGTTTCAGGGCCCGTGCCCATCATGCTGACACAATGACCACACGGACACACTTGCTCAGATGATGTGAATGGCTATGGGCATGTGCGCACGGCCACATTTATTAGCAGCCACACATACCGAGTGACACCTGTGTTGGATGTGTGTGGGGTGTGTGCACAACAGCCGGCAAGGGCTGCCTGGTGAAGTCAGAAATCGACAACAGTGTACATCGTAAAGGACACAACCATTCAACCATAAAGGCCCCATGATTTGTGCTGCACAGAGTTAGTGGCCCCGGATGCCCAGCGTCCTGCACGGGCCTACCGCCATGGGCCGCTGACTTGCGGGGCACTGGGGTAGGGTCACGAGTGCAGAGCAGGTTTCCGTAGATGACAAAGGGGCTTGTCGCGGAGTGTATCGGTGGATAGTGGAAGGTGTACCCCCAGGGCATGATGCAGAGGGCAGGACCACGCTGATACAGTCACTATGGTGGAGATGAATGGAACAGACACATGTCAGACACCAAGTCCTGGCCAGCCAGATGAAGATGCAGAAAACCACCAGGCCATGGAATCAGACGCCACCAAGGTCCAACCAGATGGTGCCCATGACTAATTGCACACAGAGTTAGTGGCACCAGTGCTGTTAGGGGATGCCGCCTGCGATGAGGCAAGTCCAAAAGTGTGGAGTCCTCCACATCTTATCCAAGACACAGTTCCACATGTGTGACCTACTGGACCGCAGAGTAGGCCTGAGGCAGCGGTCAGCAAAGGCCATTCACCAATGTCGCCGGCTTCGGTTGGATGGCCCCACTGGCCTGCGTAGTTCAGGTTCAGTGGCACCACGGGACGCAGACTGTGGTGAACAGGGTTGATGGCACCAGGTCAGTTGTTGATAGTGTCGGATCACCTCCATGACTCTGATTAGGCTTTCGTCCGGACTGAGCCGCATCTTCCTCTTACTCCTCTCCATGTGTTCACTAGTGATTCACGACTATGTGCTGGATGTGGGACCTACTGGTCCGCAGGGTAGGGCTGAGCCCTCATCCACGTGTTGCCGGCTTGCGTTGAACAGGGTTAGTGGCACCACGTGTCACTGGCTTGCGTTGAACATGGTTAGTGGCACCACGTGTTGCCGGCTTGCGTTGAACAGGGTTAGTAGCACCACGTCTCGCCGGCTTGCATTGAACAGTGTAAGTGGCACCACGTGTCGCCGGCCTGCGATATGGAATTATGCCTCACTGATCGAAGGGAGTCTGGTGCTGTGGCCACTGCCACGGACTTGGGGTCACTGCCATTCAGGACTCAGGACACAGTTCAATATGTGGGACCTACTGGGCCGAAGGGGACACCGGTGGAGTATGTCAATGAGAAAGGAGTAATGTGGGCCAGCATCGGGGGGGGCAGCGATGGTCTGCAGAGGCTGCAGAGGTCGCAGGACTGGTGCTTGGAGCTAGCACTGGCACGTGGTGGACCCTCTTTGACACACGCCGGTGTAGACAGGTGAGCAGAGCCTCTTTGGGGCAGGCATGATGCGTCTGGGGACCAGCGGCCTGGAGTGCAGCAGGCACACAGGTACGCAGGCCCTGCCGCGCTCGGTGCAGGACTCGTGGCAGGCAGAATGGCGCCACTCTGGCAGACACGTTGTCCATTCTGAATGAAAACCACGACAAGTGCGACAGGCTTTTTGTTCACACCCCTACGCAGGCCTGGCGTACGCAGGTCCAACCCACTATGCAAGCGCATGCAAGGGCAGACGTAACGTGCAACATTTCCGTGTTCTGCCCCACAGCCTGTGGGGACATGGTAGCACCCACTGGCCACCACACTCCATGCACTAGCAGTTGATCTCCACATGGCCATTTCCGTGGTTTGCACTCTGTGGTCTGTCCGGCACCTCCACGCCACACCTGGCATTGGGTAGGTTCACATTCCTTAGCCACTTGCCACTCTCGCACATGCCTGCTCCATGCCTCTCCTCACATCCTGCAATTGTGTGTCTGTGGTGCCATGCCGTGGCTGGTTTGTGGACATGGCAAGGCCGGATTCCCACTGGAGTCATGTTCTCGTGTCTGGTCGGTTGGCATATTGTGTGTCATGTTGAATGTAGTTGTGCTGCGTGCCTATTGGCAGTGTCGTGAGTTGCATGACTGTGGGCTGGAGGTGTGTGGTGTGTTTATTTTGGACTTACCAGCGGGCACTGCATTTCCATGTGTGCCATCCTGGGAGCGCTGGGTGATGATGGACTGTCGGGAGATGAGAGTTTCATACACTCTGCCTGGGGAGTTGGCCACGACATTGTTGAGGAGTCCCAGGCAGTCCACTA